>NC_084753.1:34317738-34385238 GCF_033978785.1 Entelurus aequoreus
GGGAATTTTTAGTGTATTATTAGTGTTAAAAATATTCTTGTTCCAGATTTTTATGACCCTCTCAGTGACATGAATAGTGGGTTTTAACTGCACAGGCCCTTTGAGGTGACCTTCATTTTTAAGTGGATCTGAGCAGAGATCATCCTCAACAAAAACTGTCGGCTGCATTGTTCTTCAAACTGCATTCCAATTAGAGATGTCCGATAAATGCTTTAAAATGTAATATCGGGAATTATCTGTATCGTTTTTTTAATTATCTGTATCGGGTTTTTTTTGTTTTTTTGTTTTTTTAATTAAATCAACATAAAAAACACAAGATACACTTACAATTAGTGCACCAACCCAAAAAACCTCCCTCCCCCATTTACACTCATTCACACAAAAGGGTTGTTTCTTTCTGTTACTAATATTCTGGTTCCTACATTATATATCAATATATATCAATACAGTCTGCAAGGGATACAGTCCATAAGCACACATGATTGTGCGTGCTGCTGGTCCACTAATAGTACTAACCTTAACAGTTAATTTTACTCATTTTCATTAATTACTAGTTTTTAATGTAACTGTTTTTATATTGTTTTACTTTCTTTTTTATTCAAGAAAATGTTTTCAATTTATTTATCTTATTTTATTTTATTTATTTTTTTAAAAAGGACCTTATCTTCACCATACCTGGTTGTCCAAATTAGGCATAATAAGGTGTTAATTCCACGACTGTATATATCGGTATCGGTTGATATCGGTATCAGTAATTAAGAGTTGGACAATATCGGAATATCGGATATCGGTAAAAAGCCATTATCCGACATCCCTAATTCCAATTTTCACTTTTGTTTGCTTGAGGCTCCAACTGTTGCTCTTACATTTTGCGGTGGTAATCTCTGTTCACTTTCACTTCTCCTAATCTGCGGGGGGAGCAATGTCGTACCAACGTCCTCTGCTTGTTATTCCAGTGCAGACAGCGCACGGCAGCGCAGCCGCCGCCGCCGCCCAGCAGGGCGGCTACGAGATCCCGGCCCGCTTGAGGACCCTCCACAACCTGGTCATCCAGTACGCCTCCCAAGGCAGGTACGAGGTGGCCGTGCCCCTCTGCAAACAGGCCCTGGAGGACCTGGAGAAGACCTCCGGACACAACCACCCGGACGTGGCCACCATGCTGAACATCCTGGCCCTTGTCTACAGGTCAGTTGGTGAAAACGCAGCCACTGAAAAGGCCGCTTTTCTCGTTTTCCACACATCAACAATGATAAAAATATGATCTATATCAGTGAAGGGCACATTTCCACTGCTGTACAAGTGGACTAAAATCTGGTTGCATTGTGGGACTGGCTGCTAGACGACCGTAAAGGTCCTTTTGGAACACAGCAAACATGGCAGACGATTTACAGTGGAGTCAATGTTCCGGTTGGAACCAAACAAAAGAATGACCCAAACTAGCTGCACAAGTATTTTTATCCCCCTCCACAAATCCTCTCTGTTTAATGGTCTGTCCAGATTTGTGTTGGGACATGGGTGTGGGAAAGCTACTTAGAAAGCGGCGTACTGTTAGTGGAAGTCGTCCCCGAGCTTAATGTTTGGTGTCTTTGTGTCTGTCAGAGATCAGAACAAATACAAGGAGGCCGCCAACCTGCTGAATGACGCCCTGGCCATCAGGGAGAAGACTTTGGGCCGGGACCACCCTGCTGTGAGTTCATCTTCTCTCTCTCTAATTTAACCAATTGTCCATGACGCATGTGCATGTAATTGTTGAGAAGAGCGAGGCGTTATGTGCTTTCATTTACGATTATTTTACATTTGGTTGTATTTGACAAGAATTTTGCATCATTAGACTTATACAAATAATAATAGTAAAAAAAATCAAATCAAATGAAAAAAATCAATACATTTAACAAAAAAGACTTCCCTGTGTTTTCAGTGTTGGAACTAAGCCAACAAGCTACATGTTTACTGCAATATTGAGTGCTTGTTTTGCTAATTCGACTGAGGCAAGCTGAGTCTTACTTGTTTCGACT
Organism: Entelurus aequoreus; assembly: GCF_033978785.1. Taxonomy (NCBI): domain Eukaryota; kingdom Metazoa; phylum Chordata; class Actinopteri; order Syngnathiformes; family Syngnathidae; genus Entelurus; species Entelurus aequoreus. Next base: position 34,319,754 of record NC_084753.1, read on the forward strand.
ATTATCACCTTGACCTCTTTTTTTAATCTCTGTGTATTTAGGTAGCTAATGTGTCCTGCTTCTGCCTCTCCGATCAATACTAACCATTAAAAAAAAAGAAACCATCTAGGCAGCTCCCTCTCAGCTATTTTCTGTTGGATTTGTCATTGTTGAAATCCTATGAAAGCTTTTCCAAAGTAGACTTGGACATCCAGGCAGTGTGGATGATCACAAATAGAGATGCTCTATCGCCGTCCTGGATGAGGAAGCCACACAAACTAACTTACTGTTAACCCCCTCAGGACATTGTCAATATTGTCTGGACCTTCATCACTCTCCAGTTTGTGAGGTCAGCCCTTCCCCATCCTCCCATCCTGCTCGCCCACAAGGAAGTGATTCCGCATTGATTGCTGAAGTCACAGCGATCGACAGTCTTTTCCTCCTCACCTGATTGGCGCTCCTTATTTTCATTACCACAAACGTAGCGACCAATTTGAGCCAATCTACGCTCTTCACTTGTTTGAATTGGCAAAATAAACCCTGCACATTGACATGATCCAGAAACCGTTCTCTCTTCTTCCTCCATTGTGTGCCGCCTCCACGATCAAATTACAACCCACTCCAATGACTTCCTTTCTGCTTGTCGAGCGAGTGACTTCCTCCTCAGATCAGAGGTTGACGCTCACTTTGATGGAGCAACCAATCACTGCGCACGTGGGGGGTGGGAACGTGATGCAAGGCCACGAAATGCATTTTTTAAAGTAACAAAGGCTGCTGTTGTCCTTCCGTCAGGTTGCCGCCACCCTCAATAACCTGGCCGTGCTGTACGGGAAGAGAGGCAAGTACAAGGACGCGGAGCCTCTGTGCAAGCGAGCGCTGGAGATCAGAGAGAAGGTGAGTTCCTGCAATCTCTCAATGTCGCAGTCCTTCTTCAACAAGCATTAAAAAGCATTAAGTCATTTAATTGAGTTTGCGAAAATAGAGGCCTCACATGGCGTTAAAAAGCATTCATATTGATGTCCAGAGGCATTAAAACAAGGTTATGCGGTGAAATCACATGCTATTACACTGCAAAAAGTCAGTGTTCAAAAACAAGAAAAGAAAATACAAAAATTAGGGGTATTTTATTTGAACTACCGTATTTTTCGGACTATAAGTCGCAGTTTTTTTCATAGTTTGGGTGCGACTTATACTCAGGAGCGACTTATGTGTGAAATTATTAACACATTAGCGTAAAATATCAAATAATATTATTTAGCTCATTCACGTAAGAGACTAGACCATACTTGCCAACCCTCCCGTTTTTAGCGGGAGAATCCCGATATTCAGCGCCTCTCCCGACAACCTCCCGACAGAGATTTTCTCTCGACAAACTCCCAGTTTTCAGCCGGAGCTGGAGGCCACGCCCCAAAAAAAAAAAGTCTGCCGCAGCTGCGATTGGACCTGACCAGCCTCCGGGTACAAGTACTGGAGTACCAATTGCTTGCCAGGGAAGATCTTCCCCAGGAAGCAAGGATTGACCGGTTTTGGGCCATGCTAGGGAGAGATGGAAGATTCCACACTCTCGTGCATTTGATGAAAGCACTTTTGTGCGTGCCACACAGCAATGCATCATCAGAGAGGGTGTTCAGCATGGCTAGAAAAATAGTGACAGAGAATAGAAAGAGGATGGACAATTCAACCCTTAACAAAGCATTGTACTTTCAAGTACAACAATGAGTAGATGAGTGTTGTGTGTGTGTGTGTGTGTGTATATGTGTAAATAAATGAACACTAAAATTCAAGTATTTCTTTTATTTATATATATAATAAAAAAAAAAAAAAAAAAAAAAAAAAAAATATATATATATATATATATATATATATATATATATATATATATATATATATATATATATATAGCTAGAATTCACTGAAAGTCAAGTATATATATATATATATATATATATATGTATATGAAATACTTGAGTTGGTGAATTCTAGCTGTAAATATACTCTCCTCTTAACCACGCCCCCCAACCCCCACCCCCCACCTCCCGATATTGGAGTTCTCAAGGTTGGCAAGTATGGACTAGACGTATAAGATTTCATGGGATTTAGCGATTAGGAGTGACAGACTGTTTGGCAATGAAAAATACAGAAATTAGCCACTCCATTTTATAAGCCGCAGGGTTCATAGTGTAGGAAATAAGTAGCGGCTTATATTCCGAAATGTACGATACCTGCAGTAGGACAATGGCATTATAAGTAGCATTAAAAATGCATTAAAAAGCATCACATTAGATCTGCTGACACCTGCTTATAGTCTTCTGGAGGCCCTCATACGTAGTTAAGATGTTTGAAAACAAGCTAAGATGTTTGAAAACAAGCAATGCTGCAACTTCACGTGAGCCAAATGGCGGTTGGAAGTGTTTCGGCGTCGTCTTTGGCGCTTACCCCTGTTGTTGTCGTCGTCCAGGTGCTGGGAAAAGACCACCCGGATGTGGCCAAGCAGCTTAATAACCTGGCCCTGCTGTGTCAGAACCAGGGCAAGTACGAGGAGGTTGAGTACTACTACATGAGAGCACTGGAGATCTATCAGACCAAACTGGGGCCCGACGACCCCAATGTGGCTAAAACCAAGAATAACTTGGTAAGACGGGCATATTGATATCGTGTTTGGTAATGCTAATGGTTCAAGCATGCTTAAAGGGGTCCTATCCTCCTGTGAATACTTATGTATAGTGATTTCTTAGTTGTTGTTTTTTTAATATATTTGCAAACATTTCTAAAAAACGTTTTCACATTGTCATTATGTGTAGAATTTTGAGGACAAAAAGGCTGGAACATAACAAAATGTGGAAAAAGCGAAGCACTGTGAATACTTTCAGGATAAACATAACTGAGAAGTTTGAAATGTAGGATAGGACCTTTTTAACAAAGTTACCTTTAAGTGTGTCACATCATGTTTACACTTGCACCAATCAAGATTATTATGGAGGGATCCTCGCTGTGGTTTTAAATGTTCTCTGCCTCTCCCAGGCCTCCTGCTACCTCAAGCAGGGCAAGTTCAAGCAGGCGGAGACTCTTTACAAGGAAATCCTCACCCGGGCCCACGAGCGAGAGTTTGGCTCAGTTGACGGTAGGATGCGCACGTGTCCCGACTGGAGATCGCACACACACCTCACCAGCTTCTCACATCTCTCTTGTCGCGTTCACACTGCAGGTGAGAACAAACCAATTTGGATGCACGCCGAGGAGAGAGAGGAACAAAGCAAGGTGAGAGTGATTTAATATGTTTATACTCGGGAGCGACGAGCTGCGAACATGCATGAATGTATATGTTACCATTGTGACTTGGCCATGATGAACGTAGCACCTTAGTCGCGTAGAAAAACTAAAGAGATGGTCCGTTTTGAAGCTGGAATGAGGAAGACTAACTTCAATTAGCAGATTACCGTATTTTCTGGACTATAGAGCGTACCTGCTAAATTTAGGGGAACAAATATTTTCTAGGGATGTCCGATAATATCGGACTGCCGATATTATCGGCCGATAAATGCTTTAAAATGTAATATCGGAAATTATCGGTATCGGTTTTAACATTATCGGTATCGGTTTCTAAAAGTACAATTTATGACTTTTTAAAACGCCGCTGTGTACACGGACGTAGGGAGAAGTACAGAACGCCAATAAACCTTAAAGGCACTGCCTTTGCGTGCCGTCCCAGTCACATAATATCTACGGCTTTTCACACACACAAGTGAATGCGAGGCATACATGATCAACAGCCATACAGGTCACACTGAGGGTGGCCGTATAAACTACTTTAACACTGTTACAAATATGCGCCACACTGTGAACCCACACCAAACAAGAATGACAAACACATTTCGGGAGAACATCCGCACCGTAACACAACATAAACACAACAGAACAAATACCCAGAACCCCTTGCAGCACTAACTCTTCCGGGACGCTACAATATACACCCCCCCCCCAACCCCGCCCACCTGAACCTCCTCATGCTGTCTCAGGGAGCAGTGTAATGTTGGCATTTTTTTTCCATAACTTGAGTTGATTTATTTTGGAAAACCTTGTTACATTGTTTAATGCATCCAGCGGGGCATCACAACAAAATTAGGCATAATAATGTGTTAATTCCACAACTGTATATATCGGTATCGGTAATTAAGAGTTGGACAATATCGGATATCGGCAAAAAAGCCATTATCGGACATCTCTAATATTTTCCATATATTCGCTGCATGGGACTATAAGCCGCAGATATATATGTTTTGAAATGAGTTATTTACACATAAATATTCTGTAAATGTTTATTTACATACCATAAGTGTTTCCAAGCGGTGCCTGTAACACGGCAGATCAAACAAAACGGCAGTCATGGTCATGGACCCACTAGCTGCGGAAGCTAGCTGTCCAATCAGCTAAACAGACTCAATAACTCCACGGTGACGTTTTTGGTGAATTTACTGAGGAATTTGTGAAACTGAAACATTACAAAAAGAATGCTGTTGTAAGTTAAGTATACTAACACAGACACTCGTAAACGTGTTAGCATATTAGCTAAAGCTAACAACACTAGCGTCATTACAATCCAATCCAATCCACTTTATTTATATAGCACATTTAAACAACAAAAATGTTTCCAAAGTGCTGCACAACAATATTAAAAACAATATTCAAATATTATCTTTAGCTCCACCAATGACTGAATAAAAACAAAAATAAATATAAAACTAATATAAAAACAATATAAAAATAAATATGATTAAAAACGATTTTAAAGGGTAAAACCAATTAAAACAGTAAATAGAAATCAAAATTTAAAAAAAAAACACAGGGCAGAGGACCACACAACTCACATAGTGTTAAAAGCCAAAGAATAAAAGTGGGTCTTAAGACGAGACTTAAAACACTCCACTGTGGGAGCAGTTTGAACATGGAGGGGCGGAGTGTTCCAGAGCTTAGGGCCGACCACAGAGTCTCCCCTGGATTTAAGTCTGGTCTTGGGCACCACGAGCTGGATCTGGCTCTCGGACCTCAGAGCGTGCGCAGGAGTGTAAATTTGGATGAGGTCCGAGATATACTGAGGTGCCAGTCCATGTAAAGCTTTAAAAACAAAACAGCAAGGCCAGTGCAAACTCTGAAGAATTGGGGTTATATGCTGGCGTTTCCTGGCCCCTGTTAAAAGTCGTGCTGCCGCGTTCTGGGCTAACTGCAACCTGGAGAGAGCTTTTTGGCTAATGCCAGCATAAAGTGCATTGCAGTAGTCCAGGCGACTTGAAATCAAAGCATGCACGACTTATTCAAAAAGGTTAAAAGATGAAAACGGTTTTACCTTTACTAAAAGACGAAGATGATAAAAACACGATATACATATGATTACATTACGATTACAAACACTCCTACAGACATCACACATGGGACCGTTTACTAATAGGTTTAGTTATATTGTAAAACTTACAAACGTTGCTTTGAGTGATGAATGTCGAATCCGTTCGAGTAGAAACGCTATGGACGGCTCGAAGACGGAACGACACTATTTCCGGTTGAAAGCACATAATGGAAAGAAACTGCAGCACCTGCAGTGAGCAAACTCGTCCAAAAGATGGCGCCCTACAACAAACAATAAAAGTCCTTAGTTTTTGCTTGTTTGTTGTTGTTTTTAAACTATTTTAATTATGGCCGTCAGCGGAAAAAAATCCATAAAATAGCTGCACCGCCTTATAAGCTGCAGGAAAGAAAGCAGCGGCTGTGCAGTAGTCCAAGAAGCGGCACAAGCCTTCGGTTCACGAGAAGAACTTCTGAGGCCGCCATAATCCCACCGCCGCTACTTAACGCTTTTGACATTGGTTCACTTCCAGCATGAACTGCTTCAAGTGTGAAAGGAATATGAGGAGCTTAACGCTGCTTCTTGTCTCGCAGGGGAAGCAGAAAGACGGCTCGCCTTTCGGAGAGTACGGCGGCTGGTACAAAGCTTGTAAAGTTGACAGGTGAACAGAGAATCCCCAAGATGGCCGCCTTGCAGTGATTGTTTGTGATGAGATGTTCCCACTGGTTTGTGCAGCCCCACGGTCACCACCACCCTGAAGAACCTGGGCGCGCTCTACAAGCGGCAGGGCAAGTTTGAGGCCGCCGAGACCCTGGAGGAAGCTGCCATGCGTTCCAGGAAGCAGGTGTGGCAAGTTCCAGATTACACATGTGTGCCCACACGTTCTAAATAGTGTTGTGTGCGATTAATCGAAATCGACATACATGTTTTAATGTGTTTTTTTTCTCCGCCGTCGCCGGCATTTGATTGACAGCCATGTTGGCCAATCAGAATTGTTGAGCCTCGCGTTTGTTCGTCTCTCGTTTCAAACAGGAAGAAAGACGTCTTACTGTGTGCGTCGCTCTCAGCAACTAAATGTGTTTATTTAACAATGGAATCAACTGAACACAGTGAGCCCTCTTTTTTTACTGGTTCGAAATCTTTGTTGCGGCGAAAACCAGAGCGAGGCGCGCACACAAAGTACAGAGAGCTTTGCGGCTCGCCAGTGAATGCTGCAAAGTGACACAAATTAGGAGGGAAAAAATGATTGCAAAGCCAAATGTGCCGTCGTGGGAATATTTCAGCTTCAAATCCGATGGGCAATATGAGCCCATCAATAGAATAGGATAGAAAGAACTTTATTGATCCCTGGGGGAAATTCAGCTTTGACAGACGAATGAGTGAAAATGACACGATTACGTGATGGCAACAAACAAAAAGGCAACGTTCGACCTTGTTTTTCTAACTGGGGAAAAAAAAGCACTTTAAAATGTTCAATATTCATGTAGGTAAATTTTTCGCTTACAGAAATTAGTCCTATTTTATTTTTTTGTTTATTTATTTAGGATAGCGAAATTATTTACCTTCCAAAGACAGTACAATGGTAAAAAATTCTACAGTAATGAAAAACAAAAGTTTATATCCTTTTTAATGGTTACTTGCATTATTATTATATATTATGATGACATTACTTTATAAACACTGTATACCGTATTTTTCGGACTATAAGTCGCAGTTTTTTTCATAGTTTGGCCGGGGGTGCGACTTATACTCAGGAGCGACTTATGTGTGAAATTATTAACACATTACTGTAAAATATCAAATAATATTATTTAGCTCATTCACGTAAGAGACTAGACGTATAAGATTTCATGGGATTTAGCGATTAGGAGTGACAGATTGTTTGGTAAACGTATAGCATGTTCTATATGTTATAGTTATTTGAATGACTCTTACCATAATATGTTAGGTTAACATACCAGGCACGTTCTCAGTTGGTTATTTATGCCTCATATAACATACACTTATTCAGCCTGTTGTTCACTATTCTTTATTTATTTTAAATTGCCTTTCAAATTTCTATTCTTGGTGTTGGGTTTTATCAAATAAATTTCCCCCAAAAATGCGACTTATACTCCAGTGCGACTTATACACTACCGTTCAAAAGTTTGGGGTCACCCAAACAATTTTGTGGAATAGCCTTCATTTCTAAGAACAAGAATAGACTGTCAAGTTTCAGATGAAAGTTCTCTTTTTCTGGCCATTTTGAGCGTTTAATTGACCCCACAAATGTGATGCTCCAGAAACTCAATCTGCTCAAAGGAAGGTCAGTTTTGTAGCTTCTGTAACAAGCTTAACTGTTTTCAGATGTGTGAACATGATTGCACAAGGGTTTTCTAATCATCAATTAGCTTTCTGAGCCAATGAGCAAACACATTGTACCATTAGAACACTGGAGTGATAGTTGCTGGAAATGGGCCTCTATACACCTATGTAGATATTGCACCAAAAAGCAGACATTTGCAGCTAGAATAGTCATTTACCACATTAGCAATGTATAGAGTGTATTTCTTTAAAGATAAGACTAGTTTAAAGTTATCTTCATTGAAAAGTACAGTGCTTTTCCTTCAAAAATAAGGACATTTCAATGTGACCCCAAACTTTTGAACGGTAGTGTATATGTTTTTTTCCTTCTTTATTATGCATTTTCGGCCGGTGCGACTTATACTTCCAGTTTAAGATTATAATGTAGACAAAAGCTCTTGAGTCTGTCTGCATAAAGCCAAACATTTTTGATGTAAATAATTGTTCTAATTTGTGCGCCTTGAGACTCAAACGTGTTGATTGACAGTCTAAAAGTAGCATGTCTTCCTTCACTCGTTATTTTCTGAGTTCTATGCAATTTTATGTAACTTAAAATATGAAAATTGCAAATCGAATCACAATCGCAATTCTAGATAGAAAAATCGCAATTAGTTTTTTTCTCAAAATCGTGCAGCTCTTGCGTTGGCTGCAGGGTTGTGTGCGACAACAAATCAAGGACTGAAGTTGTGACAGCACACAATTAAACTAAATATTTAACTAGTATCAAAGGGAAGTTATAGGCGTGTAATGACAATAAAACAATTACACCTTCACTCTTTAACTTTAAAACGAGTGAATAGTACGATGTTACAGAAATGCTAATAAAGATGTATTTTACAGACAGAAAGTTACAAGAATGTACACTTTACCCCATGCTTACATCTCATTGTGCAACATGTGAAGGTTTTAAGGGGAACTAAAAGTGATCTCTGAAAGGGGTGCACAATATTTTCAAAGTAGGACCCTCACCCTAGACCAGGGGTGTCCAAACTTTTTGACTTGGGAGCCGCATTGGGCTAAAAAAAATAAATGTGTTTGTGTGTGTACATATTATTTTAATATGATGGATATGTTATTAAAATAGTAGATATTTAATTATTATAATTGGATATTAAGAGTATGTAAAAGTTAGACTTCTACCGTGTTTACTTCCGTGACAACCTCCTTAAAGTTTTGTAATCAATCAGAAAATATCAAGCAGCTAAAATGGGCCAATCATCGATAAGTGTGGGGAGATTGTTTTACATTTTTCCTATCATGCACTCTAATGGATTTAAGTGGGTGTAATTTAGATTTTTTTTTTATGGTATTTGGACGTTTTTTATAATATTCACAAAGTTCAGTGAGCAGGTTGTGTTATGTGTGACCATGTGTGTTGACCTTTATCTTAGTTGCATAATAGTTTTTTTTGCACCATGACTAGGGAAGGTTGTTTGGATTGTATCATATACGTGAATGCTGTGCTAGTATAACAACATTTCTTTCAAGGGTCATTAATTAGATTTACCCACATTGTCCACAAATATGTAGCATTCAGAGATCGCCTGGTATTTAAGATTAATAGGTTGGACACCCCTGCCCGAGACTTACAATACCAGTACATAGCTCTTGAAAAAGGTAGGTGGGTAGGTAGGTGGGTAGGTCTTTATTGTCATTGTACAAGTACAACGAAACTTTGTTTTCAGCACAAACCCGTTCAAGATTAGACAAAACAAACAGTGTACAGGGTTACAGAACAGGAACGCTGATTGGTTTGCCACAAGGCGCCCCGTAAAAGATGGGGGAAAAAGGTAAAACGCTGGGGAAGGATGAGTAAAAAAATTCGATCTAGACTGGGCTCCTAAGGGGGCCCAGTCTGGAGTGGGAAAAAACCTCCATAGCAAAGCACATATACATATTACAACGTACATCTCGAGATATTTAGCAACAGAGGGAAGGGAGTGCGAGGTCATGATGGTAGGCCGCAGCTCTCAGGCGCTGACCATCCATTCATCACCCCTATGGGATTTGCGTCGAGGGCTTTGGGTTGGGGGGGTGGTGTGTGTATGTGTGGCGTATATTTTTGTGAATGCATTTTTGTGTGTAAGCCCCAATCTTGTGTGTAAACAAGATTTTTGTTGTTGGTTCCATTGTAAGTGGGCCAAATCACGTACACTACCGTTCAAAAGTTTGGGGTCACATTGAAATGTCCTTATTTTTGAAGGAAAAGCACTGTACTTTTCAATGAAGATAACTTTAAACTAGTCTTAACTTTAAAGAAATACACTCTATACATTGCTAATGTGGTAAATGACTATTCTAGCTGCAAATGTCTGGTTTTTGGTGCAATATCTACATAGGTGTATAGAGGCCCATTTCCAGCAACTATCACTCCAGTGTTCTAATGGTACAATGTGTTTGCTCATTGGCTCAGAAGGCTAATTGATGATTAGAAAACCCTTGTGCAATCATGTTCACACATCTGAAAACGGTTTAGCTTGTTACAGAAGCTACAAAACTGACCTTCCTTTGAGCAGATTTGAGTTTCTGGAGCATCACATTTGTGGGGTCAATTAAACGCTCAAAATGGCCAGAAAAAGAGAACTTTCATCTGAAACTCGACAGTCTATTCTTGTTCTTAGAAATGAAGGCTATTCCACAAAATTCTTTGGGTGACCCCAAACTTTTGAAGGGTAGTGTATGTTAGAAAATAACCTCATGAAAATGACTGCTGTCATTTGATTAATAAAATAAAAAATGTAACTTATTAAGTCAGGTTTAAACAGGTATGGCCTCACTGTGCATGTCTGATGTTGCTCACATGTGCTCGGGGAGTTTTTGCGTTTGCTCAGACACATGAAAAATGAGGGGGAACACGTCATACACCCCACCGCCTAAATGATCTCCTTTCAGGGCCTGGACACGGCGCACAAGCAGCGCGTGGCCAACGTCCTCAGCGAGCCAGAGGCCCGCGAGAAGCAGCGCAGCCGAGAGAGCTTGACCTCGGACACGGTCAAGTATGAGAGCGGGCCTGACGGCGGCGAGGAAGTGAGTATGAGCGTGGAGTGGAACGGGGTAAGTACAGTACACAGCCCTCGCAAAGTTAGCGCACACGCTCACCGGCTATATGTTGTTGAGTGAGGTCATAGGTCAACTCATGTGATGCTGATTGACTGTAAGCCTGCAGTAGATCTACTTAGATTCACTCAACACCACTTTCCACCTAGCAGTACAGGTTGGTGCAGTTTTGGTTGCCATTGTCAAACATTGGGGAAGGTACCTGTAAGGAAAGAGCTCGACACAGCCCAGTGCGTCGAGACACTAATCCCAGACCTGCCAACATGTATGCATTCTAGTACTTGGCGCACATTTTGACACCCTGAACACGCTTGTTCTCCAGGTACGCACTTTGGTGTAATGTTGTATTCTCCGGGCTCACTTCTCCCCATGAAGACCCTCTTGCGTGGCATGGCGTAGACCGTAATAGCTGTTATTTGTCGGCCTGTCAAACGTTTTTTTTATTATGTATGCGACTCGTTCAGAAGGTGTAGACCAGGGGTGTCCAAGATTTTTGACTGGGGGGCCGCATTGGGCTTGAAAAATACATACGAGTACACTGCAAAAACTGAAATCTAAGTAAGATTAAATATCTCAAATAAGGGTATTTGCTTATTTTCTGTCTGATAAGATAATTCTTCTCACTAAGCAGATTTTATGTTAGTGTTTTACTTGTTTTAAGTGTTTTGGTCCTAAATGATCTCAGTAAGATATTACAGCTTGTAGCTGAGATTGTATGACCTATATTGAGTAAAACATGCTTGAAACTAGAATATCAACTGATGCAAAGCTGTGTCATCAACACTCACAAGTATAAAACTACTTTTTTAAAGTAATAATTTCTTATTTCAAGCATGAAAAAAAAAATCATGATGCTGAGCGCATTTCATTGTGTCAAGATAATGGCACTAGCATTTACTTAGTTTAAGAATATTTTTCAACATATTGAGAAAAAATGAATAATTTTTTTCTATCAAGAAAAGTGCACTTGTTATTAGTGAGAATATACTTATTTTAAAGTATTTTTGGGTTCATTTAGGTTAGCTAATTTTACTTGTTTTGGAAAGTCTTGACAAGCCAAATTTTCTTGTTCTATTGGCAGATAATTTTGCTTAGTTCAAATAAAATACCCCTCATTTTTGTATATTTTTTTTCTTGTTTTCTTGTTGTTTTTCTTACAACCCCCTGGCGCTGTTTTGTATTGTTTTTGTAATGTTTTGTACTTTTTTTTTAACTTACTTTGATTATTATTTTCAACTGTTTGTAAATGTTGAAATGTATAAATAAAGGTTTATATGTATAAAAAATACAACAACAAAAACAAAGAATTGCTATTGCGACATCCAGTGGACACATTTAGAACAGCAGTTTCTTTCCAGCTCATTTTTATACTTGGCAAACTCATCTGGCGGGCCGGATAAAACCTGTTGGCGGTTTGACATCACTGCACTAGACTTGTACTGCTGGGTGGAGATGTGCACTTAGTTGATATTCATATTCATGCACTGTAGTGCCATCTCACTTTTACACAAACAAACCACTGCCATATAGACTAGTCTTGTAGTTTGTAGTGCACATATTGCTTTCACTTTCACTCTTGGCTCTAAACATGTTGCAACTAACTGTGTTCATAAAAACAACAAAAAAAGAATCATCCACCCCTCCCCTCCGCCACTAGTGTATCATCTAGAATCTTCTGCGTTTTTTTATCCCTCCTGCTGCACCGCTCGCTTAGCAACAGTAGCCATAGCGCTCGACAACCAATCAGCATCTCCCGCTGCGAGTGCGCCGACACGCCGCAGCCGCTCTAGTCGTTGACAAAACAGGTGCGTGACAGGAAGTGACGCCCCAGCCACCAAGTGCACGCCCGTGACGGAGAGGTGTATACGTCGCCTCGGCGTGCGTCCTGCTTATGAGTATGTCAACATGGGCTCTGTACTGTACTCCTTCTTCATGTGTGACCTGTGCGTGTTTGCTCGCCGCTCTGATGCTTTTCTAATGTACTCAGTTCTCATCTCATTTCTGCACATCTGGCTGCTGCCTCCTTTTTTGTTCCATACAATGTATGCTGCAGTACATTTCCAGCTCGTTGCATGCGCCACCCGGTGGCACGAGCGAGAATTACACAACACATTTAATTCACCTGCTCAAATAACCTCTTCTGCTGTCTCTTCGTCACCTCTTCCTCTTCACCGTCTCCTCCTGCCCTTCCTGTCCTCCTTTTGTGTGCCCGGACCCGCAGGCCTAACTCCGGATGCCTTGTAACGCTTCTAAAAGCTCGTCTTCTGTGATGGACGCCTCGCCTCAAAACGCAGTTTTCCTCACCGCTGACCCCCCCTGCGCCCCAAATCCTCTGTCCTCTTCCGCCTTTCACCTCCGTTCGGAGCCGTCAAGCCTCGGCACGCCGGGAACAGGAAGCGTCTTGAGTGCGTAAATGTTGCCAGGACTTTATTCTTGCTGCTCTTCTCCTTTTCCTCCTGTAAAGAAGACACATTTTGTACATTTACTTAGGGGTGTAACGGTACATGTATTTGTATTGAACCGTTTCGGTACAGGGGTTTCGGTCCGGTTCGGAGGTGTACCGAACGAGTTTCCACACGAACATATTAAGTAGCCGCCTCCGCTTCCTTCTGCCTCTGTTTCTGTCAGTCCTCTACACAGCACCCAGCATTGTCCCACCCACACAACCATCTGATTGGTTACAAACAGAGCAGTAACAGCCAATCAGCAGTGTGTATTCGGAGCGGTAACAGCCAATCAGCAGTGCGTATTCAGAGCGGTAACAGCCAATCAGCAGTGCGTATTCAGAGCGCATGTAGTCAGTGATTAGCGTTTAGCAGGTAAGCATCAGGCAGCGGACTCTCCCCAAATGATAATAAAGACCTCCCAGTCAACTACTAGTAACATCACTCCTTCTAGAAATATAAAAGGCAGCTCAGCTCACTCACAGTCCTGGCTTCAGGTGAAGGCTAATTCGCTTTTAGCGTAACGTTAGCTCATTTTGCGGTGTGTGTGTGTGTGTGTGTGTGTGTGTGTGTGTGTGTGTGTGTGTGTGTGTGTGTGTGTGTGTGTGTGTGTGTGTGTGTGTGTGTGTGTGTGTGTGTGTGTGTGTGTGTGTGTTACGGACAGCAAAGCCCTGTCTGTCTGTTATTTCACTTTACCTTTTTCTGTGTTGATTGAGCTGTGTTGAAGCAGCAAAAAATGACATGTTAAATGAAGAGTTTCTGTCTCTGATAGTTGATATAATAATGTAAGTGCAGCATTAAGCCTACATGAACTCCATGGTGTTCAGGGATGAATAGTCTCTCCTATTGCTATTGTACCATTTTTTCAGCTATAGTTACATTAATCATTAGTAATGGAGCGGCCTAGTTTTGAATGGCAGGGTCCCTGCTATCACATGTTGATACAAATATAACATTTCCATAATAAAAATCAACTACAGGCTTCCCAGCTGCTGTAATAAATTAAGCATGATGAGTTGACTTGAAACTGTTTAATGTTGCACTTTTTATATGTAGAAGTATATGTCATTTTATTTAATCTGAGCAACAACTTGAGGCAGTTTAAAGTTGATTAACGTGGGCAGAATTATTACAGTGTTCCCAATGTTAAAAGGATAAAGCCATTGTTTACAAATTTGGTAAATAAATAACCAAAAAATTTATATTTTGTTGTTTTCTTACTGTACCGAAAATGAACCGAACCGTGACATCTAAACCGAGGTACGTACCGAACCGAAATTTTTGTGTACCGTTACACCCCTACATTCAATGCATGCATGCTAAGCAGACATCCACATCTTAGCTTTGTGTTATAGCTCACCAAGCCAATTAGTGTAATATATGATAATATAATCCAATAATTCTGAAAATGCCCGCCTTAGTGCATTCACGTAGTTCCCACACAATAGGTCCACTTGGACAACTCCGCCAAGCTGATGACGTCACAGTCAGGTGACCAACAAAAACACTCCGTAAGTGACATGCTATTCTCTCATTTAGTGCTGTCTCTGAATCCTGGCGCTGTAAATATTTCAAAGATCTAGCAAGTGAGCGTAATGTGTGTAGTTAGTGCTGTGTGTGTCTCATGGAGAGGCGAAAGGTCAGAGTGGAGTCCGGCGGCAGTAGTTTGTGCATGTCCATGTTCTTACTGCACATGACTGTGTACTTATATATTCTTCTTCTACTAATCTTCTGCCTGTGCTCTCCTCTTTGTGCATATTTCTTAACTTCTAATAAAACTTCACCTCAACTTTTTCAGCTTCTTGGTGTCGCTTCTTCTCTGCTTCGTCTTTTCAGCTTTCATGACAAACCCTGTTTGCTTTGAGTGTTAAAGAGGACCTGCACTTTTTGGGGGGGATTTTTGCCTATTGTTCACAATCATTATGAGAGACAAGAAGACAAAAAATTATTATTATTTTTTTTTTTTCACTTTCTAACATAAATAGCCTCTCGTTCTTGGTGGCTACACTGCAAAAACTGAAATCTAAGTAAGATTAAATATCTCAAATAAGGTTGATATTTGCTTATTTTCTGTCTAATAAGATAATTCTTCTCACTAAGCAGAATTGTTTTATTTGTTTTAAGGGTTTTGGTCCTAAATTATCTCAGTAAGATATTACAGCTTGTTACTGAGATTTTATAGATAGATAGATAGTACTTTATTGATTCATTCAGGAGAGTTCCCTCAGGAAAATTAAAATTCCAGCAGCAGTGTACAGAATTGAGATCGAATTTAAAAAGTACAAAGTAAATAATGGGGGAATAAATGGAAACAAAATAGAAAAATATTTCAATAAGAATACAAATAAAAAGCAACAACGAGAATAAAAATACAACAGTAAAATAAGAATATAACAAGAGAAACTAGGCAGTAGTGACCATGTTATGAAATGAAATGAAATGAAATGAATTATATTTATATAGCGCTTTTTCTCTAGTGACTCAAAGCGCTTTACATAGTGAAACCCAATATCTAAGTTACATTTAGACCAGTGTGGGTGGCACTGGGAGCAGGTGGGTAAAGTGTCTTGCCCAAGGACACAACGGCAGTAACTAGGATGGCGGATGCGGGGATCGAACCTGCAACCCTCAAGTTGCTGGCACGGCCACTCTACCAACCGAGCTATACCGTTATGAAAAAGTATTTCATTGTTATTGTTTTGCATCCCCTGTCATCCTAGTACTCCCCTCCCCCCAAGTACCTTATGACCTATATTGAGTAAAACATGCTTGAAACTAGAATATCAACTGATGCAAAGCTGTGTCATCAACACTCACAAGTATAAAACTACTTTTTTAAAGTAATAATTTCTTATTTCAAGCATGAAAGAGACAATTGTGTCTCATAATTAAAACAGATGACAGCCAAATTGACTTTGCTGTTTTATTTTCAATGAAACAATAGAAAATACGTACTCATATAGTAGTACAGTTGGCACAGTACAGTAAACTGACAGTTAATATTTAAACATTTGACATTTCAAACAATTTTGAACAGAAATAGTTCATGCACATTCAGATAAATTCGTCAAAATTACAATTTAAAAAATTTTGGGCCGGGGGCCGGGCTGTATATATGCGCACTAATTGACTGAAAGAGCACGCACTTGGCGCGATGATGTCATGTTATCGATGGAAAAATGCATTTTTAGACAATATGATTTGCCCGAGCGGCTAGGAGACCCCGAGAGTAACAAGCGGTTGCCTTGTTGCCTTTCCATTAAGAACAATAAATTAGTTTTTAGTGTAAGTTTGCTGGTTTCACAAAATGTAATGCCGAGCGCATATCATTATGTCAAGATAATGGCACTAGCATTTACTTCATTTAAGAATATTTTTCAACATATTGAGCAAAAAGGTCTCTTTTTTTTCTACCAAGAAAATTGCACTTGTTATTAGTGAGAATATACTTATTTTAAGGTATTTTTGGGTTAATTGAGGTTAGCTAATTTTACTAGTTTTGGACAAATTTTCTTGTTCTATTGGCAGATAATTTTGCTTAGTTCAAATAAAATACCCCTCATTTTTGTATTTCTTTTCTTGTTTTTGAACACTGAGTTTTTGCAGTGTAGCAATGCAGCTAATGGTAGCAATCAGTTCTACCTCTAAATCACTTTAAAAATGCATTCAAAAACTGTCAACAATACTTCATGTACGTTCTGTAACCTGTATAATAACCAAGTTGTAGCGACATTGTTATTGTAAGAGCGAACACTGAGGAACTCTTTTTGTAGCATAGTAACACATCGGCATGCTATGGTATTAGCCGTAAAAGCTTTTGATTGATTGATCCATCCATTTTCTACCGCTTGTCCCTTTCGGGGTCGCGGGAGGTCGCTGGAGCCTATCTCAGCTGCATTCGGGCGGAAGGCGGGGTACACCCTGGACAAGATAAAAATCTAGTCTTTTTATCTTACATTTTGACAGCTCATTTTTGCAGTGTACACTACTGAATATTTATGCTCATATTTAAGGATGCACGATTATTATCAGACACAATTCTTGTGCCAATATGAGGAATTATAATGTCACACAGATAAATATAAGAAATATGCTGCCATAACCAATGGAAAAAAAAATATCCCATTGTGCTGTGTAGGTAGGTTAGGGTGAGCAAATCAGACACTCCTTTCCTGTTGTAAACGTCCCCTATAAACAGATGTCCGTGGTGTGGGACTTCTTCACTGTTTTAGAGGAAGACATTTTCATGTTATTTGCACCAAATGTTCTGCAAACATTCCGGAATTCAAGGAGGGTGGGGGACCAGAGGTGGGTACAGTAGCCAGAAAGTGTACTCAAGTAAGAGTACTGTTACTTTAGAGATGTATTACTGAAGTAAAAGTAAGGAGTGATCACCCAAATATTTACTTGAGTAAAAATAAAAAGTATGTTGTGAAAAAAATACTCAAGTATTGAGTAACTGATGAGTAACCTGTTCGTTTAATGATGACGGCAACAAATAATGCACAAAAACATAAAAATAGCAATGAGCGAATTCAGAGCCAGGAATATCTGTTAAGCAACTAAAACAATAATATATATTAAATAACAATACATTAACATAGAAAAAAATTAAGGCAAATTGAGCCACAATAACTTAACAGCACCATAGGCTCAGTAGGCAGAGGAAAATAACAAGTTAGCCTTTACGCAAACCATAAACTGATAGGTGTGGGCTGCATCTGGGAACACACTGATTGGTGTTTCTATGCATGTGTGTGTTTGTGTGTGTGTGTGTGTTTGTGTCTATGAGGTTGCAGTGCGTTAATAAATGTCCCCACACGATGTACATTTGACAGTGATTCATAGCAGGGAAGCTAACATCAGCCTACGGTGACAGCCAAAATATCTACTAAGGTTACTTACCGCGATGTGCTTCCGCAAATTTGATGTTGAGTTCATGTAAGCTTAAGCTTGTTAATCATGTGACTGCCTGGCTCCGTTTGATTGGTGAAACGGAGTCAGACGTCACCAGTGACTGCATTTGATTGGTGAAACAGGCATGCGATAGATCCTACTTTGAAGGTCTGTTTGACAAACCAAAACAAACAAAGCGTGCATTAACAGATCGATAAAAATCAGTAGCGAGCTGAATGTAGATAAATGGAGTGGAGTAAAAGTAGCGTTTCTTCTCTATAAATATACTCAATTAAAAGTATGTTGCATTAAAACTACTCTTAGAAGTACAATTTATCCCAAAAGTTACTCAAGTAGATGTAACGGCGTAAATGTAGCGCGTTACTACCCACCTCTGGGGGGGACATTGTGCTTCAACACATCAGCCACCTGAAACCCCAGCATAGCTGCGACAGGGTTTTGAAAGCCAACGGAGACTTCTGCTACTAAAGACCCTACCGCAAAGAAAGGTGTGCAAAAACACTTTACTGTATTTTCCGGACTATAAGGCGCACTTAAAATAATTTTTTTCTCTCAAAACTTGACATTGCGCCTTATAACCCGGTGCACCTAATGTAAGGAATCATTTTGGTTGAGCCTACCGACCTCGAAGCTAGTAGATGGCAGTCAAACATAAGAGATACGTGTAGGCTGCACTACGATGGGTGTCAAGTAAACACCAACAACATTTTATATATTCCATTGAAAATATAGAACATTACACACGGCGCTCAAAAATCTATCAAAATGTTTTAGTACGACTTTGGTAAGCTATGAAGCCACGCCGCATGAAGGATTGTCGGCCAATTAAACATACGAGTAATATGATGGTGTGTGTATAAGGTAAGACATGTTATCTGGCGTTTTGTTTCGCAATATTATGCAAAAGAAACTTTTCTGACTTTCTGGTACCTGCTGATGTGTATTTGGGATCTGCATAAATCCTGAAAAATTGCGCGTGTCCGCCTTTGTAGTCCGTGCCAACACCGTAGTCGATAAGCTTCTTCTTTTTCCTCTATCTTCTTGTTATGGGACATTCATCCTCCGCTGTTGCCATTTCTAATATAAAGTTGTGCAAAGTTCCTACTTCTATCTGTCAGTAAACTCACCATGAAAGCACTAAAACATACCGGTGTAGTGAGTTGGCATTATTCACCCAAGGAACTTTAGTTATTAGAGTTCCGGTCGGACGTTTTTTCACGGGACACATTTCCGGTGTTGTTGTTTCAGGATGAGGAGATGCTGCTCCGTTATTGATTGAAGTAAAGTCTGAATGTCATTAAAACAGTTAGCTCCATCTTTTGACACTTCAACTGCCGTCCTTGCACGCTACACCGCTACAACAAAGATGACGGGGAGAAGACGCTGTCGAAGGTGAGCCACGTAAATAAGACCGCCCACAATCGGCGCATCCGGAAGCGACTGTCAGAAAGCGGCTTGAAGATGATCTGTAAAACATCATCTATGCAACATTTTGACCAAAAAAACCACCATTACATGTTATGTAGACCAGTGGTCCCCAACCACCGGGCCGATTGGTACCGGGCCGCGCAAGAAATTAAAAAAAATAAAATAAATACTTTTTTTTTTTTTTTTTTAATTAAATCAACATAAAAAACACAATATATACATTATATATCAATATAGATCAATACAGTCTGCGGGGATACAGTCCGTAAGCACACATGATTGTATTTCTTCTCCCCCTCCTAAACACCCCCCCCCCCCCCCCCTCAAGCGTTGACCGGTCCTCAGCTACAAAAAGGTTGGGGACCACTGATGTAGACCACAAGGAAGTCTTTTACATGTAGAAAGAAATTATAATAATTAGAGATATCCGATAATGGCTTTTTTGCCGATATCCGATATTCCGATATTGTCCAACTGTTAATTACCGATTCCGATATCAACCGATACCAATATATACAGTCGTGGAATTAACACATTATTATGCCTAATTTTTTTGTGATGCCCCGCTGCATGCATTAAACAATGTAACAAGGTTTTCCAAAATAAGAGAACAACTTCAACTCAAATTATGGAAAAAAAGTGCCAATGTGGCACTGCCATATTTATTATTGAAGTCACAAAGTGCATTTATTTTTTTAACATGCCTTAAAACAGCAGCTTGGAATTTGGGACATGCTCTCCCTGAGATAATCCTGATACCCACTACAACTATGGGAAATACTGTACTTTGACTTTCACAATGTCTAAGTCTAAGAAAGTGCATTATTCTTTATTTATTTTAAAAATGCCTCAAAACAACAGCTACAAAAACAAAGAAGGCACACAGCTTCAGTCCAGAGTATACTAGAGTAATAAAGTAAACAATAACATAGTCCTCATTTAGTGCAAGTCTGCCTGGCATACTGTATAACAGGAAATTATCAACTGGGCTCAATCTGCGCTGCTCTAACGTATTTGTATGAGTAACACAAATGTGCTGCAAGCTAGTGGTGAGTGCTTGAAGTGGCCTACCAGTCAGCCAGAACTTCTGAAATCCTGCGTTGAGACAGGGCAGCTCCGTTCACTGCAAACTGCAAAGTGTGCGCTATGTTGTATTTCTGTTTTTTCTCGGCGGAATCTTTAAAGGCCTACTGAAAGCCACTACTACCGACCACGCAGTCTGATAGTTTATATATCAATGATGAAATCTTAACATTGCAACACATGCCAATACGGCCGGGTTAACTTATAAAGTGCAATTTTAAATTTCCCGCTAAACTTCCGGTTGAAAACTCCTTTGGATGATGACGTATGCGCGTGACGTAGCCAGTGTAACAGGAGAATCGGTAGCCCATTGAAGCTAATACAAAATAGCTCTGTTTTCATTTCATAATTCCACAGTATTCTGGACATCTGTGTTGGTGAATCTGTTCCAATTTGTTCATTGCATTATGGAGAAAGAAGCTGAGCAAGCAAAGAAGAAAGTTGTCGGTGCGAAGCGGAGTATTTTGCGAGGGAAGTAAGCAACACAACACAGTCGGTGTTTCATTGTTTACATTCCCGAAAGATGCAGTCAAGATCGAAGAACTCTGACAACAGAGACTCTTATCTGGAGGACTTTGACTTCGATACACAGACGCCTGTAGAGAACTGGGACAACACAGACTCTTACCAGGATTACTTTGATTTGGATACACAGACGCAGACGTGCTACCGTGAGTACGCAGCTGCGCTTCCAAACATTTGATCGCTTGCCCGTACGTGCATGTCACGTACGTAACTTTGGGTTAATATATAAGCTTTATGAACCTTGGGTTAGGTGAACGGTCCTTTGGGCTGAGTGATTGTGTGTTTTGTGCAGGTGTTTGAATTGTATTGGCGGGTTATATGGACGGGAGCTAGGAGCTAGCATAACAAACACCTAGGTGTTTGTTATGCGAGATTAATTTGTGGCATATTAAATATAAGCCTGGTTGTGTTGTGGCTAATAGAGTATATATATGTCTTGTGTTTATTTACTGTTGTAGTCATTCCCAGCTGAATATCATGTCCCACCCGCCTCTCACAGCATCTTCCCTATCTGAATCGCTTCCACTCCCCACTAGTCCTTCACTTGCATTTTCCTCATCCACAAATCTTTCATCCTCGCTCAAATTAATGGGGAAATCGTCGCTTTCTCGGTCCGAATCGCTCTCACTTCTGGCTGCCATCACTAAACAATAGGGAACTTTGCGGAAATGTTCAACTGACTACGTCACACTACTTCCGGTAGGGGCAAGGCTTTTTTTTGTCAGATACCAAAAGTGGCGATCTTTATCGTCGTCGTTCTCTACTAAATCCTTTCAGCAAAAATATGGCAATATCGCAAAATGATCAAGTGTGACACATAGAATAGATCTGCTATCCCCGTTTAAATTTAAAAAAATCATTTCAGTAGGCCTTTAAGTGACAACTATGTGGTACTACTTTTTTTCGGTGTTTGCTTTTCATCCATCTTCCGCTTGTATTCATCGTGTATCTTCTTAGGATTCTTGAAGAGGTGGGAGATCAAATTGCTCGTATTAAAGGAAGACGTCTTGGTTCCTCCTCGCATAACCAACTTTTTGCAGTCATTGCAAATTGCCAGTTTTTTATCCGTCAGACACACTTTAAAATAATCAGACATGGTGTCGTTAGTCAGTCGCCGAGCGAGCTCGCTTGTTAGCCACGGCTACAGCACCGGCAACAACACACTCTTGCTGTTGGTATGCTCCGCTCATGGCGGTTTGGTGAGGTCATCAAGTGTCGCCAGTAAACCTCTCATGCTGCAGTCGTCAACTCCTGTGTTGTGTGTGGGAGAGGGGAGAGGCGAGGGGCTGCTGACTGGGTTTATACCCGTGTTTTACCGGATATGTATCGCTCCGTACAACGGCGTTTTAAAAAGTAATTAATTGTACTTTTTGAAACCGATACCGATAATTTCCGATATCACATTTTAAAGCATTTATCGACATCTCTAATAACAATATGACTCCTTTAATGCGCCCTATAATCTGGTGCGCCTAATATATGAAAAAAGATAAAAAATAGACCATTAATAGTGCGCTTTATAATCCGTCCGGAAAATACGGTAATCAAAATGAAAGGAAATATCACATATGAAATTATCTATATTGGTTTTGAGAAGCAGAAAGTTATTTGTATCTATCAGCTTGGGGGGGGGGACATTGTCTATTAATATTATTTATTACTATCAACATTTTCTATTTTCTCACTACAATCCTGCTCTATTTTCCTATTTACGTCGGGTTTTGTTTATTTGAGGTTCCACAAGAGTATCTCCAGGCGGGTCCTCATAGTGGCGCCCTGCACGTATAGATGGCCACGCCCACGGCGAATACTTCGTATTTCGTGACCGCTTGTATTTGATTACAGAGTAAATGCGAGAAACAGGCTTCCACATTTATTGCGTACCAATCTGCAGCGGAGGTAGGATGTTAACAAGGTGGCACCAACTCCATCCTTAGTCGTCTTCTTCTGCGGCGTACCTATAAACTCCCCCAATCATACCTTTTATAGACATTGTTTTGTGTGCGGGGAACAGAACAGGGTCTTCGCCAAAGTGTTAAGTCCGACCTTGCATTCATTCGTTCAGAGCCAAGTATGGAAGTATTGTTGTCGCAAAATTATTTGCAAACTTGTATCTCCATCTGTGTGTGTCTGTAATCCAATTCACCTGTCTGTGTACTGATGTGTGTGTCTGTATCTCAATGTGTGTGTAATCAGAGGTGTTTTAAGTTGTCTGTCTGTATTATGATTTGTCTGCGGGTCCCTCCGTAGTTTGATGTGTATGTGTAAAAAAATACAAATACACATGTGTCCGTATTTGGATTTGTGTAAAGCAGGAAACCTCGATTGGCTGTCTTTTTCCGCAACAGTTTTGTGTGTGTAATCATATTTGTGTGTGTGCGTGCAATACAATCTGTGCATGCGTAGTCAGATTTGTGTGCGGGTGATCATATTTGGGTGTGCATTGCTTCTCAAATATTCTTCCCCGAGGAAGAAAAAAATACTTTCCGTACTAAGAGTTGTGAGTGTAATCATATTTGTGTGTGCGTGTAATACAATCTGTGTGCGTAATCATTTGTATGTGTGTGTGATACAATACATGTGTCTGTTCTAAGAGCTGTGTGTGTGTGTGCGTAATCATATTTATGTGTGCGTGTAATACGATGTGTATCTGGGTTGTGTGTGTATAATATTTGTGTGTGCATGTAATACAGTCTCTGTGTGCGTAATCTTATGTGTGTTCGTGTAATACAATGTGTGTCTGTACTAAGAGTCGTGTGTAATCTTATTTCTGTGTGCGTGTAATACAATCTTTGTGTACGTAATCATTTAATGTGTGCGTGTGTGTAATACAATGTGTCCGTATTAAGAGTTGTGTGTGCGTGCAATACAATCTGTGCATGCGTAGTCAGATTTGTGTGTGCGTGATCATATTTGGGTGTGCATGTACAAACCCCGTTTCCATATGAGTTGGGAAATTGTGTTAGATGTAAATATAAACGGAATACAATGATTTGCAAATCATTTTCAACCCATATTCAGTTGAATATGCTACAAAGATATAACATATTTGATGTTCAAACTCATAAACATTTTTTTTTTTTGGCAAATAATCATTAACTTTAGAATTTGATGCCAGCAACACGTGACAAAGAAGTTGGGAAAGGTGGCAATAAATACTGATAAAGTTGAGGAATGCTCATTAAACACTTATTTGGAACATCCCACAGGTGTGCAGGCTAATTGGGAACAGGTGGGTGCCATGATTGGGTATAAAAACAGCTTCCCAAAAAATGCTCAGTCTTTCACAAGAAAGGATGGGGCGAGGTACACCCCTTTGTCCACAACTGCGTGAGCAAATAGTCAATAGTCAAACGGTTTAAGAACAACGTTTCTCAAAGAGCTATTGTAAGAAATTTAGGGATTTCATATTTACGGTCCATAATATCATCAAAAGGTTCAGAGAATCTGGAGAAATCACTTCACGTAAGCGGCATGGGGAAACCAGCATTGAATGACCGTGACCTTCGATCCCTCAGACGGCACTGTATCAAAAACCGACATCAATCTCTAAAGGATATCACCACATGGGCTCAGGAACACTTCAGAAAACCACTGTCACTAAATACAGTTTGTCGCTACATCTGCAAGTGCAAGTTAAAGCTCTACTATGCAAAGCGAAAGCCATCTATCAACAACACCCAGAAACGCCGCCGGCTTCTCTGGGCCCGAGATCATCTAAAATGGACTCATGCAAAGTGGAAAAGTGTTCTGTGGTCTGACGAGTCCACATTTCAAATTGTTTTTGGAAATATTCGACATTGCGTCATCCGGACCAAAGGGGAAGCGAACCATCCAGACTGTTATCGACGCAAAGTTGAAAAGCCAGCATCTGTGATGGTATGGGGGTGTATTAGTGCCCAAGACATGGGTAACTTACACATCTGTGAAGGCACCATTAATGCTGAAAGGTACATACAGGTTTTGGAGCAACATATGCTGCCATCTAAGCGCCGTCTTTTTCATGGACGCCCCTGCTTATTTCAGCAAGACAATGCCAAGCCACATTCAGCAGGTGTTACAACAGCGTGGCTTCGTAAAAAAAGAGTGCGGGTACTTTCCTGGCCCGCCTGCAGTCCAGACCTGTCTCCCATCGAAAATGTGTGGCGCATTATGAAGCGTAAAATACGACAGCGGAGACCCCGGACTGTTGAACGACTGAAGCTCTACATAAAACAAGAATGGGAAAGAATTCCACTTTCAAAGCTTCAACAATTAGTTTTCTCAGTTCCCAATCGTTTATTGAGTGTTGTTAAAAGAAAAGGTGATGTAACACAGTGGTGAACATGCCCTTTCCCAACTACTTTGGCACGTATTGCAGCCATGAAATTCTAAGTTAATTATTTGCAAAAAATAAATAAAGTTTGAGTTTGAACATCAAATATGTTGTCTTTGTAGTGCATTCAACTGAATATGGGTTGAAAAGGATGTTCAAATCATTGTATTCCGTTTATATTTACACCTAACACAATTTCCCAACTCATATGGAAATGGGGTTTGTAATACAGTGCTTCTCAAATATTTTCTGTTACACCCCTCCCAGGAGGAAAAACCTCACACAAATCCAAACACAGACACACAAATTAGAACACGCACGTCTGATTACGCGGATTTAGATCTTGTTTTGCTTCAGTAACACTTCCATATCCCAACACTTTTGTCCGTATGGTACACAAATGTGTTGCTAATGATTTGGGTGTGGCGTGTACCCCCCCAGGACGGCTCGGGAGCGTTGAAGAGGAGCGGCTCCTTCAGCAAACTGCGAGCATCCATTCGCCGCAGCAGCGAGAAGCTCGTGCGCAAGCTGAAAGGCGGCGGCTCGTCTCGAGAAAGCGAGCCCAAAAACCCAGGGTAACTATCCACCTCCACCCGAGACACCCGGGGCAGCAAAGCGGCGCACTGGGCCTGAAGGCGGCGCCTGACGCACTCACCCAAAAACTAAAAGAAGGGGTTTGCTGGTGAAGATGTTTGCACACAAAACAATGGAGGCCTGTTCTTCTCCTTTTGTATCGCTCTCTACTTTGACACTAGAATGCTGACAAAGCATTTTGCTCCTGATGCAATGGGACTATCCAGCGGCTGCCGTGCTAATGACCTGCACTCATTTAACACTAGAACTCCCAAAAGGCAGCCAAGTGGCTGATTAACTCCGGCTTGTCACCATTTTTCTGTAAATGAGGCAATTGTTCCACACAGTAGGAGCCATTTCTTCTCAGCTCCCTGCCATCTCATTTGCACCGTAGCACACTTTCTTCTGCTTTTTGAAAAAAGTTGCAATATTGTGAGAAAAAGATGTCACACAATTTTTTCGGAATATTCGGAAGGAAAAAAATTACAAAACCAAATTATTAAATTTTACAAGATTAAATTAAAATATAACATTTTTTTTTTTTTTTTAAATAGTAATATTGTAAGAAAAATAATTGTCAAAATATTTTTTTTAAAGTTACAATTTTACAAGAAAAAATTACGCCATTTTATAGGATTAAGTCCAATTAATTTTGAAAAAAGTCATAGGATTAAAGTCGAATGTATTGTAAAAACAATTTTTATTTTTTATTTTTTTTTAGAAAAAGTTTCAATATTTTGAGAAAACGTTTTCCTACAAGATTTGTTAGGAATATTCTGGGGGGGAAATTACAAAACAAAATTAGGTAATTTTATAAGATTAAATGAAAATTAGTATTTACAAATTTTTTCTGAAAAAAAAAAAGTAATATTTTAAGAAAAATAACAATTGTCACAAAATATTTAAAGAAAAAAGTTACAATTTTACAAGAAAAATGTATGCCATTTTACAGGATTAAAGTCCAATTAAGTGTGAAAAAAGTATTTGGATTAAAGTCAAATATATTTTTTAGAAAAAGTTTCAATATTGTGAGAAAAAAGTGGCCTACAAGATTGGACTTGGGGGAAATAATTACAAGACAAAATCATGTAATTTTACAAGATTAAATTCAAATATACTATGAAAAAGTATCTACTATTTTTTTCTAAAAAAAATTAACAAGTAATAATTGTCAAATAACTTTTTTTATTACAATTCTACAAGAAAAAATTATGCCATTTTACAGGATTAAAGTCAAATATATTGTGAAAAAAGTACTACAAGATTTGTTATTTTGGGGATAAAAAAATCACATATCACAATTACAAATCACAATTACAAAATTATGTAATTTTACAAGATTAAATTAAAATATACTTTGAAAAAGTTTTTTAAAAGAAAAAAATAGTAAAGTAAAATTGTAAGAAAAATAATAAATAATAATTGTCAAAATATTTTATGATTATAATCGAATATTTTGTGACAAGAGTTTTTTTTTTTTTAATAGAAAAAGTTTCAATCTTGTGAGAAAAGTTGTCCTACAAGATTTTTCTGAATATTCTGGGGGGGGAAATACAATAAAATTATTGCATGAAATTATGTAATTCTATAAGATTAATGTCAAATATATTATGAAAAGTTTAGTTTTTTGGGGGGGAAACACTTTGAATGTTGTGAGGTTAATAGCTTTCATTGTAAAAAAAAAAAATAGTAGAATATTTTGAAGAAAAAAGTTAAATTTTTGCAAGAAAAAAATATGCCATTTTACAGGATTGAAGTCGAATATTTTGTGAAAAATAATTTTTGTTTTTAGAGAAGAAGTTGCAATATTGTGACAGACAGAAAGTTGTCATACAATACTTTTTAGGAATATTCTATGAGGGGAAAAATTTACAAGACAAAAGTATGTAATTTTACAAGATTAGTTTAAAATATACTATGAAAAAGTATTTACTATTTAAAAAAAAAAAAAAAAGTAATATTGGAAGAAACAAGTAATAATTGTCAAAATATTTTTTTTAAAGTTACAATTATACAAGACAAAAATATGCCATTTTACAGGATTAAAGTCCAATTAATTGAGAAAAAAAATCATAGGATTATTGTGAAAACAATCTTTTTTTTTTCAATATTGTGAGAAAAAGTTGTTCTACAAGATATGTTAGGAATATTCTGGGGGCAAAAAATTACGAGACCAATTTATGCAATTTTACAAGATTAAATTAAAATATAATAAATGAAAAAGTATTTTTTAAAGAAAAAAATTGTAAAGTAAAATTGTAAGAAAGATAATAAATAATTATTGTCAAAATATTTTAGGATTTTTAGAAAAAGTTTAAATCTTGCGAGAAAACATTGCCCTCCAAGATTTTTTAGGAATGTAAATACAATAAAATTATTACATATGTAATTCTACAAGATAAAAGTCAAATACATATATTATGAAAAAAGTGTTTTGTAATATTGTGTGAAAAATAGCTGTCATTGGGAAAAAATAAATAATGGCAGAATATTATGAGGAAAAAAGTAACATTTTTACAGGAAAAAAATATGCCATTACAGAGTGTTAAAGTCGAATATATTGTGAAAAGTCATTTGTTTTTAGAGGAAAGTTGCAATATTGTGACAGAAAGTTGTCACACAAGGATTTTTGGAATAGTCTGAAGAAAAAAACAAAAGTATGTATTTTACAAGATTAAAGCCAAATATATTATGAAAAAAGTATTTTTTTCTAGAAAAAAAGTTGCAATATTGTGAGAAAAAGTCATACAATATTTTTTAGGAATATTCTGAGGGGGAAAATATACATAACAAAATTATGTAATTTTACAAGATTAAATTAAAATATATTACAACATTTTTTATTTTTTTTCCTGAAAAGAAATAGTATTGTGAGAAAAAAGTTGTCAGTGTAAAAAGAAATTGTCGGAATATTTTGAGAAAAATTAGAATTTTACAAAAAAAAAACTGACATTTTTTCAGGATTAAATGGGAATATATTGTGAAAATGTGTTTTTTTTTTAAGAAAAGAGAGAAATAAGAAGAATGTAGTAAAGACAGAAGAAGGAACATGGGTTCTCCCAGATCTGAGACCCATACCTGACTGTGCAACGATACTCAAAAGTCAAGCTGGCATAACGGTCTACAGTTATGTAGGGGAGCCCTGGAACCTGGATGGTCATGGACTGTTGATCTTGACCGACTCCCAACTGAATCCTCACCTGAAGAGGTTTCAGGGACAGTTAGTCTCGATTGTGGGCAAAGGATACGAGAAAGAGAGGGCGGAGATGCGACGAGGCGATGGTCGCCGGGGCCGTTATGACGGTCAGATGACGAGTGGAGGAGAGTCAGCTTACTATGGATTAATACATTTGCCGTTAAAAGGACTCGACTCTGCCGGGTCCGTGGGGTGTGACATGTATATAATGGAGGAAGCACTGGAAGAAGGAATACGGTACGCCGGCGGGCTGGAAATGTACAGGGTCGTTGTCTGCCTCGATGGGTTGAGGTCTGGAAACCTGCCGTGGAATGTGGTAGAGGAGGCGGTGACCAGAGGGCTGAACGGAGCGGTGTTCACCTATCTTGGAATGACTCCAGTCTGGAAACATGTAAAGGAGATCGTGATCATCACCTCCGAGAAGCAAGACCAGGAGCGAAAGGCGCTGGTGAGACCGCTGAGAAAGACTGAGGGATACCTCAGACGAGGAAGCAGAGGACGAGGAAGCAGAGGACGAGGACACAAGTCTGGCCTCGGTTAACGGAAAACCTGACCCAGGCCGGAGAGCTAAGGTCAGGAAAAAAAGCGCGAGTTAAGACGGTTCCCATGGTGGGGAAAACTTCAGAAAAGATGGCTAGAGACCTTAGCCTTGGGACCATAGAGACAAAAGATGGAAGACAAACCTACATGCCTGAAGTAGGGCAAACGGATCATAATGTGCCAGAGGCTTGGAAGAGTGATCTGGGCAAAGACATGACTCTAAAACAGACCTGGGCAAATTAAGGCCCGGGGGCCACATGCGGCCCGTTAAGCTTTTCAGTCTGGCCCGCCGGACATTCCCAAATAATTTTTTTAGATCTTTAAGATACAAAGTGTAGCTGCCATTATGATGTGCAGTGATGTTTTCTAATGACCGTAAGTCTTGAACTATACTAAGTATTTCAATGCTTGGAATCTGCGCTTATTGATGATATACCAGTTACTATGGTAATCTAATTAGTTACTATGGTCATCTAATTAGTTATGGTAATCTACGTCACAGCAGTTCAGACGAGGCACCAAGCAGTGTGGACGGGAAGCGTTTCCACAGAGGTGGAAGGAGCTTTTCACAACAAAGCTCTAAAGCTTAGTGATACCGTATTTCCTTGAATAGCCGCAGGGGCGGTAATTAATTTAAAACCTCTTCTCACCCCTGCGTTTACCAAAAGCAGGCGAGATTGCCATGCATGCGGTAATTATTTTAAAACCTCTTCTCACTCCGGCGCTTACCTTATCATGAAAAGCACATTTAATAAAAAAAACGTTATTATGGTCTTACCTTTAGGTATAAATGAGTCCATGCCAGCTCCTTTTGAAGAAAAGCATCGATATAGAAGTCTTCCTTCAGTTTTAAAAGTCTCTCTGTCTCGATGGAGATCTTCCTTTTGGAGATCTTCCTTTTAAGTATTACCTCCTGCTTCGATTGAAAGTCCAGTTTAGAAAACTGTTTTATTTTAGATATGTAATCCTCCATGGTAAAATAAATGGCTGCGCACTATTGCTGCTGTTGTCTTCTTCTGCAGCACAGGTCTTCTGCAGTACCAGCAGTCGCAAGAAGGATCACTAGCGCCCTCTACCACCAGGAGGCGGGAGTCATTTAATGACTCATGTTTGACCCGGCGGAAGTGCCAAGCATGCGCTAATTATTTTGCGAAACGAGTTTGACCCGGCTGTAATTCTAGGCATGCGAATACCATATTCCCGGCGCCAATTCAAGGAAATACGGTATATCATATTGTAGGTGGGTTTATTGTGTACCCTTCGCGTTCATATTTCACTGTTTGTTGCATTTTTGTTGCGTTTCACTTGATTGTAAAATATGTTGATCGAAAAGGGGTGTGACATTCATATTTTGTCAATATTCAATGTTTTATCGTTCATAGAAAAATTAAAAATTCTATTACGTTTTTTACGGCATTCTGTCATTACGTTTTTAGCATTCAAACAGACATTATTGTGAAGTTTTGTATTAGTGTCCCTAAAAGTAGATATACCGGCCCCCAGACACATTTTTTTCTCTAAATGTGGCCCCCGAGTCAAAATAATTGCCAAGGCCTGCTCTAAAAGTTAGAGCGAGCCAAGGTGAGTGGGCTAATTTTCTGATAGCCCCCTTTTATGGCTCCCTCTGGGCGGCGAAAGATCTGACAAGCAACTTCAGAACATCCTTTCTGGCCATCACTCATGATGTGATGCTCTGACGGCTGAAGGCGGCGGCCTACAAGGAGGCTAAAGAGCTGGAGGTGAAGTGGCCGGAGATATCGGCCAGCGAGGAGGAGAAAGAAGCGGATCCACCACAACAGCACAGTCTCCCTCCACCCACTCGTCCAGCTCTGGGGCGGAGTGTTTCCATGCCAGATGCATCAATGGAATATACTGAACTTAAGAAGGTGAAACACTTGGTGCCGGCCAGAGAGAAGGAGCAAGACATGCAGGAATATCTGAAGAGCAGCTGGTCGCTAGTCAAGAATGCAACGAGCAATGATGAGGCGCAGCGGCTGTGGTTGATAAACACCACAGGGCAGGTCCTGAGTGCAGAGGCGACAGCAGATGAGCACTATCGGCAGATGGTGATAGAAGGGGCGGACGATGTGGACTCCAAGCTGGAGTTGGCTCGAAAACAGCTTGAAAAGGGGCAGCCGCTGAAGCAAGTCTGGTACAGTCTGAGGAAGTCGATACCTCTGGCCCAATGGGGGAAAACTCTCTGGGGATTAACCGGGGGGTTGAGGGATCAAATGGACTTTGTGACGATGGATCCGAGTACCACCACGCCGGAGCAGATGAACGAAGCTGTACGGAACTGGGACATAAAGCAGTACCAGGAAAAGAAGCGAGTTGAAGGTGCCCTGCGAAAGGCGGTGTCACATGGAGCAGAAACGGAGCCACCAGCGACACTGAGGGCTACAGCGCCGGCAGGGACCAGGAGGGACCGCAACTACAACCAGCAGAAGGGACCAGCTCGAAAGGAGCAGCACCAGCGGCCCTCGAATTGTCCGCCAGAGGGAACAAGACCAGCCACCATCAGAGCGAGCGAAAGCGCCACAGAAGAAAGGGGATTACCTGCTGCTTGAGGAACACAACAAGTTGACACCTGAACGGAAAAGTGCCCTCCGTGAAGCAAGGAAGTTTGCCAACGGAGGGTTGTAGAATTGATGGCCGCACAAGCTTGGGTCACCCTGGAACATGTGTACAGGGAGGAGGACAAAATTGACACAAACATAGATGGAGTCCCCTACCTAGTGGATACAGGGGCTTTTTTTCCCCCATATAAACAACGTGCCGGCCCAGTCACGTCATAACATCTACGGCTTTTGGAGAGTGCACAACTGCGCGCACAACAAGAAGGAGACGAAGCAGAAGAACGAAGAAGAGACAGTCATGGCGGCGACTATTGACAGAGATTAGAACGAGGATGGACAATTCAACCCTAGACTCACTCCTCTCCTGCAAATTAAATTTCACAGATGCTGCCCATACCTATGCTCCTTCAAAGGCTGTGCTACTGGCTGCAAAGCATTGCACTTTCAAATACAATGAGTAGAGGAGTGTTATGTGTGTATATATGTGTAAATAAATGAACACTGAAATTCAAGTATTTCTTTTAATTTAGGCCAATCGATATATAATAAAATAATCTCCCGAATTTAATCTCCCGAATTCGGAGGTCTCAAGGTTGGCAAGTATGCACCTATGGAGTCTGGAAGGGGATCATAGGGATCCTGGGCCCTAATGATCTGATAACTGTAGTAGATCTTGAGAATTTACGTCATAAAGAAAACGAGAGCGTTCAATGGGAGAAGCGGCTGACGACTGCAGGCACGGCTGTGTAGACTGCCAGCAGCACCAGTGGGAGGAACCTGGTACAAGGCGGTGGATATTCCAGCCGTGACAGAAAAGATGTTAGCCGAGAGCGACGTGTCCTTGTCAGGAAAAGAGAGACGGAGGAAAATTATATCTACTGCCAGTGTTGCAAGGTTCAGAAATGACTGTGGTGATTTGGGAACAAAATATGTCCACACCATAGAAGGGGGAATGCATCCAGTCGTAAGACAGTATCCCCTTAACCCTGAAACAGTGCAAGAAAAGGATTTAATCGTCCAGGAATTAAAGGTGCTCGGAGTAATAAGAGAAGAACCAAACCCCCAGACCAACGGCCCGATACAGGCAGTTAAAAAACCTGAAGCGACAGGAGGCGGTCGGAGGCCGGTTATCATTTTCAAAGCCCTCAACTGAAGAACCATCGCTAAAAAGACCAGCCTGATTAACCCGCAGCGGGCGTTGAAGACTCTGCGGCTGAAAACCTTCAAATCATGCATTGACCTGGCTAATGAATTCTTTTCAATCAGGCTGTCCAGAACATCGCACGCCAAGACGGCGTTCACACATAAAGGAAAAGCTTATGTGTGGGAAAGGCTTCCCCAGGGTTATAAAAACTCTCCGAATGTTTTCTAGTCAGCAGTAAGGGACATTTTGGATGGTCTAGGAGCGACCATCTACATTGAAGATGTGTTCATCGCAGACGGCACTGAAGAAGAACACCTAGACAGTCTTGATAAAGTGCTTGTAAGATTAACCGCTGCAGGACTTAAGATGAATCTCAAGAAATGCCAGTTCGCAAGGAAGCAAGTGAGCTATTTGGGATTTCATGTAGCAGATGACCTGGGGCTTTCAGGAATATAGAGCCAAAGTTGAGCAGCGAGAAGCACCAACTTCTATCAACGCTCTCCAGAAAGCGCTAGGTCTGTGTAACTATGTGAGAGACCATGTTCCTGGCTACCAGAGGTATGCACGGCCATTGTATGCAAAGCTGAGAAAACCAGACGATGACGGAGCCCCAAGTGGGTCAGGAAAGCCCAAGAAATGGGAGTGGACTGTGACAGATCAGTCATCTGGTTTTGATTGATTGATTGAAACTTTTATTAGTAGATTGCACAGTTCAGTACATATTCCGTACAATTGACCACTAAATGGTAACACCCGAATAAGTTTTTCAACTTGTTTAAGTCGGGGTCCACGTAAATCAATTCATGGTGGCCCTGAAAGGGGCTATCCAGGGAGCCTTAAAGTTGGAACCAAGAAGCCCGTCAGCTAGACTGGTATCTGAGGTTGGCTGTGATGAGGACGATGCCACGATCCGAGTGAGTAACGAGGGTGGTGGTCTGGTGGCGCTGTGGAGCTACACCTTGTCCTCGGTGGAAAATAAATACCCACCTGAGAAAAAAATTTGATTGTCAGGTTCAAACACTGATTACATCTATTAAACGAGACAAGAAGCAAGGAATTAAACAGAATTAAATGTGGCTCTATATGAGGAGAAACGTCTGAGCTGTACTCTTGTACAGTCTCCAGCACGCTCTGGCGAAAGATTGTACGCAAACTATTTTTATTTGGACTTTCCCTGTTTACATAACAACAACTGTTTCTAAAGGAATGGGGGGTATGTAAACAGCCCTTGTTTTCGGTCACATTAACACAAAATAAAAAGATGCCTCTGGCTTGGACTGGTCCTGGATCGAGCTTGGGCAGGTCTTGGATCAAAATAGATAACCCCTCCCGTCTCTTCCCATTGTACACAATGGAATTTTACAAGCCTTTGACTTGGTGCAACAAAGACAGCCTCTTGTCTGTTCACTGGGAACCCAGAGAATGGAATTTTTTTTGATAATTTACATACAATTTTTCTGACAAAGATCTCCAGCCCGTTCTGGCGAAAGATTGTACGCCACCTCTTTTTATTTGGACTTTCCCTGTTTACATAACAACATTTGTTTCTAAAGAAATGGGGGGTATGTAAACAGCCATTGTTTTCGGTCACATTAACACAAAATAACTGGTCCTGGATCGAGCTTGGGCAGGTCTTGGATCAAAATAGATAACCCCTCCCGTCTCTTCCCATGGTACACAATGGAATTTTACAAGCCTTTGGCTTGGTACAACAAAGACAGCCTCTTGTCTGTTCACTGGGAACTGATAATTTACATACAATTTTTCTGACAGAGATATTTTAAGAAAAGTTTCTATTTTTTGAGGAAAAAAGTACGCAATTTTACAGAATCAAAGGCAAAAATATACTGTGAGAAAAATATTTTTTTAATAAAAAAGTTACAATATTATGAGAAAGTTTTCATACATTATGTTGAGGAATATTCTGGAAAAAAAAGTTGAGTGGTCCACCACTTTCCCATGTAATGGCTGCATTTACAAAAGAAAAGTGGTTAAATGTCGGTCGTTGAGTGGTAAATTTCAACTACCGTCTGGGAGTTCTAGTGTTAAAAGCCTCCTTATGTCCACTAATATCTATTTATTGCACCTTCCTGGGGTTATTTTATGACTTCACAGACTTCATATATGAACGTTCCTCCCTGGACTCTACTGTGTGGCCTTTGGTTTTTTCACGTCCTGGCTGCCTTTGTGCATTTTATTTTGAAAGTGCATGGCTGTTTATTTTTGTGTTTCAGACGAATAAATGTCATTTGAGGAGCATGTCTCACTGTCGGTGTGCGTGTGTGGTGCGATTTCTCTGGTTTCACTTCCTGCTTCCTGCGTGTCCCTGGCACTTCATCATCTAGGCAGCACAGTTTCCTCCTCATCTTCACCTGTCATTGATAGATTTGTAGTCTTGTCATTTGGAATAGTTCTACTGACATTACAACTAACTGTTTGGTCCACCATTGATGTTATTAACCAACGCTCATGTTCTACCCTCACGCCACCCCCTCACCTCTGACCCTTCATTGACATCACCTCCCCCCCATCCCCCGCATGGCGCCACACGGTGTGCAGCTTGAAGCGAGCCAGCTCACTGGGGGTTCTAAATGTGGCCGACGAGGCACTCGCTGACCACCACCAAGTAAGCAGGCCTCCATGACTTTTTTATCCCCTCGACCGTGTGCAGGATGCGCTTATTTCTTACAAATTTGATCTGCCGCTGTCTTGATAGCAATAACATGTTTTGGTGCTTTAGAGCAGTGTTTCTGAACCCTACGGACAGAATATAGCAATGTGGTCCGTATGGGCCGCGGCAGTACTTAGCTGTAATACACTTTTCCACCACTTGTGGCAGTAATGACAACATCAACAAGTCTGGAGCTGAAGCCATGAAGAAGTTTATTAAGTGCAAAAATTAGAAGGATGACTGTGGTGAAGCTGTATTTTCATTTGCACTTTAATTTTATTGACAGTTAATTTAGGAAATATTATTAAAATAGGTTATATTTTTGTAAAATTCTTGGAAAATATTTTTTTCCCCGCACAATATTGCCTTTTTTAAAATGAGTCTTTTCACAAGTTATTTGAAATGTTTCTTATAAATGTATTTTTCTCAAAATATTCCCACATAATTATAGTACAGTGACAATCAATATCTTGATATGTTACAAAAGTTTTTCAAAATGTTTTTTTACAAGTATAACCCATTTATCATTTATTTATTTAATAGAATATCTGACTTTAATCTTGTAAATTACATAGGGCTGCAACAACTAATCGATTTTAATCGATAAAAATAGTTGGTGATTAATTAAGTCATCGATTCGTTGGATCTATGCTATGCGCATGCGCAGAGCCTAATTTTTATTTTTATTTATTTTATTTTTTTATAAACCTTTATAAACTGCAACATTTACAAACAGCTGAGAAACAACAAATCAAAATAAGTATGGTGCCAGTATGCTGTTTTTTTCCTCAATAAAATACTGGAAAGGATAGAAATGTAGTTTGTCTCTTTTATTCGATTATTAATCGATTAATCAAAGTAATAATCGACAGATTAATCGATTATCAACTTAGTTGTTAGTTGCAGCCCTAACATAAAGTTGTCTTTTAAAATGACATCTTTTCAGAATATTTCTAAAAAAAAATATACATAAAAATGTTGTAAAATTCTTAGAAAATATTTTTTCCCCGCACAAAATTGCATTTTTAAAAATGAGTCTTTTCACAAGTTATTTGAAATGTTTCTAATAAATTTATTTTTCTCAAACTATTCCCACAATTATAATTATAATTAATAATTATTATTCTTGATATGTTACAAAAGTTTTTCAAAAAGTTTTTTTTTAATAGAATATCTGACTTTAATTTTGTAAATTACATAATTTTGTTTTTTAAAATTACATTTTTTTCAGAATATTTCTAAAAAAAAAAATATTTATAAAAGTTTTATTTATATTTGTTTACACTATATTTGACTTGAAACATGTAAAATGGCATGCCTTTTTCTTTAAAAACGTACAACTTTATTCTTAAAATATTTCTATGCAATTCTTGTAAAATTACTTTTCTCACAATTGCGTTTTTGTAAAAAAATTTAAAAAAAATTCACAATATATTTCATTGTAATCCTGTGAAATGGTATATTTTGTAAAATTACACTTTTCTTTAAATATTTTTACACAATTCCTGTAAAATGTTTCTCACAATATTGCATTTTGTAAAAAATGTATTAATCTTTTTTCACAATCTATTTAATTTTAATTCTAAAAGTAGCATGCCAGATTATTTAATTTGGCCCGCCACATAATTTAATTTGGCTTGCCACTTGATTTAATGTGGCATACCACGTCATGAAAGTAGCCAGCCACATCATTTACTGTGGTCAGCTCATCATTAAACTAGCTTGCCAAATTATTTAACATGGCCACATCATGTTTCCTGTACAAGTTGTGTATAGAGACTATATAGTCATACAGTGTGTACGCACTGACATTATATAACAGTTTACTGTACACTGTGTGTAAGGCGACTACAGTTGTGCTCATAAATTTACATACCCTGGGAGAATTTATGATTTCTTGGCCATTCTTCAGAGAATATGAATGATAACACAAAAAGCTTTCTGCCACTCATGCGTAGTGGTTGTTAGAAGCTATTTATTGGCAAACAACTGTGTTTACTCTTGGCTGTTTCAAGATGCACAATAAGGAGGCACTTGAAGAAAAATGGGCTGCATGGTCGAGTCGCCAGAAGAAAGCCATTTCTGCGCAATTGTCACAAAGTATCCCGCTTACATTACGCCAAACAGCACAGAGACAAGCCTCAAAACTTCTGGAACAAAGTAATTTGGAGTGATGAGACCAAAAAATTGAACTTTTTGGCCACTCGACCATGCAGCCCATTTTTCTTCCAATGCCTCCTTATTGTGCATCTTGAAACAGCCACACCACAATTTTTCAGAGAGTCCTGTGCTTCAGCTGAATTTATTTGTGGACTTTTCTTTGCATCTCGAACAATTTTCCTGGCAGTTGTGGCTGAAATCTTTGCTGGTCTACCTGAATCCCTCATTTTCCACTTCTTAATCAGCGTTTGAACACTGCTGATTGGCATTCTCAATTCCTTGGATATCTTTTTATACCCCTTTCCTCTTTTATGCAGTTCAATGACCTTTTCTCGCAGATCCTTTGACAATTATTTTGCCTCCCCCATGACTCAGAATCCAGAAACATGTGTGCAGCACTGGATGAAAGATGCAATGGTCTGTCAGAAGCCCAGAAACTCACTGACCTTTTATACACACACACTAATTACAAACAAACAGGTCACAGGTGAGGATGGGAACCTTGATTAGCCATTCAAACCTGTTTGTGTCAACTTTTGTGCATGTTGTCAGATCAAAGTCACTGGGGTATGTCAACTTTTGATCAGGGTCATTTGGGTACTTTCTTTTGTCATTTTGATTTAAAAAGAGTAAACAATAAATAGCTTCACACAACCATTAAGCATGAGTGGAAGAAAGCTTTTTGTGTTATCATTCATATTCTCTGAAGAATGGCCAAGAAATCATACATTCTCCCACGAGCACGACTGCTACAAAATGACGCCGTACCTCTCGCTATTGCAACCTTTTTGTCTTAAAAGCATTACCATGTTAGCATTAGCATGTTAGCACCACTGAGTCAACCGCCTTAGTTACTGTTTACTGTTAATGTCATGCTATTGTAAATACATTTTGAATGCGTTGGCGTGCCGTCATAATTGGGTCTGCTTTCATTCAGGAGCCAAATAATGGTCTGAGAAAGAGTCGCGACCTGAGCGCCAGTCAAACTGACCTGGCGCGTTGACGTCTGCCGACGTGACGGACAGACGGACGGAGACCCCTCCCCCCGGTGGTTGTAAATATGAATGTTTTGTTTGAGGCGGTTCTGTGAGGACGTAATCAGAGCGCCTGTGACGCGTGTTTAAAAGGTGGATCCGTGTCAGTCGTGCGTGTCTTGGGCTTTTACTTTGAAAAGTCCCTTTTTTGGTGTTTACATGTTGCTGGGGAATGTGAAGATGTTGTGTTGCTCAAAAGGCACACGAGGACGACGCTCTCAGGACTTTCACCTGTCGTAGTTTGACGCACTGACTCGCTAGTTTCGCTCGGCGTGGTGTACTAGTTCATGCTTCTCCATAGTGATGGAGCCTATTCAAAACTGAAGACTGCACGCCCGCTTTAAAAGGTCCCATCTTTGCATGGACTGCAACCAAATATGGATTTCCTTTCATGACTCCAATTATTTATATATATATATATATATATATATATATATATATATATATATATATATATATATATATATATATATATATGTATATGTATATATATATGTATATGTATGTATGTATTTATATATGTATATATATATGTATATATATATGTATATATATATATATATATGTATATGTATATATATATTTATATATGTATATATATATATATATTTATATTATATATTTATAATTATATATATATTTATATATGTATATATATATATATTTATATTATATATTTATAATTATATATATATATAAATACATTTATATATATATATATATTATATATATATTTATATATATATATTATATTATATATATATATATATTTTTAAAATATATATATATATATATATATATATATATATATATATATATATATATATATATATATATATATATATATATATATATATATATATATATATATATTATATTATATATATTTGATTGTATGCAAAGCACATTTAGTGTTACAATGGGACCAAAATACAGTGCATCCAGGAAGTATTCCCTTTTATTCCACATTTTGGTATGTTACAGCCTTATTCCAAATTGGAATAAATCATTTTTTTGTCCTCGAAATTCTACGCACAATACCCCATATTGACAATGTCAAAATAAAAAAAATTCTGTATATATATCATGTAAATTTGCCGAAATTTCTACAAAATAAAGTTTTTCACATTGTCATTATGGGCTATTATGTGTAGAATTTTCAGGACAAAAATGAAAAAAAAACTGTACAGCGCTTCACTTTTTCCACATTTTGTTATTTTACAGCCTTGTTCCAAAATGGAATACATTCATTTATGTCCTCAAAATTCGGCACACAATACCCCATAATGACATTGTGAAAAAAATTTTTTTTTAATGTTTGTAAATTAAGAAAACCTGTAGAAAACCCTGCCTGTACGGTTTTAAATAGTTGTGATGGTGACCGTTTGACCCGAAAAAACTGTGCAGTGCATCTGTAAAGTATTCACAGCGCTGCACTTTTTCCACATTTTGTTATTTTACAGCTTTATTACAAAATGGTATACGTTCATTTTTGTCCTCAAAATTCTACACACAATACCCCATACTAACATATATGTACATTTAGCCTGTTTATTTTTAGAAAATTTGCTAAAATTTCCACCTCTCAAAAATATTTTTTCATATTATGGGCTATTATGTGTAGAATTTTGAGGACAAAAGTGAATTATTCAATTTTAGAATAAGGCTTCAAATTTGAATTAACAAATTGATCTGCTTGGACGCAAAAAACTGTACAGTGCATCTGTAAAGTATTCACAGCGTTGCACTTTCTCCAAATTGTGTTATTTTACAGCCTTATTTCAAAATGTTTCACATTCATTTTTAACCTCAAAATTCTAAACACAATTCCCCATAATGACAATGTGAAAACTTTTTTTCCCCTGTATATTTAGCCTGTTTATTTTTTAGAAAATTTGCAAAAATTTCCCCTCCCAAAATTTTTTTTTCACATTATGGACTATTATGTGTAGAATTTTGAGGACAAAATTTAATTATTAAAATTTAGAATAAGGCTTCAAATTTGAATTGGCAAATGTATCTGTTTGGCCGCGAAAAACTGTACAGTGCATCTGTAAAGTATTCACAGCGTTGCACTTTTTCCAAATTTTGTTATTTTACAGCCTTATTTCAAAATGTTTCACATTCATTTTTAACCTCAAAATTCTACACACAATACCCCATAATGACAATGTGAAAACTTTTTTTCCTGTATATTCAGCCTGTTTATTTTTAGAAAATGTGCTCAAATTTCCCCCTCCCCAAAAAATATTTTTCGCATTATGTGTAGAATTTTGAGGACAAAAGTGAATTATAAATTTGAATTGTCAAATTGATCTGCTTGGCCGCAAAAAACTGTATAGTGCATCTGTAAAATATTCACATCGCTTCACTTTTTCCACATTTTGTTATGTTACGGCCTTATTCCAAAATGGTATACACTCATTTTTGTCCTCAAAATTCTACACACATTACCCTATAATGACAATGTGAAAATGATTTTTTTTCCTGTATATTTAGCCTGTTTATTTTTTAGAAAATTTGCAAAATTGTTTTTCACATTTTCATTATGGGCTATTATGTGCAGAATTTTAAAGACAAAAGTGAATTATTCCATATTAGAATAAGGCAAAAAAACTAAATTGTACAATGCATCCGGAAAATATTCACAGCGCTTCACTTTTTCCACATTTTGTTATTTTACAGCCTTATTCCAAAATGGAATAAATAAATCTTTATCCTCAAAATTCTACACACAATACCCTATATCATTGTTTTTTTTAGTTTTGTAGATTTAAAAAAAAAATCATGTGTACATAAGTATTCACAACTTGCCCAAAGATAGGTGTGCCAAGCTTGTAATTGATGCTCCTCAGTGTTGGTCAAAGACTGAATACTTATGTACATGTGATTTTTGAGTTTTGAATACATTTGCAAAATAAAAATAATTTGTGTACAACTTTGTATTCAAAATAATACTAACTTTTTCCTTAAAAAAAAAAAAATTTTGGTCATAAGATATTTGACTTTAATCTTTTTAATTAAATATTTTTGTTTTGTAAAAGTAACTTTTTTCCTCAGAGTATTGCTAAAACTTCTTTATGTATGACGTTTTGTCACAATTCTGCAATTTATTTTCTAAAATAAAATTATAATTTTTTCACCATATTTTGTCTTTAATCATGTAAAATGGCACACT
This sequence comes from Entelurus aequoreus, assembly GCF_033978785.1. Taxonomy (NCBI): domain Eukaryota; kingdom Metazoa; phylum Chordata; class Actinopteri; order Syngnathiformes; family Syngnathidae; genus Entelurus; species Entelurus aequoreus. The sequence goes on from NC_084753.1 coordinate 34,362,252, forward strand.
TTTTCCCCTCACAATATTGCAACTTATTTTCTCAAAAAAAAAAAGAAAAGATTTTTTCACAATATTTGACTTTAATCATGTAAAATTGCATACTTTTTTTTCCTCAAAAAATTCAAACTTTTCCTGAAATATTTTTACACAATACTTGTAGAATACACACAATATTTTGTTTTGTTCTAAAAAAAAAAAACTTTTCAAAATAAATTCTAGATTTTTATTTTCAAAAAATATGCAAAATTATGAATAGAAAAAAAATTCACATTGCCATGATAGGGTATTGTGAGTAGAATTTTGAGGAGAAAAAATATTTATTCAATTTTGGAATAAGACTGATTTGTTCTAAAAAATAAATAAAAAAATCTTATTTTCACAATAAATTTTACTTTTTTATTTTGAATACATTTGCTAAATTAAAAAAAATCACACTGACTATGGGTTATTGTCTTCTGAATTTTGAGGGGGAATTCCATCATGGAATAACTCTGTTTTGTTCTTAAAAACAAATATATTTTTTGACAATAAATTCGAGATTTTTATTTTCAAAAAATCTGCTAAATTATGTATAAAAAAATTCACACTGCCACGATGGGATATTGTGAATAGAATTTTGAGGAGAAAAAATATGTATTCAATTTTGGAATAAGGATGATTTGTTCTAAAAAAAAAATAAAAATCTTATTTTTCACAATAAATGTTACTTTTTTATTTTGAATATATTTGCTAAATAAATAAAAAATCACACTGACTATGGGGTATTGTGTTCAGAATTTTGAGGAGGAAATTATTTATTCCATCTTGGAATAAGGCTGTTTAGTTCTTAAAAACAAATGTGTATTTTCACAATAAATTCGAGTTTTTTATGTTTAATAAATTAGCAAATGTCATTTAAAACACATTTTACATTGTCACTATTTAGTATTGTGTGTATAATTTTGAGGACAAAGATGGATTTATTCCATTTTGTTCTTAAACAATATATATATATATAATCTTTGCACAATAAATGAGTTTTTTATTTTTAGTAAATTTACAAAGTAATAAAAAACTTATTTCACATTCTCACTATGGGGTATTGTGTGTAGAATTTTGAGGGGAAAATGATATGTTCCATTTTGGAATAAGACTGTACCGTAGCAAAATGTGGACTAACAGAAGCACTGTGAACACTTTCTGTTTGATTGCATCACTCACTTATTCTGCCTTAATGCTGTTACTGCAATATCTTGCATCGTTTGCATTCTTCTTGCAGGGCTGTGCAATAAGCTTTGTTGATTTTTGAATGTAAAAACTGACATGAAGGCTGTCATTCCTTTACAATGTTCTGTAAAAAAAAAAAAAGATGCTTTGTGTGAAGCCCTCGCATGTAAAGAGAGGATTGCATATAATACACACAATATTCAGTCTGTTACAATATTGTATATGATTGTGTCACAGCGCCCTCAGGCGGCCATGAGATGTAACTATCAGGAAGTCATGCGAAAACTGCAAAGATGTTTGTTTTCTTCCTTAATGTGTGTACAATTATTATCCATTGCTACGTTGAAAGAATGGACTGAATCTTACTGAACAATAAAATTGTCTGGTTTTGGTATGTATTATGTGTTGAAATAGACATTTTTAAATTGTCTTCTGCGCCCTCTGCTGGACACTAATAGTCAGTACAGCTCCATAGTTGCTCAAGTAACTCGTTCAATATTAACATAAAAAAAATGTCCGACTCAATACTGCTCATAAACAAAATAAGACAACAAAAACATACGCCAAGGAGGGGAAAATGAGTTTGTATATTAAAAAGAGCGGAACGAAAACGTGTCCAGTGGGTGCGGCTGCAAATATCAAAACACTCCACTGAGGGAGTTTAAACCACGTGATCTCATCTCTGCGCTCTCATTGGCTGAACAGCCTGTCAATCTTGTCTGGGGAGGGCGTGTCCGGTCCGCCTTTTTACACGGGAGTGTCCAAAGAAGAAGGCAACACAGCGACGACGAGCTAAAAAATGTCGTCGGTGCCTGACGGGAAGAAGCTTGTCCGGAGCCCGAGTGGACTTCGCATGATGCCGGAGAACGGCGCCTTCAACAGCCCTTTCTCCCTGGACGAGCCGCAGTGGGTTCCTGACAAAGACGTAAGATGTTTGATTGACAGCTCGAACCGAGCAGACGCTCAATCGCAGCTGCCACAAGCTTGGGGGGGGGAGTAGACTACAGTTTCCGGTTGGCACTGTCAAAATAAAACGCATAGCCAATGACTAAAATCTCACAACGCGACCGATTCAGTGCTCGATCTCACAATTCCAGCAATAACTCGTCACATTTCATCACTTTACGTAAACGTTGTTTCTTAAAAAAAACGTGTTTCGTCATTTTTTAAAAGTTGAACATCCGGCTACGTCCATGCTAAATTCGGTGAACTTCACTCCGCGCCAGCCCTTTACCTCGCAGCTGGCAGATGTGCTGTTTAACTTGTCAGGCGACCAATATTTGAAAAACGCCACCGTGGCCGTGGGTTGCGTGACGCTTCTGTTAACTGCAGACGTTCGTTCGAAATGATGAAAGACGCGGTTGTTCGACGTGACGTTAGCTAGCTAGCTGGTCAAGCGCTAGCATTAGCGTGGCGTCATGTTAAGTTGCAACAACGCCACATAAAACAAATATATCAAGTACATCCAGAGTTCAACCAGCATTAAACTCACTTTTCAATACAATAGCTTGCTATAGAGCAGTGGTTCTCAAACTTGTACCACCTCAGAAAGAACTCTGCTCTCCAAGTACCACCATAATGACCTGCATTAACATAGACTCAAGATTCAAGATGCTTTATTGTTGTCCATTCTTTAACATGTACAAGACACATAAGAACTGAAATATCATTTTCGGCACAGTCCCACTAAGAGCAGACATACGGGTTACAAGGGGACAAGACGGGACCGCCAACGGATCAGCCACTTACGGCGCTCCTTAAAAAAGGTGGGAAAAAGGTGACATTGGGAAAGGGGGGAAGAGTAAAAAAAATATCAGTTTAAGGCTGGACCCTCGGGAGGGGTCCAGACTGAGTCCGAGGAAAAAAACCTCACATAGCATGGCACACATAAACATGATACATGTAATCACAACAACTCGAAACAGAGGGCCGGGGGGGTGGGGATTTGGGGCCCTGGAGGCCGGCTGCCGCTATAAAGCGCTACTCAGCCATCCATAACCCCGGAGGAATTAAGCAGTGGTGAAGGCGTTGATTGGGGGAGGGGTGGGTGCGTGCATGTATGCCCAATTAACTTGGGTGAGATGTTGAAATGTTTTTGTGGACTGGGGCCGATCTCAAAGTTCGACACCAGGTGTTATTGGGAAAAAAGGAAGGTCAAAAGCGTCCATCGTTGAGGAGTCCTCGGGGGAGTTCTTCAGAACAGCCTGTTCCTGATAGCATCAAGGCCATTCGAGGGAGTCAAATCGTAGATTAAGATGTTGTTTTCTTCGAGCAGTCCAAACAATGACCTGCCTGCTCTGTGTGTCCGTACTGGATCTCTCAAATTCCATTTAATTCTTCCTTCTCGGCGAGCTTCTCCAAGATGAGATCCATTTTCAATCAATCACTCAATCAATGTTTATTTATATAGCCCTAAATCACAAGTGTCTCAAAGGGCTGCACAAGCCACAACGACATCCTCGGTACAGAGCCCACATACGGGCAAGGAAAAACTCACGCCAGTGGGACGTCGGTGAATGACTATGAGAAACCTTGGAGAGGACCGCATATGTGGGTAACCCCCACCCTCCTCTAGGGGAGACCGAAAGCAATGGATGTTGAGTGGGTCTGACATAATATTGTGAAAGTCCAGTCCACAGTGGATCCAACACATCAGCGAGAGTCCAGTCCATAGTGGGGCCAGCAGGAAACCGTCCCGAGCGCAGACGGGTCAGCAGCGCAGAGATGTCCCCAACCGATGCACAGGCTAGTGGTCCACCCGGGGTCCCGACTCTGGACAGCCAGCACTTCATCCATGGCCACCGGACCTATGCAACTCCCCCTCGCAAGGGACAGGGGAGAAGAGGAGAGAAGAAAAGAAACGGCAGATCAACTGGTCTAAAAAGGGGGGTCTATTTAAAGGCTAGATTATACAAATGAGTTTTAAGATGGGACTTAAATGCTTCTACTGAGGTAGCATCTCTAACTGTTACCGGGAGGGCATTCCAGGGTACTGGAGCCCGAATAGAAAACGCTCTATAGCCCGCAGACTTTTTTTTGGCTCTGGGAATCACTAATAAGCTGGAGTTCTTTGAGCGCAGATTTCTTGCCGGGACATATGGTACAATACAATCGGCGAGATAGGCTGGAGCTAAACCGTGTAGTATTTTATACGTAAGTAGTAAAACCTTAAAGTCGCATCTTAAGTGCACAGGAAGCCAGTGCAAGTGAGCCAGTATAGGCGTAATATGATCAAACTTTCTTGTTTTTGTCAAAAGTCTAGCAGCCGCATTTTGTACCAACTGTAATCTTTTAATGCTAGACATAGGGAGACCTGAAAATAATACATTACAGTAATCGAGACGTAACGAACGCATGAATAATGATCTCAGCGTCGCTAGTGGACAAGATGGAACGAATTTTAGCGATATTACGGAGATGAAAGAAGGCCGTTTTAGTAACACTCTTAATGTGTGACTCAAACGATTTGCGATTCAAATCAGAAATCGCCCCAGTCCGTGTTCCCACAGCCCGACCCAATCCTTCCATTGCGATGAACAGCCGTTGGGCCCCTTGAGTGGCTGCCATTGTCTTCCGAATTTGACGATACACCAGAGCAATGCCCGGCCCAATCAGCAGGTGCCCCGCGATCACGGTTCCAAATAGGTAGATGTCTTCCACGTCCTCGATGGAAAGGACTGAGAGGTACATGAGTCTCCATTTATCCCAGGAGTCTCTCACGTACTCCGCAGCAATGGTTCCATCAGCGCAGCCAGGCTCCCCCGAACCTCTTTTCCTTGTCGAAAAGACTTTGTCAATTGCGTTGAGAGTCCAGCTGATCATATCCATGTTTGATGTTTAGATTTGAGGACAGCGCAAAGAAAGAGGTTTAAAAAAAGTTCAGACAAGACAAGGACACAAGAAAGCAAGCAGGGAAGGAGGGAGCGGAGAAAAATGCGACCACTCTCAACAAGAGGCAAGACGGAAAGTAGCGCAGCAGGCCTAAGTAATCATTAAAACACAATGCAGATTTTTTTTTTTTTTAACCAAATATATTTAATATTTTTGGCCACTGTAACATCACGCACAGTTTGGTACGGAGCCCCTAAAGCAGGCCTGGGCAATTATTTTGACTCGGGGGGCCACATTAAGAGAAAAAAAATGTGACTGGGGGCCGGTGTATCTATTTTTAGGAACACTAATACAAAACCTCACAATAATGTCTGATTGAATGCTAAAAACGTTATGACAGACCGCCTTAAAAAACGTAATGGAATTTTTACATTTTTCTATGAAGGATAAAACGCTGAATATTGACAAAATATGAACGTCACACCCCCTTTCGATCGACATATTGTACAATCAAGTGAAACGCAACAAACAGTGAAATATGAACGCGAAGGGTACAAAATAAACCCACCTACAATCTGATATATCGGATATATCACTAAGCTTTAGAACTTTGCTGTGAAAGTCTCCTTCCGCGTCTGTGGAAACGCTTCCCGCCCACACTGCTTGGGGCCTCGTCTGAGCTGCTTTGACGTAGATTACCATAGTAACTAATTAGATGACCATAGTAACTAAATAGATTACCATAGTAACTAGTATATCATCCAAAAGCGCAGATTCCAACCATTGAAATACTTTGTATAGTTCAAGACTTAGAAAACATGACTGCACATCATAATGGTAGCTACACTTTCCATCTTAAAGATCTAAAAAAATTATTTGGGAATGTCCGGCGGGCCAGATTGAAAAGCTCAACGGGCCGCATGTGGCCCCCGGGCCTTAATTTGCCCAGGTCTGCCCTAAAGGGACATGGGGGAAAATAATGATAATAATAATAATAGATTTTATTTGTAAAAAGCACTTTACATTGAGTAAACAACCTCAAAGTGCTACAGTGTATTGAAACAAATAAAAATAAAAACATAATAAAAAAATAAAATAAAATAAAAACTAAAACAGCCAAATGTATGCATATACCGTATTTTTCAGAGTATAAGTCGCTCCGGAGTATAAGTCGCACCGGCCGAAAATGCATAATAAAGAAGGTAAAAAAACATATAATTCGTACTGGAGTATAAGTCGCATTTTTTGGGGAAATTTATTTGATAAAAGCCAACACCAAGAATAGACATTTGAAAGGCAATTTAAAATAAATAAAGAATAGTGAACAACAGGCTGAATAAGTGTACGTTATATGACGCATAAATAACCAACTGAGAACGTGCCTGGTATGTTAACGTAACATATTATGGTAAGAGTCATTCAAATAACTATAACATATAGAACATGCTATACGTTTACCAAACAATCTGTCACTCCTAATCGCTAAATCCCATGAAATCTTATACGTCTAGTCTCTTACGTGAATGAGCTAAATAATATTGTTTGATATTTTACGGTAATGTGTTAATAACTTCACACATAAGTCGCTCCTGAGTATAAGTCGCACTATGAAAAAAAACTGCGACTTATAGTCCGAAAAATACGGTATCTTAAAAAGGCTTTTTTAAAAAGAAGGGTTTTTAACCCTTTTTTTAAAAAACATCCACAGTCTGTGGTGCCCTCAGGTGGTCAGGGAGATCGTTCCACAGACTGGGAGCGGCGGAGCAGAAAGCCCAGTCTCCCAGGTTGGAGGAGGTTAGGAAAACAATTTTTTAGATATGTATCTCGTGCGCACGAGAAAGCATTGGATGCGTGCGCGTGGTTTGAGGTGTGTGTGTGAAAATGGCAGTTCAGGAGTTAATTCGGCTGTATTTCCAACTAGGACTTTCCCCCATGTGTGTTGTGGCAAAATGTGAATGCCTGCCAAAAATGTATGTCCTTGGCGGGGCCGCGCAGCGCTCACTGAACCTGCATTTTTGTCTTGGTGTGTCCACAGCGGATTACTAGGTGTAAGACAAACACTTTATCTTCCTGGTTATTGTATCGCTACGTGTGTTGACATTATGTAAGACTTTACCGTGCCCGGAAAAGGACAGTTTGCCTCTTCTGTGGCATTAATGAGATTTAAAGGAGTGTTGTTAGTCCCATGTTGATGTGATAAAAAACGCTTTCTTGTTTGGAAGATACACACACAATTGTAACTGTTACTTCTTCCTGCACATAATAAATATGTACAACGTGTTTGGATGTATTCACTTATGTAAAATTGTCATTAAATGTAATATTGCCTGACAAAAAGTGATTTGACGTAATATTTTGATATTTACACACACACGTATTTTACTACAATGAGCATTACATATATCAAAATCAAGTACCTACTGTACTGTTTACTTGTTGAAATACCCTTTTTGCAACAAATATCTACCCAAATGGCCACTTTGTTGCTGCAGGTATGGAGTAGCGGGGGGTGTACAGTGTTTCCCATAAACTGCCAAGATACCTGTGGCGGTAGGGGCGTGGCTAGGGGCGTGGTCACATGACACCATCGAGTAATTTGCATAATTTACTACAATGATATGATTTTCTCTAAAAAGGCTCAAAAAATGTATACTTACTAATTAATAATAACAGTTTTGTTTTAAACGTCCATCCATCCATATATCCATCCATTTTACAATATAATTACAACACTTTATGTACATATTTATATACAGATTTGAACAATAAGTTATTCACTGAAATATATTTATTAATTGTGGTTCTTACAAAAAATATATCTTATAAAATATAAAAGCTAAAATGTCTCTTAAAGCTCTGCCCCTTTAATTAGTGCATACTAAATAATTTAACTTTAGCCTACTACTACAACCATATTATTTACCAGCAACATAAAGTGAAACAGAGGCAGAGGTGTCCTGCCACAGTCAGTAACAAATAAACAGAAAACAGTAGTGGTCAAATACAAATAAGGCAAAAAGAGAAGTATCCTACACTTCTCTTTTGTAAAGTAAATCTGAACAGCCTATATGGGCATCTACATCAACTATATGATTTGCCTGAGAAGCTGGACAGGACAAAAAAAAAAAATTATTTGTGGTGGACGTAATTCTTTCGTGGCGGGCCGCCACAAATAAATGAATGTGTGGGAAACACTGGTGTATATTGTAGCGTCCCAGAAGAGTTAGTGCTGCGTTGTGTTTATGTTGTGTTACGGTGCGGATGTTCTCCCGAAATGTGTTTGTCATTCTTGTTTGGTGTGGGTTCACAGTGTGGCGCATATTTGTAACAGTGTTAAAGTTGTTTATACGGACACCCTCAGTGTGACCTGTATGGCTGTTGACCAAGTATGCCTCGCATTCACTTGTGTGTGTGAAAAGCCGTAGATATTATGTGACTGGGCCGGCACGCAAAGGCAGTGCCTTTAAAGGCCTACTGAAATGAATTTTTTTTATTTAAACGGGGATAGCAGATCTATTCTATGTGTCATACTTGATCATTTCGCGATATTGCCATATTTTTGCTGAAAGGATTTAGTATAGAACAACGACGATAAAGATTGCAACTTTTGGTATCTGATAAAAAAAAGGCTTGCACCTACCGGAAGTAGCGTGACGTAGTCAGTTGAACATATACGCAAAGTTCCCTATTGTTTACAATGATGGCCGCATGAAGTGAGAGAGATTCGGACCGAGAAAGCGACAATTTCCCCATTAATTTGAGCGAGGATGAAAGATTTGTGGATGAGTAAAGTGCAAGTGAAGGACTAGTGGGGAGTTGAAGCTATTCAGATAGGGAAGATGCTGTGAGAGCCGGGGGTGACCTGATATTCAGCTGGGAATGACTACAACAGTAAATAAACACAAGACATATATATACTCTATTAGCCACAACACAACCAGGCTTATATTTAATATGCCACAAATTAATCCTGCATAAAAACACCTGCGTGTTTGTTATGCTAGCTCCTAGCTCCTCTGCTAGCTCCTAGCTCCATAGAACACGCCAATACAATTCAAACACCTGATCAACACACACAATCACTCAGCCCAAAAGACCGTTTACCTAACCCAAGGTTCATAAAGCTTATATATTTTTAAAAAGTTACGTACGTGACGCGCACATACGGTCAAGTTATCGAATGTTTAGCAGCCAAGGCTGCATACTCACGGTACCTGATATTCAGCTGGGAATGACTACAACAGTAAATAAACACAAGACATATATATACTCTATTAGCCACAACACAACCAGGCTTATATTTAATATGCCACAAATTAATCCTGCATAATAACACCTGCGTGTTTGTTATGCTAGCTCCTAGCTCCTCTGCTAGCTCCTAGCTCCATAGAACACGCCAATACAATTCAAACACCTGATCAACACACACAATCACTCAGCCCAAAAGACCGTTCACCTAACCCAAGGTTCATAAAGCTTATATATTTTTAAAAAGTTACGTACGTGACGCGCACTTACGGTACGGTACGTGTTATGCTAGCTCCTAGCTCCTCTGCTAGCTCCTAGCTCCATAGAACACGCCAATACAATTCAAACACATGATCAACACACACAATCACTCAGCCCAAAAGACCGTTCACCTAACCCAAGGTTCATAAAGCTTATATATTTAAAAAAAGTTACGTACATACGCAAAAAAAAGCCAAAGCTGCATACTCACAGTAGCACGTCTGCGTCTTTGTCATCCAAATCAAAGTAATCCTGGTAAGAGTCTGTGTTGTCCCAGTTCTCTACAGGCGTCTGTGTATCCAAATCAAAAGTCCTCCTGGTTAGAGTCTCTGTTATCCGAGTTCTTCCATCTTGACTGCATCTTTCGGGAATGTAAACAAAGAAGCGCCGGCTGTGTACTGTTGTGGCTGACTACGTTCGAAAAATACGTCCATTTCGCACCGACAACTTTCTTCTTTGCTTGCTTGGCTTCCTTCTCCATAATGCAATGAACATGATTGAAACAGATTCACGAACACAGATGTCCAGAATACTGTGGAATTATGAAATGAAAACATAGCTTTTTCGTATCGGCTTCAATGTGGAAGGCATACCCGTGTTCCCCGGGCTACGTCACACGCATACGTCATCCGCAGAGGCGTTTCGAACCGGAAGTTTAGCGGCAAATTTAAAATGTCACTTTATAAGTTAACCCGGCCGTATTGGCATGTGTTATAATGTTAAGATTTCATCATTGATATATAAACTATCAGACTGCGTGGTCGGTAGTAGTGGGTTTCAGTAGGCCTTTAAGGTTTATTGGCGCTCTGTACTTCTCCCTACGTCCGTGTACACAGCGGCGTTTTAAAAAGTCATAAATATTAGTTTTTGAAACCGATACCGATAATTTCCGATATTACATTTTAAAGCATTTATCGGCCGATAATATCGGCAGTCCGATATTATCGGACATCTCTACTAATAAGGGTATTCTAGTAGAATATGCAGAGATAAGATGTGTCACTATCAAATAGGGGTGTAACGGCACACAAACATTTCGGTTCGGTACGTACCTCGGTTTAGAGGTCATGGTTCGGTTCATTTTCGGTACAGTAAGAAAACAACAAAATATACATTTTGGGGTTATTTATTTACCAAATTTGCAAAATCTTCCACCAAAAATATTTACTGGAATATTTGATGTGAAGTAATGGGAACCTTGGATAGGTCAATAATTCATAATAACATTGATTTTGATTCAATATTATGTTTTGAGCAATGACAGTTTGAAAGAAGAAAAAAAAACCAGCTTTGTTTTATTAGTCAACATTGCAACTTTTTCTAAATTACATTTAACCTTTAAGCTTTTTTTATTTCACTTTTGTTATGTTTTTGTTTATTTTTATAGTATTTGTAGAATGTGCCGTGGGCCTTTAAAACATTAGCTGTGGGCCGCAAATGGCCTCCGGGGCACACTTTTGACACCCCTGCTATAGATAATAAAAAATGTAATGTGATAAATCTATGGATAAAAAGCAGAGCCTGGCGACGCATGCGCGTTTATCATAACTCTCTCTCTCTGCCCCTCCCTCACCAATGCTGCTGCACACACAATTTGTTTTGTTATTAACCCCTTCTTAACCCTGAACGTACATTGAAAATACACGCAACCCTAACTCAAAATGCCGGACATTTTGAGGCATTTAAGAAACTCCGCCCTGACAGCTCCGCAAAAGAGGACATGTCCGGTGAAAAGAGGACGTATGGTCAGTCTGTCGTAGCCCGTTAGCTGCTAGCATGCCGTGTGTTGTGCCTCGGTGTGCATTGTTTACACAACGTGCGTTACTCTACTTAATATGTCCATGTGGAAACTCGTTCGGTACATCTCCGAACTAGGGATGATGTTTGATAAGAAATTATCGAGTTTGAGGCTATTATCGAATCCTCTTATCGAACCGATTCCTTATCGATTCTCTTATCGAATCCAGATAGGTTGTTGTATATGGAAGAAAACACAATATAAGGTTTAACAAAAGCTCAACTTTTATTTTATAAGAAAAAAATAAAATAAAATATATTAATAAATATTGACTGTTACCCCCCCTAAAAAAATAAAATAAATACATATTGACTGTTGTTACCCAAAGTATATTAAGTGGGATTTTTCAGAAAAACAAATATATACAGTAACACAAAAACAACCTGTCTCTGTGATCACTATAGGTGTATAAATAATAATATAGTGTTAAATAAAATCAGTCCCTTGGGCACAAAACTGAAAATAATACAGCTCTCCAAAAAGTGCACTTCTGCTGCTATTGGAACATACTAACTACACACATAGGCAGACAGCTAAACAATCCAAGACGTCTAATAAAGTTCCGAAGCAGATTAATCCATTTAGGCTCTTTATCGTTGATCTTGCTTTGTCTTTTCCTATCTTTACTTTTGTCTTGCACTGGACTGTTATTATTATTATTTTTTAAACTGAAATACGGTAGGTTGGAGTTCAAATCCCAACGGAGTCATACCAAAGACTATAAAAATGGGACCCATTACCTCCCTGTTTGACATTTAGCATCAAGGGTTGGAATTGGGGGTTAAATCACCAAAATGATTCCCGGGCGCGGCGCCGCTGCTGCCCACTGCTCCCCAAAGGGATGGGTCAAATGCAGAGGACAAATTTCACCACACCTAGTGTGTGTGTGACAATCATTGGTACTTTAACTTTAACTTAACACAATGACAAATGCATAACCTATGTGATTAAATTAACATACTGAAATGTAATACACAATATGTAAATATTAGCTTCACACAAATATACAGTACTATCATCAAACAAATACTTCTGAGTGTTGAAACTATTTCGATGGTTAGAAATACACGACTGGCAGCCATTTTAAGTCTTCAAAACATCCATTGAAACAGTGCACAAAAATAATTTTTCAATAAACATCCATCCATCCATTTTCTACCGCTTAAGTTACATAAACAAGTTAAACAGTTTACTTACAGACTAATCTTTTCCCAGGCTTGTAAGAGCTTTCCTGTGATAAAATGGCAACCAAGGTAATCAAAAAGGTCAACCAACGAACGAGATTTCTCTACAGAATTTCCTCTCTGGTCAACAAAAGCACCTTGAGGATTCTGGCGGGAACTCTCGTTCAACCCTTTTTCGATTACGCATGCACCTCCTGGTACCCTAGCACCTCCAAAACCCTCAAATCTAAACTCCAAACATCTCAGAACAAGCTAGTCAGGTTACTTCTAGACCTCCACCCCAGATCCCACCTCACTCCTACCCACTTCTCTAAAGTGGGCTGGCTCAAGGTGGAGGACAGAGTTAAACAACTTGCACTGAGCCTAGTCTATAAAATCCGCTACACCTCCCTGATACCGAAGTACATGTCAAACTACTTCCTTAACGTAAATGACCGCCATAACCACAACACCAGGGGGAGCTCCACTAACCACGTTAAACCCAGATTCCGAACTAACAAAGGTCTTAACTCATTCTTTTTCTATGCCACATCAATCTGGAATGCGCTCCCAACAGGTATAAAAGAAAGGGCATCTCTATTCTCCTTCAAAACCGCAATAAAAGTTCACCTCCAGGCAGCTACAACCCTAAACTAACACCCTCCCCGGATTGCTAATAATCAAATGTAAACAATCAAATGCAGATACTTTTTCTTTTTCTTATGCCTTCTGATCTCTCTCTCTCTCTCTCTCTCTCTATGTCCACTACTTGATGTCCATACTCCCCCCCTCCACACCCCTGATTGTAAATAATGTAAATAATTCAATGTGATTATCTTGTGTGATGACTGTATTATGATGATAGTATATATGATAGTATATATCTGTATCATGAATCAATTTAAGTTGACCCCGACTTAAACAAGTTGAAAAACTTATTCGGGTGTTACCATTTAGTGGTCAATTGTACGGAATATGTACTTCACTGTGCAACCTACTAATAAAAGTCTCAATCAATCAATCAAAGCTAACACAACTTGTCTACTTCTCAATTGTCTCATGAACTGAACCGACTCGCCAACCCGGAAGTGGCCAGACTAATGACGCAAAGTATTTTCATATCGCCACAAGGTGTCAGTAAGAGTCTACAATCAAATGGGCATAACATTGCCCATTTGGGATCCAGTCCCAGGGATTCGAATAAAGAACCAACTCTTTTTCTTTACTACAGTGGTCTCGATAACGGGTACCGGTTCTCAAAAAGGGATTCGAGTCCGAGGACTCGGTTCTTTTCTTATCGAACAACCGGGAAAACCGGGTTCGAGCATCATCCCTACTCCGTACCGAAACGGTTCAATACAAATACACGTACCGTTACACCCCTATAATCAAGTGATTCTTTCCAGTTGTGGTACAAAATTTACAACAAAAAAAAGACTTTCCATTGCACCTTTTTTTTAAAAATTAAAATGCGACTTTTGCATTGCCTGCAGCTGTTGGTTCAGTGTTGCTGGTGTAACGTGTCACTGAATAATGCGCAAACAGCGGAGATTTTACGAGGCGCACGATCAAACACACGCTGCGGTTTTTGGTCCCCACAGGAATATAAAGTTTGGTTTGTGTAAACATTGGAAGCTGCCAGCAGATTGTGTAACTTCCTGTTGTTGTTCCTCTCCGCAGTGTCCCAGATGTATGCAGTGCGACACCAAGTTCGACTTCATCCGAAGAAAGGTTGTTGGGGTTTATTGGGGGGGGTTTCTTTTCATGGTTGAAAAGTAAACAACGCGTCTCTGTGCAGCATCACTGTCGACGCTGCGGCCGATGCTTCTGCGACAAGTGCTGCAGCAAGAAGGCGGCGCTGCCCCGCATGTCCTTTGTGGACCCGGTGAGGCAATGTGGCGACTGCAGCCTGCTCTCGCAGAAGGAGGGCGACTTCTACGACAAGCAGCTCAAAGTGCTCCTGGCAGGTCAGCGCCACTCACTCGCTACTTGGCCCCCGTATCAAAATCCGATCATTTTAAATATACCGCAAAAGTGCCGCCATAAAGTGAGTAAACCAGGTCAATCACCATAGGTTTTACATGTCAAGTTTACAAAGCACAGCATTTACTTGGATGACCCATTTTCCCCACTCGTGGCGCAAACGGCAACCAACACAAAAAGGCAACACACATGGTCACACTGCAAAAAGTCAGTGTTCAAAAACAAGAAAATAAAATACAAAAATTAGGGGTATTTTATTTGAACTAAGCAAAATTATCTGCCAATAGAACAAGAAAATTCGGCTTGTCAAGACTTTCCAAAACAAGTAAAATAAGCTAACCTCAATGAACCCAAAAATAGCTTAAAATAAGTATATTCTCACTAATAACAAGTGCATTTTTCTTGGTAGAAAAAAAAGACCTTTTTGCTCAATATGTTGAAAAATATTCTTAAATGAAGTAAATGCTAGTGCCATTATCTTGACATAATGATATGCGCTCGGCATCATGATTTTTTTTTTTCATGCTTGAAGTATGAAATGATTACCGTATTTTCCGCACCATAAGCCGCACCTAAAAACCACAATTTTTCTCAAAAGCTGACAGTGCGGCTAATAACCCGGTGCGCCTTATATATGGATTAATATTAATATTTATTTTCATAAAGTTTCGGTCTCGCAACTACGGTAAACAGCCGCCATCTTTTTCCCCGTAGAAGAGGAAGCGCTTCTTCTTCTACGGTAAGCAACCGCCCCCATAGAAGAGGAAGCGCTTCTTCTTCTACTGTAAGCAACCGCCAAGGTGAGCACCCGCCCCCGTAGAAGAAGCACGCGGATATTACGTTTCATTTCATATGTGTGTTTCTGTAAAGACCACAAAATGTCTCCTACTAAGAGACACGCGTACAAGGTTCCACTGACTTTTGATATTCCTGTGAACCGCACTGTGGATACAACGGGAGCACGTACGGTGAATATTCGCACCACAGGGAATGAGAAGTGGTTCTAGCTTGCCATGCTAACGGCCAGAAACTTCCACCCACGGTGATATTCAAAAGGAAGACCTTGCCAAAAGAGAACTTTCCAGCTGGCGTCATCTAAAAGCTAACTCGAAGGGATGGATGGATGAAGAAAAAATGAGCGAAGAGACCGGGTGACTTTTTTCACGCAGCTCCGTCCCTGTTGATCTACGACTGCATGCGCGTCCACATCACAGATGGTGTCAAAAAACAAGTGAAGCACACCGAAGAAGAAGAAGAATTCGAGGGATTTGTGGATGAGTAATAACTTCAGAAAGTGAGCTTTAAATGTTTATTTTGTGTGTTGTGTGACACTAAAGTATGAGCAACGTTGAGTTATTGATGTTGCTATTGCTCTGCACTATTTTGAGTGTTACTATTTTTGTGATTGCAATTTTGCACATTACATTTTGGGAGTGAACAGAGTTGTTAGAATGCTGGTTTGTAATATATTATTAAAGTTTGACTGACCTATCTGACTGTTTTTTTGACATTCCCTTTAGTGTAGCGTAGGTGCGGCTGATAACACGGGGCAGCTAATAGGTAAACAAAGTTTTGAAATATGCCATTCATTGAAGGTGCGGCTTTTAACACGGGGCGGCTTATGGTGCGGAAAATACGGTACTTTAAAAAAGTAGTTTTATACTTGTGAGTGTTGATGACACAGCTTTGCAACAGTTGATATTCTAGTTTCAAGCATGTTTTACTCAATATAGGTCATCAAATCTCCGCAACAAGCTGTAATATCTTACTGAGATCATTTAGGACCAAAACACTTAAAACAAGTAAAACACTCTAACATAAAATCTGCTTAGTGAGAAGAATGGTCTTATCTGACAGAAAATAAGCAAATATCACCCTTATTTGAGATATTTCATCTTACTTAGATTGCAGTTTTTGCAGTACACACATAGCACAAACTGCTCACTGGACTTTGTGCATCTTATAATAAAGAATGTCCAAACACCACACATAATTCAAAATTACACCCATATAAATCCAGTACAATGCATGATGGGAAAAATGCAAAACACTCCCTCCACACTTTAGCTGCTTGATATCTCTGACGAAATTACAAAATTTGAAGGAGGACGAAGGAGGTAGGAGTCAAACTTTCACATACTATTAATATATAAATACAAAACCCAAAACCAGTGAAGTTGGCACCTTGTGTAAATGGTAAATAAAAACAGAATACAATGATTTGCAAATCCTTTTCAACTTATATTCAATTGAATAGACTGCAAAGACAAGATATTTA
Organism: Entelurus aequoreus; assembly: GCF_033978785.1. Taxonomy (NCBI): domain Eukaryota; kingdom Metazoa; phylum Chordata; class Actinopteri; order Syngnathiformes; family Syngnathidae; genus Entelurus; species Entelurus aequoreus. Next base: position 34,379,011 of record NC_084753.1, read on the forward strand.
ATGTTCGAACTGAGGAACTTCTTTTTTTTTTGCAAATAATAACTTAGAATTTAATGGCAGCAACACATTGCAAAAAAGTTGGCGCAGGCGCATTTTTACCACTGTGTTACATGGCCTTTCCTTTTAACAACACTCAGTAAAGGTTTGGGAATTGAGGAGACACATTTTTGAAGCTTCTCAGGTGGAATTGTTTCCCATTCTTGCTTGATGTACAGCTTAAGTTGTTCAACAGTCCGGGGGTCTCCGTTGTGGTATTTTAGGCTTCATAATGCGCCACACATTTTCAATGGGAGACAGGTCTGGACTACAGGCAGGCCAGTCTAGTACCCGCACTCTTTTACTATGAAGCCACGCTGTTGTAACACGTGGCTTGGCATTGTCTTGCTGAAATAAGCAGGGGCGTCCATGATAACGTGGCATGGATGGCAACATATGTTGCTCCAAAACCTGTATGTACCTTTCATCATTAATGGTGCCTTCACAGATGTGTAAGTTACCCATGCCTTGGGCACTAATACACCCCCATACCATCACACATGCTGGCTTTTACACTTTACACCTATAACAATCCGGATGGTTCTTTTCCTCTTTGGTCCGGAGGACACGACGTCCAAAGTTTCCAAAAACAATTGGAAATGTGGACTCGTCAGACCACAGAACACTTTTCCACTTTGCATCAGTCCTTCTTAGATGAGCTCGGGCCCAGCAAAGCCGGCAGCATTTCTGGGTGTTGTTGATAAATGGCTTTCGCTTTGCATAGTAGAGTTTTAACTTACACTTATAGAGGTAGCGACGGACTGTAGTTACTGACAGTGGGTTTCTGAAGTGTTCCTGAGCCCATGTGGTGATATTCTTTACACACTGATGTCGCTTTTTGATGCAGTACCGCCTGAGGGATCGAATGTCCGTAATATCATCGCTTACGTGCAGTGATTTCTCCAGATTCTCTGAACCTTTTGATGATGTTGCGGACCGTAGATGGTGAAATACCTAAATTCCTTGCAATAGCTCGTTGAGAAATGTTGTTCTTAAACTGTTGGACAATTTGCTCACGCATTTGTTGACAAAGTGGTGACCCTCACCCCATCCTTGTTTGTGAATGACTGAGCATTTCATGGAAGCTGCTTTTATACCCAATCATGGCACCCACCTGTTCCCAATTAGCCTGCTCACCTGTGGGATGTTCCAAATAAGTGTTTGATGAGCATTCCTCAACTTTATCAGTCTTTTTTGCCACTTGTGCCAGCTTTTTTGAAACATGTTGCAGGCATCAAATTCCAAATGAGCTAATATTTGTAAAAAAATAACAAAGTTTACCAGTTCTAACATTAAAATATCTTGTCTTTGCAGTCTATTCAATTGAATATAAGTTGAAAAGGATTTGCAAATCATTGTATTCTGTTTTTATTTACCATTTACACAACGTGCCAACTTAAATAGTTTTGGGGTTTGTATGCATGTAGGTGTGTGTATGTATTAGTATGCGGCCCCAAGTTGGAAAATAAATGTTATGTTTTTGTGTGTGTCGCCTCCAGGAAGCATCTTTCTCGTCACTTTGGGAGTGTCAAACAAGTCTGAAACCATGACGTGCCGCCTGGCCAACAACCACAGGTCACTTACCCTTTTATTATGTTTGGTGTGGATGACCAAACACGTCACGTATTGTTACTCTCCATGCAGGTACATGTTCCTGGACGGTGAAAGCCACTTTGAGGTGGAGTTGTCTCGCATCTCCAGCATGCAGATTCAGACTGACGGGACGAGTCCAGGAGGTGAGAATCTGTGACAGATATTTGTCGAATGCAGCGGGACCCATGTTTTTGCTAGTTACCCGTTCCAAAAGTTTGATTGAAAACAATAACAAGTATTAACACAAAACACATTTTATATAGAACACATAGTTTTACATGTTTACAGGTTGTTTGGATTGGGTCATATAAGTAAATGTTCCAAAGTACAGTTCCTGGTAATTGACCAGATATACTTACATTGTCCACATGATGACAGGCATATATGTTGCAATTAGATTGTGTTGCGTCAGACCAGTTCTTCCTCCCAGGGAATCTAAGTTACTGGTCAATCCCAAGTTCTTTCGATGACATATATGCTGAGTAAGAAGGACCATCAAGACAGAATTAGAATATTTTCAAGTTTATACCAAAGCTTTGGGAGATCAACTTAATCAATACGTTCATATCGGCTGCTCTACTTGATCTGGCATTCCAAGGGGAAAAACACACTCTTTTCACACACAGAAAGCCCCCATCCCCCCCCCTCTCAACACTGATAAGGAGAGAGAGACGTGGGGGTTGTCTTCACATTCCGATGGTTTATGACACTAACCAGGCTTCTGAAATGTCTAAAGAAACTGGTAGAATATCCAAGGGAAAAGTACTAGATACTCTAAACATGGCTATGTAAAAAGAAAGATTTCTGCATCCTTCTACAATTGTCAGATATTGAAAATTAAGCTGTAGATACCTCATGAGTCTGATTCCTTATAAAAACTTTTTTTTAAAAACGTGTAACGTCGCAGGCTGCAATCAATAGTTTTGGACACCCTTGGTATGAATGAACATGTAATTAGTTGTTGGCAAAGAGCGCAGCGGGCGTAGGAGAGAGTTACCTTTGTACTTTGCTGCGAGTACTTCAATGGTGTTTAAATATCAACTTTCTTTGACCACCATGGTGGATTATTTTCTAGTCAATAGTCCTAGTCCAGGGGTCGGCAACCCAACATGTTGAAAGAGCCATAATGGACCAAAAATACAAAAAACAAATCTGTCTGGAGCTGCAAAAAGTTAAAAGCCTTATGTAAGTGTTATATTGAAGGCAACACATTAAGTTAGTGTCTCAGAGGGTTACATAAATCCTGGAAATTACTGTCTTAAAACTGCCAAAGGTATAGATGTGTGTGCCCAAATTAAAGGAAAGAACAGGCTCTCTTCTTTTAATGGATTTATTACAATTTTTGCAAGCTGGGTAACGTTTGCTGTGGTCTGGAACAACATGGTAACGTTTGCTGTGGTCTGGAACAACATGGCACACAATCAGAAATGTAGCCAATATTGCATGTGTCATGAGACATGCAAATATACATGAAATACACAGAGGACATAAGTAAAGGAAATTAAATGAACTCAAATATACCAACAAACGAGGCATACTGATGCAAAATGTACACACAGCTAGCCTAAATAGCATGTTAGCATTGATTGTTAGCACTCCACGCAAGTCAATAACATCAACAAAACTCACCTTTGTGCATTCACGCACAGCACAAAACGTTTGGTGGACAAAATGAGACAAAGAAGGAGTGGCATAAAACGCGTCTTTTTGTGGCAGCGACGGAGAAAGTTGTACACGTAAACCAGGGGTCACCAACGCGGTGCCCGCGGGCACCAGGTCGCCCGTAAGGACCAGATGAGTCGCCCGCGGGCCTGTTCTATAAAAAAAAAATAAATAAATAAAAATTTTTATTTAAAAAAAAAAATTAAATCTACATAGAAAAAACACAAAATACACTTTCAATCAGTGCATCAACCCAAACAACCTCCCCCATGCACACTCATCCACACCCACTCACACAAAAGGGGTTATTTCTTTCTGCTACCAATATTCTGGTTCCCACAACATAGACAACACATCTGCAAGGGACACAGTCCCTGAAGCACACATGATTGTACAGGCTGCTGGTCCACTAACATTTTCATTAATTACTATTTTTTATGTAATTATTTTTGTATTGTTTTACTTTTTTTTTTTTCCAAGAAAATGTTTTTTATTTATTTATCTTATTTTATTTTATTTTTTAAAAAAGGGCCTTATCTTCAACAGACCAGGTTGTCAATGAAATTAGATTTGCTTAAAGGGTTTTTTAAACCAGGCCCAGTCCAGATAATGTCCAAGTCGGACTCAGCAACACACACCTTCATTCATGTACACAGAAACAAATTAGGGAACACAACAGATTGCATATAATTTATAAACAAAATTACATTTTCAAAATAAGCATTTATGTACAGTCCAGATTATGTCCAGGTCACTCAAATTAGGGAACACAACAACAGATATCATATAATCTATAAACATAATTATACTTTCAAAATAAGCCTTTGAGGACTTCTCATCTTTTTTTTTAAATGTTTTTTGGCATCATTATCGTTTTCAACCATGTAACTTTCTAAAATTAGAAAATACTGAATAAATGTTTTAAAGAAAGTAATACTAAGTGAATATCTGTTTTTGGCCTTAAAAATAAACATTTTACCGAGTACTATAATTAAATTGACTAAATCATGATTGTCAATGAACTCTCCTAAAATAACAGAAACCACATTAAGCTTCATAAACAAACCAATCCTTAAACACATTTTTTCAACTTCCACCCAAAACAAAGACACAATATGACAATACCAAAACAAATGCAGGGTGGATTCAGGCTCCTGACAACAAAATCGGCAATCATCTGACTCTGTCATATTCCATAATTTTAACATTTTCCCTGTGGGTAAGAAGTTATAAATAATTTGAATTTGAAAATAACGATTTTGCACATCGATAGTGGTTTTATAGATTAGTTTGAATATGGCATCCCATGGCAACGGGCAGTCAAAAAAGTCCTCCCATTTTCCATTTGTGTTGTATGAGGCAGCCTTCAAAGATTTCTTTATTAAATAAAAATTATATATTTTTCTATTTATTTTAGTTCCTTTTTGCCAACTAGAATTTCTTATTAGAGGTTTACAAACTAATAATTTAGTAGTTCCATAATTAATTATTTGTTTCCATCTTTTCCCAATTACTCCAGTTAGTTGATAAAATGAAAAGCTTGAGCAAGCATCACCATACATAGCTCTAAATTCATCATACTTCATAATTTTACCATTCTCATTGATAATATCATTGACAAAAATGATTCCTCTTTCAAACATATTTTTCCAAAAGAAAGGCTTTCCATCTATTACAATATTAGAGTTCATCCATATTAACTGCTGCAAAATATCTCTTTTTTCTGGCACATAAAATTGAAAACACCACTATGAGTGGATTGTTTCCTTTATGAACCCCGCCATGTTTCCCAGCAGACTCTCTGGGAGGGGATCACTTGTAAAAAAGGATACAATTTATTTTGATACAGTACATGTTTTTTGTCCAACAGGACATTTGTGTACCACTCAATGTTTAAATACATATTTGGAACAATTGATGCTTTTAAAGACAGACACATAGCTTCAAGGTTGAGAAGTTTCAGGCCCCCATATTCATACTCTTTGTACAAAACCTTTCTTTTAATCTTTTCTGGTTTGCCGTTCCAGACAAAATCGAAGACCCTCCGCTCATAAATCTTAAAAAAGTTTTGTGATGGAGCTGGTAATGACAAAAACTAATAAATAAATTGAGGAATAATTAACGAGTTGGCAATAGACATTTTACCATACAAGGTTAGGGATTTCCCTTTCTATAATTGCATACTTTTGTCCAGCTTTCTTAGTTGATTATCATAATTTACTGAGCCTAGATCTTCCAGATTTTCTGGGACAACAACACCAAGTATGTTAACTGGTCCATCTGTCCACAAAACAGGCACTTTGCATTCCATTCGAAAGGACGTTCCCTTTAGATTTCCGATCCTTAACATTTTACATTTATCATAATTAAGCTTAAGGCCAGATTGCTGTGAAAATATGTCCAAAAGATTAAGAAGGTTCCGCAAACAATGAGGAAAAATCTTATCTTTGTGAATCAGCCTTTTCTGACATGAACTTCATCAAGAACAAACACAGAACACGCCTCACTGATGCACATCTGCAAGACTCACTCAGAGTTGCAGTGTCAAGTTACACACCAGAGTACAACACACTAGTTAACAGCATGCAATGCCAGGCTTCCCACTAACTGACAAAGAAACAGATAACAGATTTGGTGTCCATTTCAAAGTGGGACATGATTTAAAAATTTGAGAATTTACATTTGTATTTTACATGAGTTATTATTTGTACAAACGGTGCAAAGTAATTCATGATTTGTTAAAAAATGTTAGTGGCTAGCTAGTTAAAATGGGATATTGTGATTTCACAAGACTGTCTTAGAAGTGATCATTTGAAAATGTTCAATTTGAAAAATGTGCACTTAGAGAAAATATAAAAATAAAGTGTTGCATATTGATATTTATCTGTTTCTATATATATTTATTGTGAGAAATCATTAAGATGATCAGTGTTTCCA
>NC_084753.1:34390238-34575238 GCF_033978785.1 Entelurus aequoreus
AAGTGGAGTTGAATGTGAATTGCAGTTGCAAACCGGAAGCACGATCGCGATCTTAATTTGTATTGAAGGAACCTGAATTTAAATCCCAATTGACACTTTTGTTACATTCCAAAGTCATGCTTTACTACATATTCCATACATGACTGTTTTACAGAGGGGACAAAGTATTTAGTCAGTCATCCGTTCTGCAAGTTCTCCCACTTAAAACGATGGTAAGGTCTGTAATTTTCATCATAGGTACACTTTAACTGTGACAGATTTTTTAAGAATGTATTTGCAAATCATGGTGGAAAATAAGTACTTGGTCAATAACAAAAGTTCTAGTCAATATTTGGTAAGGTATTTTTTGTTGGCAATGACAGAGGTCAAATGTTTCCTGTAGATCTTTACCAGGTTTGCACACACTAGCTGCTGTTTTGGCCATTGTTCCATGCTGGTCTCCTCTAGAACAGGACTTTTGACTTCCTACACAGATTTTTTTACTGAATTGAGGTCTGGAGACTGGCTAGGCCACTCTACAACCCTGTTAATGCTTTTAACGGAGCCACTCCTTTGTCATGCTGGAAGACCCAGCCACGTTTCATCTTCAATGGTCTTTCTGATGGAAGGAGGTTTGTGATCCAAATCTCACGATACGTGGCCTCATTTATCTTTTCCTTAACACGGATCAGTCGTCCTGTCCCTTTGGCAGAAAAAACAGCCCCCAAGCATGATGCTTCACAGTGTTTATGGTGTTCTTGGGATACAACTCAGCATTCTTCCTCCTCCAAACACGACGAGTTGGGTTTTTGCAAAAAAATGTCTACTTCCGTCTCATCTGACCACATGACATTCTCCCAATCCTCCTCTGGAACCACCATGTGGTCACAGGCAAACTTTAGACGGGCCTGGACATGTTTGGCAATGGGAGTGTGTTACTGATGGTAACCTTTGTTACTTTGGTCCCAGCTCTCTGCGGGTCATTCACCCCACCCGTGTAGTTCTGGGATTTTTGCTCACCATTCTCATGATCAGTTTGTATGAGATCTTGCGTGGAGCCCCAAACCAAAGGAGATTATCAATGGCCTTATATTTTCTAATAATTGCTCCCACAGTTGATTTATTCACACCAAGCTGCTTGTCTGGTGTCGATTCACTCTTCCCAGCCTTCTGCAGGTCTACAATTTTGTTCGTGGTGCCCTTTGACAGCTCTTTGGTCTTAGCCGTGGTGGAGTCTGACTGTTTGAGGCTGTAGTCAAGTGTCTTATACAGATAACATACAGATAACAAGTTCCCTGGCTTCGAGACTCTCCCGAAGGACAGTGCAGTGAAGACACAACAAACTCTCATGGACACACACTTGTTGTTGTTCACTTTGGACTAACGACTGCACGACATCAAGGCCGCGGAACAGAGACACACTGCAGGCTTACACACAAACATGCATCCACAAAAATATACGCCACACACAAACATACCCACCCCTCCCCAATCCAACGCCCTCGACACAAATCCCATAGGGGTGATGAAAGGATGGTCAGCGCCTGAGAGCTGCGGCCTGCCACCATGACCCCGCACTCCCTTCCCTCTGTTGCTAGATATCTCGAGATGTATGTTGTAATATGTATATGTGCTTTGCTATGGAGGTTTTTCCCACTCCAGACTGGGCTCCTAAGGGGGCCCAGTCTAGATTGTATTTTTTTACTCATCCTTCCCCAGCGTTTTACCTTTTTATCCCCCATCTTTTACGGGGCACCTTGTGGCGACCCATCAGCGTTCCTGTTCTGTAACCCTGTACACTATTTGTTTGTCTAATCTTGAACGGGTTTGTGCCGAAAACAAAGTTTCGTTGTACTTGCGCAATGACAATAAAGACCTATCCTATCCTATCAAACAGGTGCCATTAACACAGGTAACGGGTGGAGGACAGAAGAGCTTCTTAAAGAAGAAATTGCAGGTTTCGTGAGAGCCAGAAATCTTGCTTGTTAGTACGTGACCAAATACTTACACTACCGTTCAAAAGTTTGGGGTCACATTGAAATGTCCTTATTTTTGAAGGAAAAGCACTGTACTTTTCAATGAAGATAACTTTAAACTAGTCTTAACTTTAAAGAAATACACTCTATACATTGCTAATGTAGTAAATGACTATTCTAGCTGCAAATGTCTGGTTTTTGGTGCAATATCTACATAGGTGTATAGAGGCCCATTTCCAGCAACTATCACTCCAGTGTTCTAATGGTACAATGTGTTTGCTCATTGGCTCAGAAGGCTAATTGATGATTAGAAAACCCTTGTGCAATCATGTTCACACATCTGAAAACAGTTTAGCTCGTTACAGAAGCTACAAAACTGACCTTCCTTTGAGCAGATTGAGTTTCTGGAGCATCACATTTGTGGGGTCAATTAAACGCTCGAAATGGCCAGAAAAAGAGAACTTTCATCTGAAACTCGACAGTCTATTCTTGTTCTTAGAAATGAAGTCTATTCCACAAAATTGTTTGGGTGACCCCAAACTTTTGAACGGTAGTGTATTTTCCACCATGATTTGCAAATAAATTACCTAAAAATCCTACAATGTGATTTGCTGGATTATTTTTCACATTCAGTCTCTCACCGATGAAGTGTACCTGTGATTAAAAAAAATTCAGACCTCCGTCATCGTTTTAAGTGGGAGAACTGGCACAATCAATGGCTGATTTTCAGAATTTCCCCTCGGGGATTAATAAAGTATTTCTGATTCTGACTAAAGACTTTTTCCTCACTGTAAATATTTCATACAAGTATTATTACAATAATCCTCACATACACATTTTAATTACAGCAACACCAATCAAGAATAGAAACATATTTTCTAAAACAGATCATCAAATTATGGAATATGGTGGGAAAATAGTAAATTTCCCAGACAAAAATTGGCTAAATGTGACAAATTCTTCCTGTTTTTGTGGCTAGAATGACTTTCTCTGAGTTGCAATTCATTTAATTCCACTTCCTGTAATTCCTATTCAACATCCTGTGGGGTGGAGCCACGTCAATTTAAACACATTTGAAATTGGGACTGTTTACGCCTGACCAACAGTGTAAGTGCACCAATTGAAGCAAAAAGTAGGCCTTCCCCCCGCAGTCCTTTGACCACTTCCTGTCTCCAGGGCGCCAAGCTGCTGTACGAAGCCAAGGACCAGTGAGAAGACGTCCAGTCAGAACCAGCACACACACACACCAGACCTAGCCTTCTCTGTCCCGCCGTCGTGATCAGGATGTGATCCACATCTCACCTGGGAAAACCTCTCACAGCCAAACGTACCTAATCTCTCTACTCTGAACCAAGACCAGCAGGCTGTAAAAAACCTCAGCAAGTCCTTCTCGTTTACACGAAAACCTTTTCTTTCATAAAGAAAAAGGGCAGAAAGCTGCTCTCCTTTGCACAAAGTATTCACTCGGATTCCATCTTCCACATGGAGCTTCTTCCAGAACAAGGTCCGAGTTTCTTCCACTTGGGAAAAAATGGCACACTTCATTATTTTGGTTCATTAGACCTGCCAAAAAGTTCAATAACAAACATCTCAGCTGTGCGTTGGGATGATAGCTTCTTCTTCTCATCGTATATTTTCACAGATTTAGTCCGGTTCGAATCGTTTCTCAACATCTGATGCACACCTTCTATTTTCGGAATAAGATGCAAGCCCAGGAGCTACAAAAAGCCAGTTTGGACACGCCTGTTCAACTAAATTGTTGTCACTTTTATCCTTATTTTGTATATTCCGGAGGAAACCAACCGTAGACATTTGATTTTGGTCTATTTTGGTTTAAGTATTTTGAGTTCCACAAGTTTTTAAAAAGCTAGTCAAAGATTATCTCTATGACAGTGCTCTAGTGTTTTTAGGAATCTTCTGCAAAAATGTGAGTTTCTCACAAGTTTTTTGAGCTAAACAAGCGGGAATTGCTCAAATGATTAAAAAACAAAAAGAGAGGACCTAAAATGGAGCCCTGAGGAACACCACTAGTGTAACTAAAGACGTTAAACAAATGATTACGGACTCTATATGAAGTAAACAAGCTACAGCAACACCTCAGTTACACAAATCGCATTACGAAAACCATTTATAACTGCCAAAAATGAGAGGACTTAAAGGGGTGCCTTGAGGAACGCCTCAGGTATATATATCAAAGCTTCGGACCCCGGTGTTCTATGTTTGCGAGCGGGGTTAAAATGTCTGCCAATGTGTTTACAGTGGTCCAAGTTTCTCTATAAGACAGGAGCACTCTAGGAATTGCATGCAAAAAATGTTTCGAACTGAACTCGAGGGTGTAATTCTCGTGTAGGATTAGCCATGTTCTAGAGTGTTCTACATCTTCTCGTGTACTCTGCCAGCAAAGTGCTGGCAGAGTACACCTTTCCACTACAGAGGGGACCACTCCGATATTAACACTGAATTTGGCCCTAGTGTATGAATGTGAGTGTGAATGTTGTCTGTCTATCTGTGTTGGCCCTGTGGTGAGGTGGCGACTTGTCCAGGGTGTACCCCGCCTTCTGCCCGAATGCAGCTGAGATAGGCTCCAGCACCCCCCCGCGAACCCAAAAGGGACACGCGGTAGAAAATGGATGGATGGATAGTCTGGATATTAATCGTATTCAATAATTATATCTAACTTACTTACAGTTTACCACCTTGTCAAAGGATATGGAACCAAGTGCTAATCACAAAGATTATAATCAAGGCTTAGGTCAGACTGATTACAGAAATACTCTCTTAAAAAATAAAAAAAAATAAATGTATACACAATTACAGTGCTAAAAAAAAAAATCAATTTGAACTAAATAATCATAATAATATGTTTCCTAAGTAAACTTCCAATAAATTTAAATTGCAAATTAAAATACAGCTTCACCACTTATGTCATATTTTTTGCGCTGAAGAAACTTCTCTATGACTTTAGCTCCAGACTTCTTCTGCTTGTTTGATACTGTCATTACTGCCACAAGTGGTGGAAAAGTGTATTACAGCAGAGTACCGCTGCGACGCTTACGGACCACAGCTGAGAAACAGATATTTTTTTAGCCTTATGGTTAAGAAACACTGGCCTTGAGGGCCCTACTGTTTCAAGAGTTATATTCGGCCCTTTTCCTGGTCTGACCATGTAAGCCCCGCCCCACTGAAGTGTTGGGCAGGGCGTATGATTCCGACTAATACACAGGACGACTTTTTCCACCTCAAAGAAAAACTCTAAAACTCTTCCAAGTCAAACTGTCGACACCTCTAGATGTCACTTACTAGTTCCACGGCATACCTTTTTAAACCATTTCCTCTGAAACATCTTTTATGGATGTGTGACTGTTTATTGTAACTGTGACAAATTGTTACATTCACTTGTCGAATCTGTTCTTGTATGTTTTGGACTTCACCTTTTAAGTCAGCTTGGATCCATCTGTCCCAGTCCATGAACAACACTAGCCCTCAACACGTGAAGTACTCACATGGAAGTTTTATGAAAGATACCTTGTTGGATCCTCCTACTTCACCAGAAGCCAAATTCTTGCTTTCATACTTTGTCAAATTGTTGTCTCCACCATCTAGAACTATTCTGGAACAAAAACCAACCGGCAGCAGCTATTGACCATTGACAGCATATCTTCGAGACGCTGAGAAAAATAAACTTTGGGCAATGAAGCGACCAGAACAAGGCTGGAGCACCTACGACCCAACTAGCTACAGAGATGGGTCTTAAGCCAACGGTAACGCAACAGGCGGAGGATGTATCATCCACGATCCACCGTTCTCTCGCCGTACCAACCGGCAGATGGTGCTCCTCCTTCCAAGCGGAAATGAAAGCGATCAAAGTTACAAGCTGTCTAAGGAAGAAGAAGCCAGAATAGTTAGTGACAACCAATCGTCACTGCTGAGTATCCAGAACACCTAACCCTCCAAACCCCTCCCCATAATCATCCAAATCTTTTCTGACCTCATCACTTGGTGTCCAAGCCACTGTGGTTTACCGGTAATCAACCTGCCGACCGTCAAACTAGAGGGGGAGCCAAATCTGACCAATCTGAAGTCTACTGCCACTACGATTCAGCCAAGGTGGCGATCCGACGGGCGATTAGGGGCAGTCCATAGGGGTGAGAAACTTGAACCGCCTGGCGGGGGGGAGTCATTCCAGAAGTGGGCACCACCTTGGAATAGAATACTGGCTCGCTAAGATCAACCGGGCCGTGGACACGATTTGCCGGAAATGGGGCCTTGGTAAGGAGACTCCACAGCACGTCGTCTACGATTGCCCGCTCATCCACCCCCAGATCTGCTCGCTACTGATCCTCTTCGCGCTTTGTCTACATGGGAGACGTGGAAGTTAACGCCCGGTCTACCTGAAGTTTCCCCAACCTGGTCCTCGGGACCAACAATAGAAGTTGCAGCTTTGAGTCCCACAGCAGGACGGAGTGCCTGGTGGGATACCCAGCGGTTGTCTACCACCATGCGTGTATGGCCGTATCATTCTTAATAACAATAATCATACTTTAATACATTCCTGCAAAGAGTCTTCTGAGAAAATGCACATAGTTGAACCCATCGGATGAAGGATCTGAATCCGCGCTGGAAAAACTCAAGTGAAGATCAAACAACTTTTCCCACAACAATATCAACAATGGTAAGAATTATGACTCCTCGTCAGCATAACCAGTACCAGTATTGTTCATCACTGCAGTCTGCTTGGTCAGCAGAGGTTTATTTTTGTACGCTAATCACCTAAGAGTTTGTTACCAAGCAGAAGAATGAAGTGGAAAAATGTCTCACTGGCTTGTATTAATGAAGGAGAATAAAGTACAAGTCTTTCTACTTTTAAAGGCTTGGATGGACGTGATCTATTTATTATTATTATTAATATTCCACTTCTTGTTCCGTAAAATTCTGACGGCTTTCAGATTACCCAGAATTCCAGGTTTTCCGGGAAATTTTTCCCATCCAAAATGATTAGGGCCTGTTTTCAAACTTGCACAATTCCAACATTTGTCACCCGATTCGAACCATTGCACTTTCCACACCTTCCACTCACCCTAGAACAGTGGTTCTTAACCTTGTTGGAGGTACCAAACCCCACCAGTTTCATATGCGCATTCACCGAACCCTTCTTTAGTGAAAAATAAAATTAAATTTCAAATTCAAGACAAAAGTTATATGATTTTTTTTTTACAGGTGCACAAAATGAACTGTGCATGAACATCACCTTGTTCAAACAACTAAACCAACACAGTGCATAAACTCACAACAAATTACACACCTGGAAATCAGTCTGACTTCTGCTGTTCCCTTATCCATAATACGCCGATAGGGAGAAGTTTTTATTTACACGATGAGTCGGGTGTGTCTTGACCTCCGCGGCGGAGGCTCCACCGCACCCCTGAGGCCGACTCACCGAACCCCTAGGGTTCGATCGAACCCAGGTTAAGAACCACTGTTCTAGACAATCAAACTACCAGGTCAAAAGAATTCCAGGAATTGGGGGTCTAGTTATTATTAACAACACATTAATTACATGTTAACAAAACAATACAATGTTAACTTGAACACTATAAAAAAACTAAAGTCTGAAAAGTCTAGAGAAATGATGACATAGTTGGTTTAGTTATGATTAATAACACGTTAATTACATGTTAATAAACTGTTAATAACACAATAAATTGGTAATAATTTAAAAAGTAATATTTAGACCAAAAATGTTTGTAGCACAAACAACTACGACGATATTGACATAGTTATGATGAATAACACGTTAATGACACCACAAAATGTTAATAACTTAAAAACTATGAAGCACAAACAAACATGATTAATAATGTAAATAACATAACCGTTTAAAAAGCTAGAAATGTTGTAGCACAAACGAATGTGACAAGTTTGGAAACAATTATGACATAGTTGGGTGGGGTGGGGGGGGGGGTCTAAATATGATTACAACATATAATTACATGTTAATAACAAAACAATAAAATGTTAACTTGAACACTAGAAACAAACGAATGTGACAAGTTTAGGGAAATTATGACATAGTTGGTCTAGTTATGATTAATAACACTTTAATAAATCATTGATCATTTAAAAACTGTAATATTTAGACCAAAAAATGTTTGCAGCACAAACGACCAGGACAATTTTGACATAGTTCTGATGAATAACACGTTAACACAACATGTTTTACTTAAAAACTATAAAGCACAAACATTTTTGCAGCATAAATGATTGAGACCAGTTTGGGGAGATTTTGACACAGGGGGGGGGGGGTCTAGTTATGATTAATAACACATTAGTTGCACGTTATTAACATAACACAATAGTTACTAGCTTAAAAACTATATTAGACACAAAAAAAAGGTGTAGCACAAACGAATGTGACAAGTTTGGGGAATTGATGACATAGTTGGGGAGGGGTCTAAATATGATTATAACATGTTAATTACATGTTAATAACAAAACAATAAAATGTTAACTTTAACACTATAAAAGACCAAAACTTTTTTGCAGCACAAACAAATGGGACAAGTTTGGGTAGATTTTGACATAGTTATGATTAATGAAAACCTCTAAAGGCTTAGTGGCCACATGCGTGGACAGCACCTTTTAGATCTTATTTCCAAAATTGTGTACACTACTGAATTGGGGTCTTATGCCGACATATGGACACTTATACTGCCATCTGGTGGTGTCAGAAGAGTATAACATACAATGGAATTTGGGGGGAAAAAAAGTGTAAAAAGGAGAATTAGCATGAAGTACACGTTTGTGTACTTATAGACTAAGTACATCATATCAAAAGATGATTCTTAGTTTTTATTCTAATTAGGGTCCAATAAGCCCAAATAGCAAAGAGAAATAAAAAAAGCATGTAAACAGCTTGGGCCTTAAGAGGTTTTAATAAAACGTTAGTTACACGTTAATAATAAAACAATAAATCGTTGATAACTTAAAAACTGTAATATTTTTGACCAAAAGTGTTTGCAGCACAAATGACCAGGACAATTTTGACAGTTATGATTAATAACCCGGTAATGACACAAAATGTTAATAACTTTAAAACTATAAAGCACAAATTAACTTTTTTGCAGCATAAATGATTGGGACCAGTTTGGGAAGATCTTATAATAATAATAGTACCCAAAGTCGCTTACATAGTGGGTGGGCAGGGGGGGGGGGGGGGGGGGGTGAGGAATTCTAAATATGATTATAACACATTAATTACGCATTAAAAACAAAAAATAAAAATGTAGATTTGAACACCATAATAGACCAAAACTTTTTGCAACATGAATGAATGGGACATGTTTGGGGTAATGATGACATAGTTGGAGGGGGTTGGGTGGTCTAAATACGGTTACAACACGTTAATTACATGTTAACATAAAACAAAACGTTTACTTGAAAACAATAACAAGACCAAAACTTTTTTGCAGCACAAACGAATGAAACAAGTATAGGGTTTAGTTATGATTCATTACACGTTAAGAATATAAAACGTTAAGAACTTAAAAACAAAGGAAGCACAAACGAATGGGACTGGTTTGGGGAGGTTTTGACAAGGTGTGTGTGTGTGGAGGGGGGGGGGGGACGTCACACAGGTAATATAGAATTGAATTATATTTATATAGCACTTTTCTCTAATGACTCAAAGCACTTTACATAGTGAAACCCAATATGTAAGTTACATTTAAACCAGTGTGGGTGGCACTGGGAGCAGGTGGGTAAAGTGTCTTGCCCAAGGACACAACGGCAGTGACTAGGTTGGCAGAAGCAGGGATCGGACCTGGAACCCTCAAGTTGCTGGCACGGCCACTCTACCAACCGAGCTATACGTGCTGCTTTAAAAACAGTAGGGGGGAAAAAAGAGTCGGATCGTTCGCGTACTACCCATCATGAGTCACAACGCACATGCGCAGAACGTAGAGGCGTGAGCATGAGTTAACGGGCAGTAAGAGAGAAAAAAAACTCGCAAGTTTTGAACGACTCGTTCACGACTCACACGTGTTCGCCGACACGTTCATGTTTTCATCCAACACGCTGCCTGTCAGTCCGTGTACTTCACCCACGCACACCCGGCACGCACTCTCGTCCAAACACGCGTGCCCGCGCACCTTTTCAGGTACGTTACCGCCGCGACGTGCACACGCTTCCCGGTTGTCACCACGTTGCGTCATGCCACCGGGCTAAAGCAAGCTAGCTGTCAACTTGCCACGCGTGGACGCCCCTTGTGAAAAGTGCGTCGTGGCCGGCGTGGACTCTGGCGGGCTGTCGCCACGTAACGTAAAGACTTGTTGGAGCTGAAAGTGCTGAGTGAGTGGGAAAGTGCCACGTAGCTAGCCGGCTAACGCGGCTTCAATGTGTGTCAACTCTCCTCTTTCTTCGTCAATGTACGTAAATACTCTTCTTTCTTCTCCTCTTTCTTCTCCGCGGCGCACATGGAGGCCACTTTCATTCACTAGTTGTCTCCGCCGGCTCACATCAATCCCTGCACAGTCATTATTGTCGAGCCCACGTCACGGCGGTGTGTGTGTGTGTGACGTCACGGGACGCCATGTTTGTTTGGGGCAAGAGCTACAAATATGGCTGCCAGAAGCTAACATGGTAACACTTTAGTATAGGGCAGGGGTCGGCAACCCGCGGCTCTAGAGCCGCATGCGGCTCTTTAGCGCCGCCCTAGTGGCTCTCAGGAGCTTTTTTAAAAATGTATGAAAAATGGAAAAAGATGAGAAAAAAAAATAATTTTTGTTTTAATATGGTTTCCGTAGGAGGACAAACATGACGCAAACCTCCCTAATTGTTACAAAGCACACTGTTTATATTAAATATGCTTCACTGATTCGAGTATTTGGCGAGCGCCGTTTTGTCCTACTAATTTTGGCGGTCCTTGAACTCACCGTAGTTTGTTTACAAGTATAACTTTCTCCGACTTTCTAGGACGTGTTTTATGCCACTTCTTTTTCTGTCTCATTCTGTCCACCAAACTTTTAACGTTGTGCGTGAAGGCACAAAGGTGAGTTTTGTTGATGTTATTGACTTGTGTGGAGTGCTAGTCAGACATATTTGGTCAGTGCATGACTGCAAGCTAATCGATGCTAACATGCTATTTAGGCTAGCTATATGTACATATTGCAGCATTATGCCTCATTTGTAGCTATATTTGAGCTCATTTAGTTTCCTTTAAGTCATCTTAATTCAATTTATATCTCATGACACACTATCTGTATGTAATATGGCTTTTAATTTTTTGCGGCTCCAGACAGATTTGTTTTTGTATTTTTGGTCCAATATGGCTCTTTCAACATTTTAGGTTGCCGACCCCTGGTATAGGGCAGTGTTTTTCAACCAGTGTGCCGCGAGATACAGTCTGGTGTGCCGTGGGAGATGATCTAATTTCACCTATTTGGGTTAAAAACATTGTTTGCAAACCAGTAATTATAGTCTACAAATGATGTGTTGTTGTTGAGTGTCGGTGCTGTCTAGAGCTCGGCAGAGTAACCGTGTAATACTCTTCCATCTCAGTAGGTGGCAGCCGGTGGCTACCGTATTTCCTTGAATAGCCGCAGGGGCGTTAATTAATTTGAAACCTCCTGTCACTCCTGCGTTTACCGGAAACCGGCGGGATGGCCGTGCATGCGGTAATTATTTTAAAACCTCTTCTCACTCCGGCGTTTACCAAAATGAATCCATAAAATTTAGGCGTGCGCTTTGAGTGTGATGTAAGCATACCATCATGAAAAGCACATGTAATTAAAAAAAACGTTATTATGGTCTTACCTGTACTTATAAATGGAGTCCATTTGCAGCTCCTTCTGACCAAAAGCATCGATAACTTGTTTATAGAAGTCTTCATTATTTTCTTTTTTCCGTTTTAAAAGTCTCTCTGTCTCGATGGAGATCTTCCTTTAATTATTACCTCCTGCTTCCATTGAAAGTCCAGTTTAGAAAACTGTTTTATGTTAGAAGGAAGAAAAAAAAAATCTCTTGCTGCGTGTGTTCACTTCTTCTGCAGTACCGGAAGTCGCAAGAAGGATCACTAGCGCGGCAGTGCCCTCTACCACCAGGAGGCGGGAGTCATTTAATGACTTATACAGTATTTCACACACGCAGCTACGGTATATTAATAAAACATAGCTGCTTACTGTTCTCTTTAGCATACTGTACCGGTATTCAATAGCTTGGACCTTAAATCCTACTGAATAGCTCTTTATCTTTTTTCCTTTGTGCGATTGTAAACTACTGAAAGCAGCTTCCTCCATTTTGAAAATTAGGACAGATGCGTCACTCGTGACGTAACGATTTTGACCCGGTGGAAGTTCTAGCCATATGCTAAATATTTTGCGAAACGAGTTTGACCCGGCGAAAATTATAGACGTGATAATAAAATTAATATTTTGCGAAACGAATTTGATCCGGCTTCAATAATAAACCGGCGATAAGGCCAAGCATGCGTTAATTATTTTGAGAAACGAGTTTGACCCGGCAGTAATTCTAGACGTGCGAATACTATATTCCCTGCGCCAATTCAAGGAAATACGGTAATTGCTTTGTAAATGCAGGTAAAAAGGAGTCTGATGCTAAAACCAAAAGTAAACAAAAGGTGAGTGCCCCTAAGAAAAGGCATTGAAGCTTAGGGAAGGCTATGCAGAACAAAATTAAAATTGAACTGGCTACAAAGTAAACAAAAACAGGATGCTGGACGACAGCAAAGACTTACTGCGGAGCAAAGACGGCGTCCACAATGTACATCCGAACATGACATGACAATCAACAATGTCCCCACAAAGAAGGATAAAAACAACTGAAATATTCTTGATTGCTAAAACAAAGCAGATGCGGGAAATATCGCTCAAAGGAAGACATGAAACTGCTACAGGAAAATACCAAAAAAAAGAGAAAAAGCCACCAAAATAGGAGCGCAAGACAAGAACTAAAACACTACACACAGGAAAACAGCAAAACAGTCAAAATAAGTCAGGGTGTGATGTGACAGGTGGTGACAGTACACCTACTTTGAGACAAGGGCTATAGTGATGCATGCTTGGTTATGGTAAAGTCATATGCAACAATTGCGACAATTACTTTTAACTGTCAACTGAGTTTATGATTTCTGCTGGTGGTGTGCCTCCGGATTTTTTCAACGCAAAAAATGTGCCTTGGTTAAAAAAAGGTTGAAAAACACTGGTATAGGGAACATCCATCCATCCATCCATCCATTTTCTACCGCTTGTCCCTTTTGGGGCGGGGGGGTGGGGGGGTGGGGGTGCTGGAGCCTATCTCAGCTGCAATCAGGCGGAAGGCAGGGTACACCCTGGACAAGTCGCCACCTCATCGCAGGGCCAACACAGATAGACAGACAACATTCACACTCACGTTCACACACTAGGGCCCATTTAGTGTTGCCAATCAACCTATCCCCAGGTGCATGTCTTTGGAGGTGGGAGGAAGCCGGAGTACCCGGAGGGAACCCACGCCGTCACGGGGAGAACATGCAAACTCCACACAGAAAGATCCCGAGCCCGGGATTGAACTCAGGACTACTGAGGACTTTCGTATTGTGAGGCACGTGCACTAACCCCTGTTCCACCGTGCTCCCTATGGGGGACATATTCACCATTAATTAGTTGCTTATTAACAAGCAAATTAATAACATATTGGCTCTTAATTAGTCATTATTAAGTACTTATTAATGCCTTATTCTTATACTGCATGGCCTTATTATACAATCAGAATAGTTTTATTTTATTGCCATTGTTTGAGAACGGGTTCACAAACTAGGAATTTTTCTTGGTGCAATCGTGCAATCGTGCAACATAAAACACATATAACACAGATTTGGTAATAACAAGAGCTGTAACTGAGCTGTCAGATCTTGTTATAGACTTAGAAGGAATTCAAGGAGCTGCTGTTAGGAGTTATTGTTCATGTGCCTGATGGCCGAGGGGAAAAAACGGTTCAGGTGGCGGGAGGTGTGGGTCTGGATGGAGCGTAGTGTCCTGCCTGAGGGGAGAGGGGAGAATAGTGTGTGTCCAGGGTGAGAAGAGTCAGCTGTGATCCGACCCACACGCCTCCTGATCCTGGAGGAGAACAAGTCCTGGAGGGGTGGGAGTTTGCAGCCAATCACCTTCTCAGCAGCACATACCGTGCGCTGCAGTCGATGCTTATCCTGGACTGTGGCGCCGGGGAACCACACGGTGATGGAGGAGGTCAGGATGGACTCGATGATGGCTGAGTAAAACTGCACCAGCGTCTCGGTCGGCACCTTTAGTTTCCTCAGCTGCCGCAGGATTACATCCTCTGCTGGGCCTTCTTGATGACGGAGCTGATGGTCGGCTCCCACTTGAGGTCCTGGGTGATGGTGATGCCCAAGAAACGGAAGGAGTCCACAATGGAGACGGGGGTGGGAGAGTCAATCAGGGTGAGGGGGGATGGTGGGGCTGTGACTTTCCTGAAGTCCACTGTTTTCTGGGCGTTCAGCTCCAGGTTCTTGAGGCTGCACCAGGACGCCAGCCGGTCCACCTCTCTCCTGAGGCGGTCTCATCGCCATCCGAGATGAGCCCGATGAGGGTAGTGTCATCCGCAAACTTGAGCAGTTTTACAAACTGGTGACAACCCTAACCATCCATCCATCTTCTTCCGCTTATAGGATAGGATAGGTCTTTATTGTCATTGCACAAGTACAACGAAACTTTGTTTTCAGCACAAACCCGTTCAAGATTAGACAAACAAACAGTGTACAGGGTTACAGAACAGGAACGCTGATGGGTCGCCACAAGGGACCCCGTAAAAGATGGGGGAAAAGGTAAAACGCTGGGGAAGGATGAGTAAAAAAATACAATCCAGACTGGGTCTCCTAAGGGGGCCCAGTCTGGTGTGGGAAAAAACCTCCATAGCAAAGCGCATATACATCTCGAGATATCTAGCAACAGAGGGGAGGGAGTGCGAGGTCATGGTGGTAGGCCGCAGCTCTCAGGCGCTGACCATCCTTTCATCACCCCTATGGGATTTGTGTCGAGGGCGTTGGGTTTGGGGGGCTGGGGTGTGTATGTGTGGCGTATATTTTTGTGGTTGCAAGTGTGTGTGTAAGCCCGTAGTGTGTCTCTGTTCCGCGGCCTTGATGTCTGTGCAGTCGCTAGTCCAAAGTCAACAACAACAGGTGTGTGTCCATGAGAGACAAGAAGGGAGTTTGTTGTGTCTTCGCCGCACTGTCCTTCGGGAGAGTCTCGAAGCCAGGGAAACAATCCAAGTTAGAATGTTTTGTATGCGAGTGAAAATAAAATTTGCTTTTCACTCTAAATTGTCTATGACTGGTCCTCAAACCTGCGGGGCAGACAGTCCGATGTGATCCAAAATCACAAGAGTGTCCACAGTTCTTCCCGCATCCTCCAAATATTTGTGGCAGCTTTGGGCTACTTTGAAGACTTCCAGCAACTTCCAATTTGTGGACAAACCAGAGCAACGCTTACTCCAATCAGCAGATGTCCTGTTGTCATCATTCCCAATAGGTGGATATCTTCACGTCCTCCACTGAAAAGGGTCGCCAGGCACGCAGCACTCCTTCTCCCAAGAGTCCGTCGTGTGTCCAGCAACAACCGCTCTGTCACGACAAGCAGGTTCCCCTAAACCCAAGATCTTGTCAATTTCGTTGAGGCCAGTTAAATAGTTCCAATGTTTAGATTTGGAGAGCAGTGCAAAAAATGGCAACAAGAAAGTTAAGACAACACAAAGAAGCAAGCAAGAGAGGAAAGGGGAGCGTCCACCCTTGATGAGTGCCAGAGAGAATTGGGTCGCGGGGGCAGCAGCCTAAGCAGGGAAGCCCAGACTTCCCTCTCCCCACCCACTTCATACAGCTCCTCCCGGGGGATCCTGAGGTGTTCCCAGGCCAGCTTGTAGACATAGTCTTCCCAACGTGTCCTGGGTCTTCCCCCGTGGCCTCCTACCGGTCGGACGTGCCCCAAACACCTCCCTAGGGAGGCGTTCGGGTGGCGTCCTGACCAGATGCCCGAACCACCTCATCTGGCTCCACCCTAACCAAATAACTCTAAATGAAGTCTTTGTCACTTACAGTATGTTGCCCTAGTGTCCAAATTACACTTAATTAAGTCTTTGTTACTTAGTACAGTGTTTTTCAACCTTTTTTTTTTTTGAGCCAAGGCACATTTTTTGCGTTGAAAAAATCCAAAAGCACACCACCAGCAGAAATCATTAAAAAAACGTAACTCAGTTGACAGTAAAAAGTCGTTGTTGCAATTGTTGGATATGACTTTAAACCATAACCAAGCATGCATCAATATAGCTCTTGTCTCAAAGTAGGTGTACTGTCACCACCTGTCACATCACACCCTGACTTATTTGGAGTTTTTCTGCTGTTTTCCTGTGTGTAGTGTTTTAGTTCTTGTCTTGCGCTCCTATTTTGGTGGCTTTTTCTCTTTTTTTTTGGTATTTTCCTGGAGCAGTTTCATGTCTTCCTTTCAGCGATATTTCCCGCATCTATTTTGTTTTAGCAATCAGGAATATGTCAGTTGATTTTACCCTTCTTTGTGGGGACATTGTTGACTGTCATGTCATGTTCGGATGTACATTGTGGACACCGTTTTTGCGCCACAGTAAGTCTTTGCTGTCGTCCAGCATGCTGTTTTTCTCTACTTTGTAGCCAGTTCAGTTTTAGTTTGGTTCTGCATAGCCTTCCCCAAGCTTCAATGCCTTTTCTTAGGGCCACTGACCTTTTGTTTATTTTTGGTTTAAGCATTAGACACCTTTTTACCTTTACCCTGCCTCCCGCTGTTTCCCGCATCTACAAAGCAATTAGCTACCGGCTGCCACCTACTGATATGGAAGAGTATTACACGGTTACTCTGCACCGACACTCAACAACAACACATCATTTGCAGACTATAATTACTAATTTGCAAAAAAATATTTTTAACCCAAATAGGTGAAATTAGATAATCTCCCACGGCACACCAGACTGCATCTCACGGTACACTAGTGTGCCGCGGCACAGTGGTTGGAAAAACACTGACTTAGAATATGTTCCCCATACTAAAGTGTTACTGCTAACATCCTGGCAAGTATCAGCTCCACTCAAGTCTTTTTATTTATTTATTTATTTTTTTTAAATAACTTTGTCAAGTTTCTTTTGGCAAAATCAGGTTCTTATTCTTGCAACGTTTTGTAACATTGTAATGTTTTTAATCATACCCCCCCCCAAAATCTGTGTTCAGCAACCGCCATTGAGACGATCGCCCCGCCGCCATGACGAAGACGTGCAAGAACTGCGGCTGCGCCGACATCGATGTGGACCACGCGCGGGGAGACGCCGTCTGCATGGGCTGCGGCTCCGTGCTGGAGGACAACATCATCGTGTCCGAGGTGGAGTTTGTGGAGTCGGGAGGCGGCGGATCGCTGGCTGTAGGACAGTTTGTGTGCTCAGAAGGTGAGAAGAGCGTCCGCGGGAACGTGGTCACACAAGGTTGACAGGCCGCTCCTCCAAACAATTTGTTCTGGGAGACAAAATAATAGTAATTGAAGTATATTTATATAAGCAGTGTTTCCCATAAACTGCCAAGATACCTGTGGCGGTGGGGGCGTGGCTATGGGCGTGGTCACCGTGACATCATCGAATAATTTGCATAATTTACTACAATATGATTTTCTCTAAAAGGCTCAAAAAATGTATACTTACTAATTAATAATAACAGTTTTGTTTTAAACGTACATCCATCCATCCATCCATCCATTTTACAATATAATTACAACACTTTATGTACATATTTATATACAGATTTGAACAATAAGTTATTCACTGAAATATATTTATTAATTGTGGTTCTTACAAAAAATATATCTCATAAAATATAAAAGCTAAAATGTCTCTTAAAGCTCTGCCCCTTTAATTAGTGCATACTAAATAATTTAACTTTAGCCTACTACTACAACCATATTATTTACCAGCAACATAAAGTGAAACAGAGGCAGAGGTGTCCTGCCACAGTCAGTAACAAATAAACAGAAAATAGTAGTGGTCAAATACAAATAAGGCAACAAGAGAAGTATCCTACACTTCTCTTTTGTAAAGTAAAAGAGCTGAACAGCCTTTATGGGCATCTACATCAACTATATGATTTGCCGGAGAAGCTGGACAGGACAAAAAAAATAAAAAAATATTTTTTTTTATTTGTGGCGGACGTAATTCTTTCGTGGCGGGCCGCCACAAATAAATGAATGTGTGGGAAACACTGCTAAGTTACATTTACAGTGGGAGCCGGTGGGTAAAGTGTCTTGCCCAAGGACACAACGGCAGTGACTAGGATGGCGTAAGCGGGAGTCGAACCTGGAACCCTCTACCAACCGAGATATGCCAATATTAATGTACCTTAGCTAAACTGTCAATACAATTTTTAAAGTGCAATTTTTAAAATACAGCTTCACCACTTTAGTCATCATTTCTGCTCTTAAACTTCCCGATGACTTCAACTCCAGACTTCTTCTGTTTGTTTGAGATTGTCATGACTGCCACAAGTGGTGGAAAAGTGTATTACAACTGAGCACCAAAAAATGGCTAAGAAAGACCATTCGAGAGGACAGTCCCTGAGAATGTCCTTACGGACTACCACATGAAATGTTGTAGATTGGTGAACCCTAAAGAGGTTCAAAAGGACAAACACCTAAGATCTTCTAGAACAGAGGTCCCCAAAATACGGCCCGCGTGCCGAATACGGACGGCCAGCGTCCAAAATCCGGCCCACGGGAAGTCTCAAGTTGTTTTTTTAAAGTTTGTCCAAACGCTTCTATGTTAGCTACCTCTGTTTGTTGATAATGTGGTACTTGGCTCTTTAAGGACCACCTTGATGATCAACATTTAAATGCAGTAGCGCAGTAGGCATGAATGTTCATTAAAAACAAGGCAGAGGTTTTAGTTAAGAAGTATATTTAATATTTTTGGCCACTGTAACATGACATTGTAACATTGAATATTTAATAATGTGATCAGCTGAACTCAAAAAAACACGCCTGTTGAACGGCTGATTTTATTACTTCACGTAATAATTAGAGATGTCCGATATTATCGGCCGATAAATGCTTTAAAATGTAATATCGGAAATTATCGGTATCATCTTTTTTTTATTATCGGTATTGTTTTTTAAATTTTTTTTATTAAATCAACATAAAAAACACAAGATACACTTACAATTAGTGCACCAACCCAAAAAACCTCCCTCCCCCATTTACACTCGTTCACACAAAAGGGTTGTTTCTTTCTGTTATTAATATTCTGGTTCCTACATTATATATCAATATATATCAATACAGTCTGCAAGGGATACAGTCCATAAGCACACATGATTGTGCGTGCTGCTGGTCCACTAATAGTACTAACCTTTAACAGTTAATTTTACTAATTTTCATTCATTACTAGTTTCTATGTAACTGTTTTTATATTGTTTTACTTTCTTTTTTATTCAAGAAAATGTTTTTAATTTATTTATCTTATTTTATTTTATTATTTAAAAAAAAAAAAAGGACCTTATCTTCACCATACCTGGTTGTCCAAATTAGGCATAATAATGTGTTAATTCCACGACTGTATATATCGGTATCGGTTGATATCGGTATCAGTTCAGGGTTTCCCACACATTCATTTATTTGTGGCGGCCCGTCACGAAAGAATTACGTCCGCCACAAATAAAAAAATTTAATAAAAAAATAAAAAAAACATTTTTTAAATTTTTTTTTAAATTTTTGTCCTCTCCAGCTTCTCAGGCAAATCATATAGTTGATGTAGATGCCCGTATCGACTGTTCAGATTTACTTTACAAAAGAGAAGTGTAGGATACTTCTCTTGTTGCCTTATTTGTATTTGACTTTATTAAATGTATTTATATTAGAAACACAACATGTGTATATAACAAAGGGTGCAAAGTCTGCAGGCAGTAGGAAACACATGGTTAAGTGTAGGGAGTAAAACTGATGGCAGTCTAAAGTTCAAAATTTTTGGAGCTCTTTGTTCAGTGGATCAGATGTTTGATGAAGCTCTGTGTCTATCTACCACCACTACTGTTTTCTGTTTATTTGTTACTGACTGTGGCAGGACACCTCTGCCTCTGTTTCACTTTATGTTGCTGGTAAATAATATGGTTTTAGTAGTAGGCTAAAGTTACATTATTTAGTATGCACTAATTAAAGGGGCAGAGCTTTGAGACCTTTTAGCTTTTATATTTTATAAGATATATTTTTTGTAAGAACCACAATTAATAAATATATTTCAGTGAATAACTTATTGTTCAAATCTGTATATAAATATGTACATAAAGTGTTGTAATTATATTGTAAAATAGATGGATGGATGGATGGATGGATGGACGTTTAAAACAAAACTGTTATTAATTAGTAAGTATACATTTTTTGAGCCTTTTTAGAGAAAATCAAATCATTGTAGTAAATTATGCAAATTACTCAATGATGTCATGGTGACCACGCCCATAGCCACGCCCCCACCGCCACAGGTATCTTGTCAGTTTATGGGAAACACTGCAGTTGATATCGGTATCTGTAATTAAGAGTTGGACAATATCGGATATCGGCAAAAAGCCATTATCGGACATCCCTAGTAATAATCAAGCTGTTATTTGTCGCTTGTCTAAACTTAAGCCTGTGCAACCTTTGACCCCCACCTCTGCTCTTTGTGTTGGAGTTCACAGGTTACCCGTTAGGGGGCGCTGTTGTGTCTTGTTATACATTTTGTTCTGTGTTTAGGTGGAGCCAAGCTGCCATCTTTTGGAGATGGTCACCTGGGCAGTGTGGGCAAGGAGTCACGTGCTCAGACACTGCAGAAAGGTCAGTGGCCAGCAGGGGGCGACATACGTTAACGCTAACAAATACACACAGTTTAACACAAATGTTGGTGTGTTAATGCATGTTTGTTTATATGCTTTCTGATTGTGTGTGTTTGCAGCCAGGCAGCACATCACCACGCTGGGCCACCAGCTGCAGCTCAGCCGCCACTGTCTAGACACCGCCTTCAACTTCTACAAGATGGCGCTTGCCAAGCACCTGACGTGCGGGCGCAAGTCGGCGCACGTCATCGCCGCCTGCATCTACCTGGTGTGCCGCACCGAGGGAACGCCGCGTATCCTTCTCGCCGTCACGTATGTCGGTCATCATGAACGCCCCATCACTCGGCTGCTGACTCGCTGTCCTTTTTTCGAGTCGTCACATCTTGTTGTTCTGAAGTGATGAGCATCCCCCGTGGGTTCCTTTTGTGCGATTGGACTTAACCAGCCTTCATCAGACATGCTTTTGGACCTCAGTGACATTCTGCAGGTAAGATTGTCTCCATTTGTTATTTTAAATATGGTCCTTGGACAGAAATGTTTGGATGAGTCCCTGAAAGAAGGCCGGCTTTTAAGTTGTAGTTCATATTTTTGTCCACTTGTGTGTGCTGTTGATGCACTCAACTACTTCTAATGGACTCATAGCTCATTGACTCCAGGGTTTCCCCTTAGATTTGCTGAGATACCAAACATCAATTACAGAAAGTATTTACTAGAGATGTCCGATAATATCGGCTGATAAATGCTTTAAAATGTAATATCGGAAATTATCGGTATCTGTTTGAAAAAGTAAAATGTATAACTTTTTAAAACACGGACGTAGGGAGAAGTACAGAGCACCAATAAACCTTAAAGGCACTGCCTTTGCGTGCCGGCCCAGTCACATGATATCTGCGGCTTTTCACACACACAAATGAATGCAAGCATACTTGGTCAACAGCCATACAGGTCACACTTTGCTCAATACTTTGTTGATGCACCTTTGGCAGCAATTCAATTATTTTTGAATACGATGCCACAAGCTTGGCACACCTATCTTTGGGCAGTTTGGCCCATTCCTCTTTGCAGCGCCTCTCAATGAGAAGTGTTGGTTTGCATCCCGGATGTCTCTGTACATGGCCGCATTTGTCTTTCCCTCTATCAACCTCCGCTCTTCAAACACTAACCTCCTCAAACCCATCAGGACAAACTTACGATCAATGGGCCGCCGGGCTTTCTGCTCGACCGCACCCAAACTCTGGAACGCTCTCCCCGACCATCTAAGAGCACCACAGTCGGTCGACCATTTTAAGAAGAGACTAAAAACCCACCTTTTTAGCACAGCTTTTATCTCATTTCTCTGCCTTCTTGTTTTCAAATACACTGCTTGCCTATCTTTATCCAGTGCTTTCATGCTTTTATTTGTATTTTTATCTATGTTTCTGTTTCATGTAATGTTTATCTAGTGTGTGTCATGATTTCCTTTCTATTTAAATGTTTTAATATATATTCTAACTTTCTTTTAAAAAAAATTTTTTTTTATATACTTTGTAGCACTTTGAGATTTGAACAAATGTAAAGTGCATTACAAATGTAATTCATTATTATTATTAGGGCTGCAACTAACGATTAATTTGATAATCGATCCATCTGTCGATTATTACTTCGATTAATCGATTAATAATCGGATAAAAGAGACAAACTACATTTCTATCCTATCCAGTATTTTATTGAAAAAAAAACAGCATACTGGCACCATACTTATTTTGATTATTGTTTCTCAGCTGTTTGTAAATGTTGCAGTTTATAAATAAAAGTTTATTAAAAAAATTAAATTAATATAAAATTAAAAACAATTTTTTTATTAAAAAAACAAACAAAAAAAACTGTGCATGCGCATAGCAACTATTTTACTAATCGATTTTAATCGATTTAATCGATTAGTTGTTGCAGCCGTAATTATTATTATTATTATCCTGACTCGTCTCCCAGTTGCTGCTGCTGAAAAGCAACCATGATGCTGCCACGACCATGCTTCACTGTAGGCATGGTATCGGCCTGGTGGCAAAAGTGAAGCGCTGTGAATACTTTCCGGATGCACTTTATGTCTATCCTGTGTGCTAAGCAGTTGTGTAGTAGTAGCCTACAGTATAGCCTACCATGTTTATTTTGAGTCAATGACTTCACTAAAATACAAGAAAAGACCAAAGCATGCGCTTATTGGAGGACATTTAAAGGTTAACTGGCTGTCCAACTTTACACAAGTAAACTCGCTGCATGACTGCTTGTATCGGCGTTCATATGAGAGATTTTAGATGTAAGCCGATATCATCCGATACGTGTTTTTTGCTGATATCAGACCGATATCAATATTGGATAGGGACACACCCAATTTATATAATGTGGTGGTCCGCAGGCTCCATCTAGTGGTGCGCCAAAGAATAATTTAATGTACAGTGTTTTATTTTCCTATTTGTAAACACATTGTTACTGTTCGAACTGTGTGGCCATACATAATAAATACAGTGTTTCCCATAAACTGCCAAGATACCTGTGGCGTTGGGGGCGTGGCTATGGGCGTGGTCACCAGGACATCATCGAGTAATTTGCATAATTTACTGCAATGATATGATTTTTTCTAAAAAGGCTCAAAAAATTTACACTTACTAATTAATAATAACAGTTTTGTTTTAAACGTCCATCCATCCATCCATTTTACAATATAATTACAACACTTTATGTACATATTTATATACAGATTTGAACAATAAGTTATTCACTGAAATATATTTATTAATTGTGGTTCTTACAAAAAATATATCTTACAAAAATATAAAATCTAAAATGTCTCTTAAAGCTCTGCCCCTTTAATTAGTGCATACTAAATCATTTAACTTTAGCCTTCTACTACAACCATATTATTTACCAGCAACATAAAGTGAAACAGAGGCAGAGGTGTCCTGCCACAGTCAGTAACAAACAGTAGTGGTGGTAGATAGACACAGAGCTTCATCAAACATCTGATCCACTGAACAAAGAGCTCCAAATATCTTGATCCTACACTTCTCTTTTGTAAAGTAAATCTGAACAGCCGATATGGGCATCTACATCAACTATATGATTTGCCCGAGAAGCTGGACAGGACAACAACAAAAAAAAAAAATTTTTTTTTGGCGGCCTTAAGTCTTTCGTGGCGGGCCGCCACAAATAAATTAATGTGTGGGAAGCACTGAAATATACTTGTTAATTAAAACCTCTACCTCGTTTTTAATGAATTCTTAGGCGCGCCTGTCTATCATTGTTTCATTTTGTGCTGGTAAAAATGATCAACATGGAGCATGCAACATTTGTTGGAGAATGTTTGGACATAAAGTACTTCATTGTGGTATGGAATCTTGTTGTGACTAAGGCCGAGTCATGTGTGTGTAAGTTTAGAAGCACATGCTGATCAAGGAAGGGAGGGGGCACAGCTGGTCGGGGGGGTGTGCGTGTATTTTTATACGACCAGCTGCTGGGAGTCTAAACACGGGTCTGCGTATGTGACGGATCAATCAGTCGCACGTGGTGACATGAAGGCAGTGGAATATGTTTCATAGCGCACTCTTCTGTGGTTATGACGTCATAACAGAGGCACTGACAGACTGTTGTGTGATCGCTGATGTCTTCTTAAGTGTGCAAGGAGGCCTGTGGTTTTTGGATTCCGACACGTTGACTCGTAGACTCAAGCTTAAGGCAGAAAGAAAAATGTTTTCTAAAATAGAACCTAATCGTTTGCTCACGTTTTGTTTGTTTGGATGGAAATTCTGTTTTAAGTTTTCAGAGTGACTATATGACTAAATATCTGCCTGACCTTCCACTGCAGCAGATGGCGCTGTAGCATAAGAACAAAACAAGCTCGGGTTGTGTCATTTAAATTTTATACGATAGGATTGATGTAACTCTGTCTTATTATGGAGATTTAACATTTCTGCTTATCGTTACAATTAGAGATGTCCGATAATGGCTTTTTTGCCGATATCCGATATTCCTATATTGTCCAACTCTTAATTACCGATACCGATATCAACCGATACAGATATATACAGTCGTGGAATTAACACATTATTATGCCTAATTTTGTTGTGATGCCCCGCTGGATGCATTAAACAATGTAACAAGGTTTTCCAAAATAAATCAACTCAAGTTATGGAAAAAAATGCCAACATGGCACTGCCATATTTATTATTGAAGTCACAAACTGCATTATTTTTTTTAACATGTTTCAAAACAGCAGCTTGGAATTTGGGACATGCTCTCCCTGAGAGAGCATGTTGAGGTGGGCGGGGTTTCGGGGCCGGGGGGTAGGAGGTAGCGGGGGTTGTATATTGTAGCGTCCCGGAAGAGTTAGTGCTGCAAGGGGTTCTGGGTATTTGTTCTGTTGTGTTTATGTTGTGTTACGGTGCGGAGGTTCTCCCGAAATGTGTTTGTCATTCTTGTTTGGTGTGGTTTCACCATACTTGCCAACCCTCCCGTTTTTACCGGGAGACTCCCGGTATTCAGCGCCTCTCCCGATATCCTCCCGGCAGAAATTTTCTCCTGACAAACTCCCGGTATTCAGCCGGAGCTGGAGGCCACGCCCCCTCCAGCTCAATGCGGACCTGAGTGAGTGGGGACAGTTCTCACGTCCGCTTTCCCACAATATAAACAGCTTGCCTGCCCAATGACGTCATAACTGTAGAATGATCGAGGGCGAGTTCTTGGTTTCTTATGTGGGTTTATTGTTAGGCAGTTTCATTAACGTCCTCCCAGCGTGGTAACAACACACAACAACAGCAGTCCTGTTTAGTCTACCGTAAAGCAGTTCGTCTGCCGTAAACAGCAATGTTGTGACATTCTTAAACAGGATAATACTGCCATCTACTGGGTAGCCTACAGAACACTGAAATTCAAGTATTTTTTTTATTTATATGTATAATAAAATATATATATATATATATATATATATATATATATATATATATATATATATATATATATATATATATATATATATATATATATATATATGAAATACTTGAGTTGGTGAATTCTAGCTTAAATACATTCCCCTCTTAACCACGCCCTGGGGAGAGGAAAGTCTGGGCTTCCCTGCTTAGGCTGCTGCCCCCGCGACTCGACCTGGGATAAGCAGAAGATGGATGGATGGATGGATGGATGGATGGCTCTCATCAGCGTCACGGGTTGATTTGGATGTGAGTGGTTGAAGTAGCACGTCATTCAATATAACGGACAAGTGGTTTATCCAATCACATCCATTTTCTACCGCTTGTTCCTTTCGGGGTTGCGGGGGTTGCTGGAGCCTATCTCAGCTGCATTCGGGCGGAAGGCGGGGTACACCCTGGACAAGTCGCCACCTCCTCACAGGGCCAACACAGACAGACAGACAACATTCACACACTAGGGGCCATTTAGTGTTGCCAATCAGCCTATCCCCAGGTGCATGTTTTTATCCAATCACATACAATTATTTTTTTTTTACAAGGCCCCGCCTTCTGAAATACTGTACATCTCCTATTGAGAACTCCCAGATCCTTGTGTGGAGCTCAGCGAACTACAAAGATCTGGCGAGAGTCAGGTTAGCACAAACGTGCAGCAACGTCCAAATGCCCCAAAACCAAAATCCTACAAACCACATGAAACCGGGACTTTTTCCCTGCTCTCATGTGGTCTCGGACCAGGGACGTCATTGTGGTTTGTGCGGCCCTTCCAGGCACCTGTGATTAAGGGCTATGTATAAAAACTTTGATTAATCGAAACGTTTGGCGCTTAAACATAAATCCATGAAATCAAAGCATATCCCTGTGTTAGGATGAGCCAGTCAAAGTCCAGATCTAAATCCAATAGAGCAGGGGTGTCCAAACTTTTTCCACTGAGGGCCACACACTGAAAAATCAAAGCAAGGGGGCCATTTTGATATTTTTTATTTTAAAAACCTATACAATATATGTATAAAAAATATACATTTAGGCCTCCACTCAGATCCCGGGGACCCCAAAAGGTTTTGGTCAAAAAAATATTACAAATGTGTCATTATTTAGTATTATTATTATTATTATTATTCAAGGTTTAAATCTCTAGATCAACATTAGGTCTATCTGTCAATGTAACTCTTTTAAAGATTTAAAGGCCTACTGAAAGCCACTACTACCGACCACGCAGTCTGATAGTTTATATATCAATGATGAAATCTTAACATTGCAACACATGCCAATATGGCCGGGTTAACTTATAAAGTGACATTTAAAATTTCCCGGGAAATATCCGGCTGAAACGTTGCGGTATGATGACGTATGCGTGTGACGAAGTCAGAGTAACGGAAGTTATGGTACCCCGTAGAATCCTATACAAAAAGCTCTGTTTTCATTTCATAATTCCACAGTATTCTGGACATCTTTTGCAATTTTTTTAATGAACGATGAAGGCTGCAAAGAAGACAGTTGTAGGTGGGATCAGTGTATTAGCAGCAGACTACAGCAACACAACCAGGAGGACTTTGTTGGAGCGCTAGCCGCGCTAGCCGGCGACCTCACCTTGACTTCCTACGTCTCCGGGCCGCCAAACGCATCGGGTGAAGTCCTTCGTCCTTCTGCCGATCACTGGAACGCAGGTGAGCACGGGTGTTGATGAGCAAATGAGGGCTGGCTGGCGTAGGTGGAGAGCTAATGTTTTTAGCATAGCTCTGTGCGGTCCGGTTGCTAAGTTAGCTTCAATGGCGTCGTTAGCACAGCATTGTTAACCTTCGCCAGCCTGGAAAGCATTAACCGTGTATTTACATGTCCACGGTTTAATAGTATTGATGATTTTCTATCTATCCTTCCAGTCAGGGGTTTATTGGTTTTGTTTCTATATGCAGTTAAAGCAAGATGCTATCACGTTAGCTCGTAGCTAAAGCATTTCGCCGATGTATTGTCGTGGAGATAAAAGACACTGAATGTCCATTTCGCGTTCTCGACTCTCATTTTCAAGAGGATATAGTATCCGAGGTGGTTTAAAATACAAATCTGTGATCTACAATAGAAAAAGGAGAGTGTGGAATCCAATGAGCCAGCTTGTACCTAAGTTACGGTCAGAGCAAAAAAAGATACGTCCATCACTGCCTCTCAAGTCATTCACTGTAACGTTCCTCATCTACGAATCTTTCATTCTCGCTCAAATTAATGGGGTAATCATCACTTTCTCGGTCCGAATCTCTCTCGCTCCATTGTAAACAATGGGGAATTGTGAGGAATACTAGCTCCTGTGACGTCACGCTACTTCCGGTACAGGCAACGCTTTTTTTTATCAGCGAGCAAAAGTTGCAAACTTTATCGTCGATTTTCTCTACTAAATCCTTTCAGCAAAAATATGGCAATATCGTGAAATTATCAAGTATGACACATAGAATAGATCTGCTATTCCCGTTTAAATAAAAAAAAATCATTTCAGTAGGCCTTTAAGTTGTACGCCATTTTTGTCAAGGAAAACCGTGTTTTTTATGGAAAAGAAACACAAAATATGCAATATTTTCCCCCAATAAAATTTTTAAAGGGGAATATTTGAGATTATATAATAATTGGAGTTTTAAAAAGGTCAATAACTCATAACAACATTGATTTTAATTCATTACTTTTTTGAGCAATAACACTTAAAAAAAAAAAAGTCCCACTAAAATGATTGGGGTACTGCTCAGTAAAGTTAAAAAAAATAAATCCAACATTTTTTTCAACTTTTACCACAATAGTCTCAAGATCAACTTCAGATCTATCCGTCAATTATAAGTTTTATTGTTGTTTATGTTTTTTGTTTGTTCGTTTTAGGCCCTTCTTTAAAAAACTTTGTTTTTTAAATGGCAACCAAAAAATATGCAACATTTCCCCCCCAAAATATCTCAAAGTGGAATATTTAATGTGAAGTAAATGGAGCCTTGAATAGGTCAATAATTCATAATGACATTGATTTTGATTCATTATTATTTTTTAAAGAAAGAAACAGCCTGCATGGCAGCTTTGTGTTATTAGAGTAAATAATGCAACATTTTCTTGTTACATTTCACCTGTTTGCTCTTTTATACCACTTTTTATGGTTTGTTTGTTTTTTTCATCGTATTTTTAGAATGTGCCGTGGGGCCGTTAAAAAAATTACCTGCGGGCGGCAAATGGCCCCCGGGCCGCACTTTGGACACCCTTGCAATAGAGAATCTGTGGCAAAATCTGACAGAAACAAACCCAAGAACACTTGCAGCTGAAAGATTGAATCAGGGGACCAAGTAGCAGTTTTCAGTTCATCTGGAATTAAATGTATCATTTTGCTTCCACCTCACAATTGTGTGCCGCTTTGTGTTGGTCTTTTTACGTCAAATCCCAGCAAAATGTATTCATGTTTATGGTCGCGACGTGAATATAAATCCGTTTTAACGCCACTGTGTGTTTCCATTGTAGTGTTTGTGTTTTTTGGACTTTGCTGCACGTAGAATGTGAGCGGGAGCATTGCCACATGGAGCACAAGGAGATGTTTTGCGTCACACAACATTCTTGCATTTGCATCTAAATTCCCAGCTGGAATGGTCTTCCCAGAATAGCAGCGTGTTTTGTGTCGCCTGTTGAATCCCAAAGAGCAGGGGGTCGAACATGCCCCCCCCCCCCCCCCCCCCAGCTCTCCCCCCGGCCAGAGATCAGAGGCCTTCTGTGCACGCGTCATTGTGTTTGGCGGCAAAGGAAGTCAAAAGACGTGTGGCCTCGTGCCTTTGTCATGCAGCACGGCCTTTCACCAGCGGCCGTGGAGGAGAGGGGTGTACTACAAGCCTGCTGGGGGTGTCCTGGCTCCCACACAATGAAACATCTGTGGTGGGAGGGGCCGCCGCCTACCTGTCACACACCCGCCGCAATTAATCAGACGGTCTCCCCAAATGCTAATTCGTGCTAATCTTGAAATTGTGTGGGAGTTTTTAGTAGAGATGTCCGATAATGGCTTTTTTGCCGATATTCCGATATTGTCCAACTCTTAATTACTGATTCCGATATCTACCGATATATACAGTCGTGGAATTAACACATTATTATGCCTAATTTTGTTGTGACGCTCCGCTGGATGCATTAAACAATGTAACAAGGTTTTTCCAAAATAAATCAACTCAAGTTATGGAAAAAAAGTGCCAACATGGCACTGCCATATTTATTATTTAAGTCACAAAGTGCGTTATTTTTTTTAACATGCCTCAAAACAGCAGCTTGGAATTTGGGACATGCTCTCCCTGAGAGACCATGAGGAGGTTGAGGTGGGGGGGTGTATATTGTAGCGTCCCGGAAGAGCTAGTGCTGCAAGGGGTTCTGGGTATTTGTTCTGTTGTGTTTTATGTTGTGTTACGGTGCGGATGTTCTCCCGAAACGTGTTTGTCATTCTTGTTTGGTGTGGGTTCACAGTGTGGCGCATATTTGTAACAGTGTTAAAGTTGTTTATACAGACACCCTCAGTGTGACCTGTATGGCTGTTGACCAAGTATGCCTTGCATTCAACTGTGTGTGTGAAAAGCCGTAGATATTATGTGATTGGGCCGGCACGCAAATGGCAGTGCCTTTAAGGCACGCCCCCAATATTGTTGTCAGGGTGGAAATCGGGAGAATGGTTTCCCGGGAGATTTTCGGGCGGGGCACTGAAATTCGGGAGTCTCCCGGGAAAATCCGGAGGGTTGGCAAGTATGACTGGGAGACGCAACTGCTCTGTACTTCTCCCTAAGTCCGTGTACCACTCCGTACAGCGGCGTTTTAAAAAGTCATACATTTTACTTTTTGAAACCTTATACCGATAATTTCCGATATTACATTTTATAGCATTTATCGGCCGATAATATCGGACTGCCGATATTATTGGACATCTCTAGTTTTTAGGGTGCTTTGAAACCCAACCACACTCTAGTGTGGTCTCAGTATGCTACTCAACTCTGTTCAGATTCTGTAGCAGTGTTTCCCACACATTCATTTATTTGTGACGGCCTGCCACGAAATAATTACATCCGCCACAAATTAAAAAAATAAATAAAATTTGTATTTTTTATTTATTTATTTATTTTCTTGTCCTGTCCAGCTTTTTAGGCAAATCATATAGTTGATGTAGATGCCCATATAGGCTGTTCAGATTTACTTTACAAAAGAGAAGTGTAGGATACTTCTCTTGTTGCCTTATTTGTATTTGACCACTACTGTTTTC
This sequence comes from Entelurus aequoreus, assembly GCF_033978785.1. Lineage (NCBI taxonomy): Eukaryota > Metazoa > Chordata > Actinopteri > Syngnathiformes > Syngnathidae > Entelurus > Entelurus aequoreus. The sequence goes on from NC_084753.1 coordinate 34,421,260, forward strand.
TGTTTATTTGTTACTGACTGTGGCAGGACACCTCTGCCTCTGTTTCACTTTATGTTGCTGGTAAATAATATGGTTGTAGTAGTAGGCTAAAGTTAAATTATTTAGTATGCACTAATTAAAGGGGGAAAGCTTTAAGAGACATTTTAGCTTTTATATTTTATAAGATATATTTTTTGTAAGAACCACGATTAATAAGTATATTTCAGTGAATAACTTATTGTTCAAATCTGTATATAAATATGTACCGGTACACAAAGTGTTGTAATTATATTGTAAAATGGATGGATGGATGGACGTTTAAAACAAAACTGTTATTATTAATTAGTAAGTATACATTTTTTGAGCCTTTTGAGAGAAAATCATATCATTGTAGTAAATTATGCAAATTACTCGATGATGTCATGGTGACCACACCCATAGCCACGCCCCCACCGCCACAGGTATGTTGGCAGTTTATGGGAAACACTGTGTAGTCTTCCCACCAATAAGAGGAAAGATACGGGAAGTCCATATAAGGACCCAAGCTAATTGCAGAACTTATGAAAGTGAAACCTTGGAGTTATGGTCCACTGACTGTCTGTTGTTGCTCTCCTCCGTAGGTCAACGTGTACACTTTGGGGAAAACCTTCCTGGCCCTGTCCAGAGACCTGTGCATCAAAGCTCCAGCTATAGGTACTTTGCTACCCCTTCCCATTTTCTTGTGACACGATACTGACCGAGTCCCAAACACACGTGACGGCAGTTAAAACTCTGTTTGGGGTTCTCAAAATCTCCGGACATCGTCCATTCATCCCAGAGAATTTTATAGATCTCATACTTGGTGTGAAACACTGTAAGCAACTTTTCGGCCCAATTTTGTACACATTTTACTAAGATTATCATGTTTGATGTTGTAAAAAGTATTCATTTAACAATACCTTTTATTATTGTTTGTATAACTACACTGATTTCTAGTATTTTGACACTTAAATGTAGCTTTAAGGGGACATGCACTTTTTTGGGGATTTTGCCAATCGTTCACAATCATTATGAGAGACAAGAAGACAAAAGAGTTTGTTTTTTTTGCATTCTAACATGTAAAAATTGTCTCGTTCTTGGTAGCCAGCAATGCAGCTAATGGAAGTAATCAATTTTACCTCTAAATCACTTTAAAAATGCATTCAAAAACCATCAACAATACATTGACGTTATGTAACCTGTATAATAACCAAGCTGTAGCGACATTGTTATTGTAAGAGCGAACACTGAGAAACTCTTTTTCTAGCGTAGTAACACATCGGCATGCTACGGTATTAGCCGTAAACGCTAACTACGGGAAGACATAAGCTCGCTTCTACGTCAGCACAAAACGTGTTTGGGTTTGTAATGCACAACACTGTGATAGAACACCAATCTGTACTGACTGAAAAACGTGAACAATCACATTACAGTATCTGCATAATATTAGCCCACATTTCATGTTTTGTTAGTAAAAGCTGAGCTAGCCAGACAGCGTATGTACTGTATTTGTAATAATATGCATGACGTGTTACGTGTATCATGATCAGTATAAAGCGTGACTCACTCGGTGGACAGTTAAGCGTTTGGTCCGGCTGGCCGGAGACATTTTTTTCCTGCTTAGCACTCCATTTATGTAGAAATAGCTTGGCTCCAAGTTGCATATTTATAGCGTCAAAACAGCTTTCATCCCCCTCTCCCGCCTTCCGTCTGCTTCAACATCTCACTCTTCCTAAGCAGCAGTTCATCCTCAGTATATTCAGATTCAAAAAGATAAGGTTGTGAATCCTCATTGGTCCAAAAATAGTCGTCTTCGTTATCTGTTACCAAGTCTGCCATGATTAGAAAACACACTCGTGTTCGATTCTGGAAGTAGAAACACAAATTGCCAGAAGTCAGATGGGCGCTGCTATGGAAACAGAAATCAATGCGCTGAATAAATCAGTCCCGGGAATGATTAAAGTGATCAAAATATGGTAAATATTGAACATATTACCTATTGTTATGAAGGTGTCTGTTACTACATGATACATATATACTTGCAATGTGTATATTGTACATATTACATATTGTTATGAAGGTGTCTGTTACTACATTATATATATACTTGCAATGTATATATTGCACATATTACATATTGTTATGAAGGTGTCTGTTACTACATGATACATATACTTGCATTGTGTATATTGTACATATTACATATTGTTATGAAGGTGTCTGTTACTACATTATACATATATACTTGCAATGTGTATATTGTACATATAACATATTGTTATGAAGGTGTCTGTTACTACATTATACATATATACTTGCAATGTGTATATTGCACGTATTGCATATTGTTATGAAGGTGTCTGTTACTACATGATACATATACTTGCATTGTGTATATTGTACATATTACATATTGTTATGAAGGTGTCTGTTACTACATTATATATATACTTGCAGTGTGTATATTGTACATATTACATATTGTTATGAAGGTGTCTGTTACTACATTATATATATATACTTGCAATGTGTATATTGTACATATTGTTATGAAGGTGTCTGTTACTATATTATACATATACTTGCTGTGTGTATATTGTACATATTACATATTGTTATGAAGGTGTCTGTTACTACATTATACATATATACTTGCAATGTGTATATTGTACATATTACATATTGTTATGAAGGTGTCTGTTACTACATTATACATATACTTGCAGTGTGTATATTGTACATATTACATATTGTTATGAAGGTGTCTCTTACTACATTATACATATACTTGCAGTATGTGTATTGTACATATTACATATTGTTATGAAGGTGTCTGTTACTACATTATATATATACTTGCAGTGTGTATATTGTACATATTACATATTGTTATGAAGGTGTCTGTTACTACATTATACATATACTTGCAGTATGTATATTGTACATATTACATATTGTTATGAAGGTGTCTGTTACTACATTATATATATACTTGCAGTGTGTATACTAAACATTTTGTTACGAATATGTTTGTTACTACATTATATATATACTTGCAATGTGTATATAAAACGTTGATTGAGGGTTTTGAAGGTTTTTTTAGAGGCTTTGAAGGCTATAATGGTGACTTCCATTACCCGCATCTTTCAAGCGTTTTTTATCTTTAAAATCGTAATAAAAAAAAAAAGATGTGTGTTCTTGTCTTTCGTAATGATTGTGAACAATAGGCACCATTCCAAAAAAGGTGCAGTTCCCCTTAAAATGTGATCGAAGTATTAGGAATGGCTCTTGGTATGAGACAGTATAGTTGTACAAGCATCTTAACATTGGTAAATGAATACAAACAACTGATTGGAAGCCATTAGATTATGCACGTGTACCTAATGGTGTGTATGTAACATTGTTTGTACATTTAGAGTATTAGTAAATATTTGCACCAACTCATCCAGTATGGATACTAGCTATGAGGTGCAGTTCACTCTGAGCTAGCCAGAGGGTGCTGCTGCCCCTTAAATGTCCAATCTTCCCTCATCCAGAAACCAGAACCAATGCAACTGTACAGTTTGGACCTTTTATGTCATCAAGTGTCAGCATCAAGCTGTTACAGCATTTGAAAATAAACGACAACAAACAAACAGAGGGCGGGCCCTCAAGTGCAAAACAACAAGAATTCTACTTATTTTTGCTTTTGGGAACCAGAACACAAAGTTAAAGCCGCTCGGAAGAGGAGTGGCGTCGTTGGGCTGGATCACATGACTGCTGTGTTTTCCATGGCAACCGCAGATGCAAAGAAGTGTTTAAATTATAAGAATAATGTTAAATTAAATAAGCGGAGCGCACCATTCCTTATGGAAGAGTCTGAGAACTAGCAGCTTGTCAGTGTTTGTGATGCTACATGACTGGAAGGCCGTGAGGAGAACCCGTCCTCAGGCATAGAAGACCAGCTCAGGGATCTGCCCTCCCTGCACTCCGGTGCCGTTAGTGCTGTCCGAGGAGCACTGGAACTGAAAGGTCACTCTCCCGCACTGCACCTCCGTCATTCCTTCCTGGCCAAAGTAGCTCAGCTCGTTGCCGTCCAGCACGGCGCTGACCGTGTAGAAGGCGTCCTGCTCCACCTGCACTGGGTGCTCAAACCACACCGGGAAGGTGCTGCTCGATCCGTCCGACACAAACTTTGTCAGGTTCTGGGCCAGGATGAGGCCCTGCCTCTTGAGTTCGATTCGGGCGCTGTACTCGGCCTTGCCGCCGCTCGAGCCGTACAGTCCCAACCCGGCGATAAAGATTCGTTTGTCCACAGCGAACTGGATGCTGTCGCAGCGGCCGCGGTACCGCCACTGGTTGCTCCGGTAGGCTGAAGACTGAAAGCGGTGGCACCTCTGTGCCGCCAGACCCTCCCTGGCGGTCAGGGGGAAGTCCACTTTGGGCTTGTTGGCGGCCGTGTACCACAGGAACATGTTGTGCGTCTCCTCCAGAGTGAGGATGTCAGACTGGGCCGCCCCGTCTGCAAACTCCTCCAGGCTCATGGTGGGTATGCGTACCATGAACAACGCCTTCCCCAACGCCTGCCGCTTATTGCGGGTGGTGGGCCCCAGCCCCTGTCTCTGGCACTCGGCAGCGGCCCAGCTCATGACTGCCTCAAACACCACGGCCTCCTTGGTGTTGAGCGTCTCCCGCCGCAGGATGATCTCCAGCGTCTGCAGGTCGATCTCGCAGAAGCCCTCGGATCGCAGCGCCAGCTCAGCCTGGGCGTCGATCACCTCCCAGCAGCGCTGCGTCAAGTCGGGCTCCTCGAACAGGCGGCTCTGCGAGAGCAGGACGCATGCGTTCTTGGCCTCCAGGCTCGTCTCCAGGAAGTTGACGCAGGCTCTGGCCAGTGCCGGGACGATGTACTTCTTGGCGGCGTACAGGGTGGCCAGCACCGTGTCCGCCTCCAGCTCCATCTCGTCGCTGTACATGTACCTGGGACAAGGAAGAACGATTTTTAACATCCACAACTACCTAAGAGTAGAAGGAAGTTACTGCTTTTTAGACCAAATCAAGACCAACTTATGACAGTTTTTATGAGGGTCTGGATCAGGTTGGAGTTTGGGGAAATTCTATTTACTTCTGCTTGAATCACAATAGCCTGAATGCAACGGTCCAACCCAAGATCAAAATATTGTGAACTCTGAAGTACCCTGCTCACAAACACTGGCGGAGTCCCAACTTGGGGGCTTTTTGAGGATCCAACCAACACAGTATGGCAGGGGGAATTTTGGAGGGGGATTCCTGGTTGGCGTTACATCACAATAGTATGTGGCTGCATGTTAGTAATATTTGAGTTGTGCATATGAACAGACATTATCAGAGAATATTGGTGGGTTAAGTCCAGTGGGACACCGTTGCCTTGGCAGAGGTCCGCACCATTAAGGACCATTCAGTTTGTTATCGTTCAAATGATCCCTGAAGGTTCATTTGCTGTTTAGTCTTTTGTAGTGTTGATCAGGTTATTTCTTCCAAGTAGGGTTGTTTACGATTAAACCGGATTTCCGGTTCGAGACGTGGCTTGTTCGGCTATGCAGATACAGCCCCCTTAATCGATAAGATTCAGCTGTGAATCCTTAAGGTCAATCGAGTGTAAACACATAAACTGGTTATCGCGCCAAACTTGAAATCAGTTGAGGGTTTTTGTCACGCATTTGTTACGTTACTGAAGACGAGAATAGGCACGGACTGGGTGTCGCGCGAGACTAGCAATTAGTAGTCTATAAAACAATGCGAGTCACGGCTGCCCACCAAGTAATTTCCACGCAAGATGCGTAACATAAACACTGCGGACCGTCTCCGTGCTGTGCCGTCCGTCAATATTGTAACATTCAAGTAATGGCGGCTCAGACAGATTCCCAGTTTCTTTCTTTTTTTCACAAAATGCAACATTCTTGTACAACAGGCTCAAACTCCGTGTATCGCTCCCTTCTCCGGCAACTTTCCTATCCCCTTTCAAGTCCACAACACCACGTCACTTCCCATCCTTGTCCCCCAGTTAAGCCATTGGCTTGAAACCGTCGGCGTCTGTGACGACACTGACTTAACTAAAATAAATATATTTGACATGTGACATGTTTGCATTTTTACTTTAACATCTTTGGGAAAATATGTTGTTTTTTACGTGTTTGAAAATTTTATAGAAGGCATTAACTGATCAGTTGTCTTAGAACAGTGGTTCTTAACCTTGTTGAAGGTACTGAACCCCACCAGTTTCATATGCGCATTCACTGAACCCTTCTTTAGTGAAAAATAAAATGGTTTTTTTCTTAATTTAATCTTAATTTATAAATATTAATCATGAAATAATGTTATTATACTAAAGAAATACTAATAAAGATATATTTTACAAACAAAAAGTTACAGGAATGTACACATGATCCCATGTTTACATCTCATTGTGCAACATGTGAATGTTTTAGTGGGAACTAAATGCGATATCGGAAAGGGGTACAAGTTATTTCCAAAGCAGGACCCCCACCCAGACCTACAATACTAGTACACAGCTCATGAAAAACAATATGTTCTATTAGAAAAAAATCCTATGGAAATGACTGCTGTCATTTGATTATAATAATAAAACATTTAACTTTTTATTTAGTCATATTTGGGACAGGTGTGCTGCTGGTGTGGCCACAGCGTGTACATCTAAGTTAAAGTATCAATGATTGTCACACACACACTAGGTGTGGTGAAATTTGTCCTCTGCATTTGACCCATCCCCTTATTCACCCCCTGGGAGGTGAGGGGAGCAGTGGGCAGCAGCGGTGCAGCGCACAGGAATCATTTTTGGTGATTTAACCCCCAATTCCAACCCTTGATGCTGAGTGCCAAGCAGGGAGGTAATGGGTCCCATTTTTATAGTCTTTGGTATGACTCGGCCGGGGTTTGAAATCACAACCTACCGATCTCAGGGCGGACACTCTAACCACTGGGCCACTGAGTAGGTCCACGCATATGGGAAATTAGAGGGAACACTGTTTGGGGGTATCCATAATACGCCGATAGGGAGAAGTTTTTATTCACACGATGAGTCGGGTGTGTCCTGTCCTCCGCGGCAGAGGCTGCGCCGAACCCCAGAGGCCGACTCACCGAACCCCTAGGGTTCGATCGAACCCAGGTTAAGAACCACTGTCTTAGAAGGTGTTTGGCCTCTCATCAGAGTAGTTTTTATCAGTTCATGCTCATAGATTTAGCTTGGACGGATCTATTCTGAGTGCTTGTTGCCATGGTCCTAAGTATTCGTCCTCTGACATGCATAGGCACAGCAAGGAATGCTTTTGTGCTGTAAAAAAAAGAATGTGTCCATCAACAAATAATAACCATAGAATTTAACCCTTCATACACCGTATCGAACTTTATTGAATCGTTCATACACGAAATTGAATCCCATCGAAGCACATTATATTGTTTTTCACCGGCAGCAGGTATTGAACCCACGACCCTCCTCCATCAATGCCCACCCCCACTCAAAATAAAACCTCGGAGGCTTAGTATGGTATTTTTAACCTCTGCTCTGCATGTTTCCCCACGAAGATAATTGCCCGGTTTTTAGGGAGGCTGTTCTATAGCGAGCTGCTAGTAGCTGAACAAAGAGTCGGAGAGAAAAGCAGCAATTACAGCGCGCTCGCTGCTCCCAGCGTTCCTGGCGCTGCGACGAGTAATAAGGAGCTTTGAAGTGACACTGACGGCCCGGTGCCTCACTCACTTGAGCAGAATTAGAAAAGCAGCGGGCTCCACATCTGGGATGTGGATTGCAGACTCCTCCTCCGCCAGATCGCCGTAAAACATGGCGCAGAAGACGGAGCTTCCCACGGCCAGCACGTACTGTGACAAGGGGAGGGTGAGAGGGCAGTGACGCATCAGTACACGATCTTTGTGCATCTCATTAAGCCGCTGCCGCTTTACCTTGTGTGCTGGAACCCTCTGTGACCCTCCTGGGGGCCCCACGATGAAGTGGACATCCGCCATCAGCTCGTTGTTAAACATCAAGGCGTTCCTAAAAAAACCCAAAGGAGGAGATAAAGCTCAGTGTTGGGGTACAACTCATCCACCCACACTGCTTCTTTATTTATTTATTTATCGGAGACAATGTTGTGATGCTGAAACGGAGTTTAGAGTTCTGGTTGGAGATGATATTTACTTTACAACAGCATAAAAACATCCAAACGCCTTCTACTGGCAATCTTACGTGGTTTTGGCCTAACGTCAACAAAGCAACAATTGCATTCTTTACAAAAGGTAACATTGACTTATATTGGGTTTGTATCAATCACACGGAGGAATTGATTGTTTCTTCTACATTGTTTAACTTTAAGCACGATATTCAATGTTACATCTTTGACCATGTCAATCAAAGGGAAGCATTAATATCTTTGTAAAGGCTGATTTTCAGTACTGGGCCTCATCACACGGTGTACCTAATGAAGTGTCCAGTAAGTCAGAGGTGTCAAACTCATTTTAGATGGGGGGCCTCATGGAGGAAAATCTACTCCCAAGTCGGCCGGACTGGTAAAATCCCGGCACGATAACTTAAAAATAAAGACAACTTCAGATTGTTTTGTTTGTTTAAAAATAGACCAAGCACATTCTAAAATTGTACAAATCATAATGTTTTTTTATTTATTTTTTTACAATTATCTGTTGCGGTTAATAGTATTCTATCTTTATTTGTCGTTATTTATATTTTCTGAATACATTGTGATAATGTTCATGAGTCAACTCATTAGTGTTAATTTCCAATCTATCAAGATAAAAAAAATATATCTAAAGCAAATTACAGTATGTTATTTATGTAGTTTGATAATTTTCCTTGACTGATGTACTAACTAACATGTGGTTTATTTTGTACATATATGTAGCATCATCTACAAAGATACAAAGAATTGCTATTGCGACATCCAGTGGCCACATTTAGAACAGCTGTTTCTTTCATTCAAAAATTCCAGGTTAATTTTTATACTTAGCAATCTCATTCCGCGGGCCGGATAAAACCGGTTTACGGGCCTGATCTGGTCCTTGGGTTGGATTAAACCTGTTTGCGGGCCCGATCTGGTCCTCGGGCCGTATGTTTGACACCCCTGCGGTAAGTAGTTGCGAGCAGCTTTCTATGTTGTGATGCTGACAATGAGTTTAGACTTTGAAAAAAATCCGTTGTAGATCATCAAAATAGTAGGGGTGTAACTGTACGTGTATTTGTATTGAACTGTTTCGGTACGGGGGTTTCAGTTCGGTACGGGGGTGTACCGAACAAGTTTCTAAGCTAAAGTCTTAACATGCTGCTTTGCTTCTTCTGCCTCTGTCTCAGCACCCAGCATTGTCCCACCCACACAACCATCTGATTGGTTACACACAAAGCGGTAACAGCCAATCAGCAGTGCGTATTCAGAGCGCATGTAGTCAATGCTCCAGCGTCGAGCAGATAGGTGTTTAGCAGGTGAGCATAAGGCAGCGTACTCTCCCCAAATGATAATAACCACCTCCCAGTCAACTACTAGTAACATCACTATGAGCCCGTTGACCTTCTAGAAACAAACTGCAGCTCAGCTCGCTCGCAGTCCTGGCTTGAGGTGAAGGCTAATTAGCTTTTAGCGTAACGTTAGCTCATTTTGGGGTGTGTGTGTGTGTGTGTGTTAGGGACTGTCTGTCTGTTATTTCACTTGAACTCCATGGTGTTCAGGGATGAATAGTCTCTCCTATTGCTATTGTACTATTTTTTTCAGCTATAGTTACATTAATCATTAGTAATGGAGCAGCCTAGTTTTGAATGGCAGGGTCCCTGCCCATACATGTTGATAAAAATATAGCATTTACATAATAAAAATCAACTACAGGCTTCCCAAATGCTGTAATAAATTAAGCATGATGAGTTGACTTGAAACTGTTTAATGTTGCACTTTTTATATGAAGAAGAAAAGTTTTGTCATGTTATTTAATCTGAGCAACAACTTGAGGCAGTTTAATGTTGCTTAACATGGGCAGAATTATTATAGTGTTCCCAATGTTAAAAGGATAAAGCCATTGTTTACAAATCTGGTAAATAAATAACCAAAAAAATTTATATTTTGTTGTTTTCTTACTGTACCAAAAATGAACCGCACCGTGACCTCTAAACCGAGGTACGTACCGAACCGAAATTTTTGTGTACCGTTACACCCCTACGAAATAGTAATCCAAACATCAGCACAGTTTTGGCCAAAAGTCAATAATAAATTAACATTTTTGCTATTTACAAAATATGTTAATGTTGACTTTTATCGTGTCCAGAATGCATTACACTGAGGAAGTGACTATTTTTTTAATGTTTTGTTTGACTTTAAGCCTAATCAGCATTTCAAAGTCTTTGTAAAGGTTGATTTTCCAGAACTGGGCCTCATTAGATGGTGTACCTAAGTAAAATAGTGTTATAACAGGGCTGTTATACTGCCATCCGGGGGGAGCTCAAAGTAAAGCCGCTGCTCCTCCACATCGAGAGGAGCCAGTTGAGGTGGTTCGGGCATCTGGTCAGGATGCCACCCGAACGCCTCCCTAGGGAGGTGTTTAGGGCACGTCCGACCGGTAGGAGGCCACGGGGAAGACCCAGGACACGTTGGGAAGACTATGTCTCCCGGCTGGCCTGGGAACGCCTCAGGATGCCCCGGGAAGAGCTGGACGAAGTGGCTGGGGAGAGGGAAGTCTGGGCTTCCCTGCTTAGGCTGCTGCCCCCGCGACCCGACCTCGGATAAGCGGAAGAAGATGGATGGTTATACGCTAATAGGGTAATAATAATAATAATACATATTATTTGGTATAGCGCTTTCCAGGGTACTCAAAGACGCTTCACAGGATAAAAAATAATGTGGTCGTGGGAGTACCTCTCCCTCAGCGTGGGGTGGCTGGACTGCCAGCTTCTGGGTTCCGCGGTGTTGTTGTTGCTGATGTTCTGCTGGCTGCTCGGGCTGGTGGCCGCCGCGCCTCCGCCGTCGTCCCCGCCGGCGCCACCGCCTCCGCCGGCGGCCTGGTCGACCGGCGCCTCCTTGGTCTTCTCGGCGTCCGCCACCGTGGTGCCGCTGGCCAGGTTGCCGTTGCCGGCGGGACAAAGCTCCGCGGCCATCTTCTTGTGCTTCTTGCCGCTCGGGACGTCGTAAGACAGCGGCAGCCTGCCCGGGAGCCCGCCGAGCTTCTTGGACTTTCTCAGGGTGTCTGGCAGCAGGAGGAGGCAGGTCAGGCACCTCATGATCCGGCCATGATGGAGCAGCCTGCAGTCTGCCGTGGGCATCGGCGCAAGCAAGCGGTCTTGTCGGCGCGCTGTCCCGCGGTAGTCGTGTGGAGTGTTTACGGAGGAGGCAGCCTCTTTTTTTATTTTTATCTCCCTTCCTCCGCGCCGCTTCCACACGGCGTCGACGGCCAAGTTTGCGTGTAAAACCCCCGTCAGACTGGGCCCGGTGTTGACGTTGTTGTTGTTGTTAGTCCGAGTCCAACTTGTTTCCGTGTCGTGACCGTCAGCTCGTCTCCTTTCGCACAAATCCGCAGCTGACACTTCCGCTCTCTGTCGCTCCGAAGCGGCCCTAGAGAGCGACGAAGCCGGCCGCTGAGCTCCTTATTGTGGGTGTCAGCTCCTCGCTGGAAGATGTTTGTTATGGAGACTTTCCTAGCTCGGTTTTTTATTTTCTCCTTTTTTTTTTTTTTTTTTTTACTCCTGGATCTGGTCCCCTTTTGCCCCCGCCTCCCTCTCTGCCCTCCACCAATTACCATCACGTATGACGCTGACGTCACCGGCAACAATGCTCCGCCTATAGCTGCTCCGCAGAATGCTTCACAGCACGGACAATTCGTCCCCCTCCGCCTCGCTGGTTAGAGCCGAATAAATCAGAATCAGCTTTATTGGCCAAGTGAGATTATTAACAAAATGCCAATACTGACAAACAATCACACACTTGCATTTTACTCGTTTTAGAAGGTGAAACTAGCAGGGATATTAACTTAAATACTGGAAACACAACTGTAGTTACAGCGTAATAGCTATTCAATGGCATTTTGTGCAGTTCTTTATAAGGTGAGAGTGCAGTCTAGGACAGACCTGAGCAAATTAAGGCCCGGGGGCCACATGCGGCCCGTTAAGCTTTTCAATCTGGCCCGCCGGACATTCCCAAATAATTTTTTTAGACCTTTAAGATGGAAAGTGTAGCTACCATTATGATGTGCAGTGATGTTTTGAAATTACCATAAGTCTTGAACTATACAAAAAATTTCAATGGTTGGAATCTGCACCTTTTGGTAATATTTTAGTGACTAGTGTTGTCCCGATGCCAATATTATTTCGATTAGGGATGTCCGATAATGGCTTTTTGCCGATATTGTCCAACTCTTTAATTACCGATACCGATATCAACCGATACCGATATCAACCGATATATACAGTCGTGGAATTAACACATTATTATGCCTAATTTGGACAACCAGGTATGGTGAAGATAAGGTACTTTTTAAAAAAATGAATCAAATAAGATAAGATAAATAAATTAAAAACATTTTCTTGAATAAAAAAGAAAGTAAAACAATATAAAAACAGTTACATAGAAACTAGTAATTAATGAAAATTTGTAAAATTAACTGTTAAAGGTTAGTACTATTAGTGGACCAGCAGCACGCACAATCATGTGTGCTTACGGACTGTATCCCTTGCAGACTGTATTGATATATATTGATATATAATGTAGGAACCAGAATATTAATAACAGAAAGAAACAACCCTTTTGTGTGAATGAGTGTAAATGGGGGAGGGAGGTTTTTTGGGTTGGTGCACTAATTGTAAGTGTATCTTGTGTTTTTTATGTGGATTTAATAATTAAAACAAAAACAAAAACGATACTGATAATAAAAAAAACGATACCGATAATTTCCGATATTACATTTTAACGCATTTATCGGCCGATAATATCGGCAGACCGATATTATCGGACATCTCTAATTTCGATACTTTTTGGTACTTTTCGATACTTTTCTAAATAAAGGGGACCGTAAAAAATTGCGTTATTGGCTTTGTTTTAACAAAAATTTTTAGGGTGTGGCGGACCGGTACTTTTCAGAGGCGGTATGGTACCGAATATGATTCATTAGTATTGCGGTACTATACTAATACCCGTATACCGTACAACCCTACTAGTTACTATGGTAATCTACGTCACAGCAGGTCAGACGAAACATCAAGCAGTGTAGGTGGGGAGCATTTCCACAGAGTGTTTCCAGAGCAGCCAGTCTGAAATGCGGGTGTGAGGGACAGACACGGAAGGAGATTTTTACAAGAAAGTTCTAAAGCTTAGTGATGTATCAGATTGTAGATGTTTTTTGTTTTTTTACCCTTCGCGTGCATATTTCGCTGTGTTTGATGCATTTTTGTTGCATTTGGCTTGATTGTAAAATATGTCGATTGAGAGGGGGCTTGATGTTCATATGTTGTCAATATTCAGTGTTTTATCCTTCATAGAAAAATTTAAAATTCCATTCCGTTTTTAAGGCGGTCTGTCATAACATTTTTAGCATTCAATCAGACTTTATTGTGAGGTTTTATGTTAGTTTTCCTAAAAATACATATACCGGACCACAGACACATTTTTTCTCTAAATTTGGCCCCCGAGTCAAAATAATTGCCCAGACCTGGTCTAGAAGATAAAGCCAATAATAGTATGCTAATAGATTACCGTATTTTTCGGACTATTAAGTCGCAGTCTTTTTCACAGACTTATACTCAGGAGCGACTTATGTGTGAAATAATTAACACATTAGCGTAAAATATCAAATAATATTATTTATCTCATTCACGTAAGAGACTAGGCGTATAAGATTTCATGGGATTTAGCGATTAGGAGTGACAGATTGTTTGGTAAACGTATAGCATGTTCTATATGTTATAGTTATTTGAATGACTCTTACCATAATATGTTACGTTAACATACCAGGCACGTTCTCAGTTGGTTATTTATGCCTCATATAACGTACACTTATTCAGCCTGTTGTTCACTATTCTTTATTTATTTTAAATTGCCTTTCAAATGTCTATTCTTGGTGTTGGCTTTTATCAAATACATTTCCCCCAAAAATGCGACTTATACTCCAGTGCGACTTATGTTTTTTTCCTTCTTTATTATGCATTTTCGGCCGGTGCGATTTATACTCTGGAGCGACTTATACTCCAAAAAATACGGTATATACATGTAAATATTGTAGGGTTGACTGACAAAACTTAACCTATTGTTACTATAACAATCTACAAGGTTAATATAGGTTGCTTCTCTTTCTTCCTCTACATTTTCTGCTTTCTTTTGTACAAACCCCGTTTCCATATGAGTTGGGAAATTGTGTTATCTTATGTAAACAACAGAAGAATAAGTGATTATTACATTTGAACAGAAGTGTAGATAGAACATGTTAAAATAGGAAGTAAGCAGATATCAACAGTTAAGAAACAAATGAATTAAGAATCAATTTTTCTACCGCTTGTCCCTTATAATTTTGACAAAATAATAGAATGATAAATGACACAATGTGTTACTGCATATGTCAGCAGCTAAATTAGGAGCCTTTGTTTAATTACTTACTACTAAAAGAAGTTGTCTACTACATATGTTCACGACGTTATTTAATGCCAACATTGTTCTTTGGTTGCAATAAGAAACACATGTTTGATGTGTCATAAGAGTTTATGTTCAAATAAAGCCAATGATGACTATTTTTGTGGTCCCCTTTATTTTAAAAACTATTGAAAATTACCAAAAGACATTTTGGTACCGGTAATAAAAAAATATTGTTTTTAGAGACAACCCTAAAAATTGTTAATATACATTTGTTAAAGGGGAACTGCACTTTTTTTTTTTTAATTTTGCCTTTAGTTCACAACCATTATGTGAGACAAAGAAGACACAAGTTTTTGTTTTTTTTGCATTCTAACATGTAAAAATTGACTCATTCTTGGTGGCCAGCAATGCAGCTAATGGGAGTAATCCATTATACCTCTAAATCACTTTCAAAATGCATTCAAAAACCGTCAACAACGTTCAGTAACCTGTATAAAAACCAAGCTGGAGTGACATTGTTATTGTAAGAGTGAACACTGAGGAACTCTTTTTCTAGCGTAGTAACACATCGGCGTGCTTCGGTATTAGCCGTAAAAGCTAACTACATAAAGAGATAAGCAAGCTTCTACGACAACACGAAACGCGTTTGAGTTTTTACTGCACAACACCGTGATAAAACACCAATCTGTACTGTGTGAAAAACATAAACAATCACATTACAGTATCAATAAAATATTATTTCATGTTTTATTTGTACACAGATACCCAGACTACGTATGTACTGTAAGTTGTAATAACATGCTGTATGTATCATGATCTATATTAAAGTGTGACTCACTCAATGGATAGTTGTATGTTTGGTTCAGCTCGCCGGGCACAGTTTTTGGGCACAGTTTTTGGGCACAGTTTTTTCCGGTTTATTTGGGTTAGCACTCCATTTGCAGTGTGCAGATAAAACACATTACATATTGTTATGAATGTGTCTGTTACTACATTATATATATACACTTGCAGTGTGTATATTGTACATATTACATATTGTTATGAAGGTGTCTGTTACTACATTATATATATACTTGCAGAGTGTATATTGTACGTATTACATATTGTTATGAAGGTGTCTGTTACTACATTATATATATACTTGCAGTGTGTATATTGTACATATTACATATTGTTATGAAGGTGTCTGTTACTACATTATATATACACTTGCAGTGAGTATATTGTACATATTACATATTGTTATGAAGGTGTCTGTTACTACATTATATATATACTTGCAGTGTGTATATTGTACATATTACATATTGTTATGAAGGTGTCTGTTACTACATTATATATATACTTGCAGTGTGTATATTGTTCATATTACATATTGTTATGAATGTGTCTGTTACTACATTATATATATACACTTGCAGTGTGTATATTGTACATATTACATATTGTTATGAAGGTGTCTGTTACTATATCATATATATATACTTGCAGTGTATATATTGTACATACTACATATTGTTATGAAGGTGTCTGTTACTACATTATATATATACTTGCAGTGTGTATATTGTTCATATTATATATTGTTATGAAGGTGTCTGTTACATTATATATATACTTGCAGTGTGTATATTGTTCATATTACATATTGTTATGAAGGTGTCTGTTATTACATTATATATATACTTGCAGTGTGTATATTGTACATTTTACATATTGTTATGAAGGTGTCTGTTACTACATTATATATATATATATATATATATATATATATATATATATATATATATATATATATATATATATATATATATATATATATATATATAATATATATATATATTATATATATATATTATATATATATATATATTGCAGTGTGTATATATATATACTTGCAGTGTGTATATAAAACTTTCGGAGTGTTTTGAAGTTGTCTTAGAGGCTTTGAAGGCTCCAACGGTGACTTCCATTAGCCGCATCTTCCAAACGTTTTTTTTTTATCATCTTTAAAATCCTAAAAAAAAAAGAAAAAAAAATAATGTGTGTTTTGGTTTCTCGTAAGGATTGTGAACGACAGGCAAAACTTCCAAAAAGTGTATTTTCTCTCTAAAGTCAGCTTCTTTTCCTTGATGGAAATTCTATCTGTGATATTTAGTGTTTTCCAGTCCTGATTTAATCCACATGCTGCACCTAAAAATACCCGTTAAAAAAACAAATCAAAAATCCTTTGCAGGTTGAAGCGTTAAATGTGGCAGCTTCAACACTTGAGTTCATTATTTCTGCATCAGCAGTTTGAATGGAAGAAGTCACACTTCATGTTGTGTCTTGTGTATCGATGTTGCCAAACGCGGATTCCTCCCCTAATGGCCTGTATTGGGTTAGACGTGGCGTGTGACTCAGTGGCGAGCAGAAAGAGAAGCGGCGCACACGTATGATTGCGTGGTGCGGCGGGGGAAGGGATCAGTCTGGATCTTATTACCAGCTGGCTGGGCATGCAGCCGCTGACTTCAAAGTTATTCGACTCCGTTGTCGTCAAACTCTCCTTTTCGTCTCAGAGAGAAAGAGTTCGCCAGCCCTCCCCCTCCCTCCTAAATTTAGACTCCAGTTTGATCCCCCAGCAAGTGGATTTTAAAGGGAGTAAAATAGTCTGAAATTGTTTTCACAGTCAGAAGCATGCGATGACTTTTCCTCCCCCCGTCGTCGTCATTCCTGCCACAGTGTTCACGTGCAGCGCAGAAGAGGAGACTTTTCCTCCTCCAACCTGCCAGCTGACGACACGCAAAGCTGCTGAGTGCACTTAAACTAAAATGTTAATCCTCCAGTCCCCAGTGGCGCCAATTAGTAGCCGGCCACTGGAAACTGGATGCACTTGAAAGCCAGGGTCGGATGTCCAATTCCGATTTTTTTATTTTTTTTGGTGTCAAATCTGATCTTTTTAGTGACCCCCCCCAAAATGTGATTTCTAATGTGAATGCAATCTGACCCCCATGTGGACTAGGGATGTCCCGATCCAGGTTTTTGCACTTCCGATCCGATACCGATGTTGTTTTTGCACTTCCGATCTGATACCGATACTGGCCGATACTGGCCTTTTAAAATTTAAAGTTATTTAGCCTACTTAGTTGTCAGATTCATGTTGAAAAGGGTTTTAGTACTCTTGATAACAACTAGCCAGCTGAATTAGGTGAGTTTGAATAATACACAATGGAGATGTTGACGTGCGGAGTTTCAAGCACACTTCATTTTCTAGCAGGGGACTTTTCAAACGATGCTACATATTAGCAGTAATGCTACTTTTTATAGCAACGCTTTTGCC
Source organism: Entelurus aequoreus (assembly GCF_033978785.1). NCBI lineage: Eukaryota > Metazoa > Chordata > Actinopteri > Syngnathiformes > Syngnathidae > Entelurus > Entelurus aequoreus. The sequence goes on from NC_084753.1 coordinate 34,439,155, forward strand.
CCACACTTGACAAATTACGGTTGTCTGTTCGACATATTCCCACTTGAAGCCAAACCACCGCCAGACGATGGAGCCCCTGCTGTTTTTCTTGGGAATTAATTCATTCTTCCTTCATTATTACCGCTCACACGGCTACGCTAGCATCACAGCTAACTTTAGCCGTGCTGCTACCTCTCTGCTCGGGGAGTGCGTATACGTATGTGACGTATGACGTGACAGTATGTGACGTATGCATACTTGCCAACCTTGAGACCTCCAATATCGGGAGGTGGGGGGTAGGGGGTGGGGGTGGGGGCGTGGTTATTTACAGCTAGAATTCACCAACTCGAGTATTTCATATATATATATACATATATATATATATATATATATATATATATATATATATATATATATATATATATATATATATATATATATATATATATATGTATGTATGAAATACTTGACTTTCAGTGAATTCTAGCTATATATATATATATATATTTTTTTTTTTATTTACATAAAAGAAATACTTGAATTTCAGTGTTCCGGTGGCTATCCATTAGATGGCAGTATTGTCCTGTTTAACTTCTCCGTTCATGATGAGTATATACTCATCATGAACGGAGAAGTTAAACAGGTTAAGTTAAACAGACTTCTCCATTGAACACGGTGGCCGAAAATGCGCAGTTGTGCACTCTACTCTCTAAAAGCCCTAGATGTTATGACGTCATTGGGCAGGCAAGCTGTTTATATTGTGGGAAAGCGGACGTGAGAACAGGCTGTCCCCACTCAGTCTCAGGTCCGCATTGAGCTGGAGGGGGTGTGGCCTCCAGCTCCGGCTGAATACCGGGAGTTTGTTGGGAGAAAATCTCTGCCGGTAGGTTGTCGGGAGAGGCGCTGAATACCGGGATTCTCCCGCTAAAAACGTGAGGGTTGGCAAGTATGCGTGTGTAAGGAGGTGCGCTTGCCGTCTGTGAGAAGCAGACACAAGAAGGAGTGGAAAGAGCCGGTCGTGTAATGCCAGCAGCTAAAGGCAACTGCGTGAGGACGTATACTCGACTGTGTTGAAGGTGTGCTGGAAAATGCGGAACGGAAATTAGGGAGCAGCAGAAAAGTGGAATGTATTATTTAAATCTGTGCGTTGGAATACACGGACCGGAATTTAAAAAAAAACTGGATCTGGATCGGCATTTTCCCATGCCTTGCCGATACGCATTTTTTGGCCAATATCGGAGGCCGATCCGATCCAAATATCGGATCGGGACATCCCTAATGTGGACATGACGTCATGTTACGGAAGTAAACATGGCCTCCACTCTAGTCGGTCTCGGTACAGGTGCATTTGTGGCAATCTCAAGGGTTTTGTGCATTCAAAGGCGCACCAAATCAGATTTTTTTTTTTTTGCCCTCAAGTGACACAGATCAGATTTTTTTTTGCCAGTCCAAACTGGAGCGTTTAGACTTGCCAAAAAAAATCTTGTCTGCATCACTCAGAATTGCACTGTTCACACGGACGTGAAAAAATCAGAGAGGCTGGGTACTATGGACTGCACACTTTTAACTCTGGGAATACGTTATCAATACGACCAGTGACGTGCTGTCAGGTGAGGCAGTGCCTCACCTTGCCACCAGGTGGCTTAACCATGAGATGTTAAAAAACGAAGTACCGTATTTTTCGGAGTATAAATCGCTCCGGAGTATAAGTCGCACCGGCCGAAAATGCATAATAAAGAAGGAAAAAAACATATATAAGTCGCACTGGAGTATAAATCGCATTTTTTGGGGACATTTATTTGATAAAATCCAACACCAAGAATAGACATTTCAAAGGCAATTTAAAATAAATAAAGAATAGTGAACAACAGGCTGAATAAGTGTACGTTATATGAGGCATAAATAACCAACTGAGAACGTGCCTGGTATGTTAACGTAACATATTATGGTAAGAGTCATTCAAATAACTATAACATATAGAACATGCTATACGTTTACCAAACAATCTGTCACTCCTAATCGCTAAATCCCATGAAATCTTATACGTCTAGTCTCTTACGTGAATGAGCTAAATAATATTATTTTATTTTACGCTAATGTGTTAATAATTTCACACATAAGTCGCTCCTGAGTATAAGTCGCACCCCCGGCCAAACTGTGAAAAAAACTGCGACTTATAGTCCGAAAAATACGGTAATAAAATAAAACACGTTTTAATATTTATCTTTTGGTGTATGCTTTCTATGTGATTTTCTTGTGTGGTTCCTTTATATTTTGATAGTTTTCATGGTCAAAATAAGAAACGCCGGCGAGAAGTGAGGCAGACACAGGTGTTGCCTCCACGGCTACACGCACACAAAGTGTGTTGAGCGTGTGCGCGGGAGGGGGCGCATGCTTGTTGCCACGGGGGAAAGGCAGGCCATGAGGCAGCAAGTACCTCTGCCTCACAGTAGGGGGCGATATATTGTGAATTTGCATTTCAATGCCTCAGCAGTACTCTGACTCGCCACACTGGGAGAGGTGGGGGCGCTCAAGCTAGCAGACACATGTCTCTCCAGCGGAAGCCAGCCTTTTTTTTTTTTTTAAACTGTATTTATAACAAACATGGCATTTTTATTGGAATAAGCCAGCGTTTGTGGGTGTTTTTTGTCAGATGCAAAAATATTGTGTTATTGCTTTGAATGAAATTGACTTAAATGAATGTGTCTGCCAAAATGGAGGATTATATACTGTATCCAAGATGAAATACTTCTCTGAACTGGACTTTAAAGGCCTACTGAAAGCCACTACTACCGACCACGCAGTCTGATAGTTTATATATCAATGATGAAATCTTAACATTGCAACACATGCCAATACGGCCGGGTTAACTTATAAAGTGCCATTTTAAATTTCCCGCTATACTTCCGGTCAAAAACATCTTTGGATGATGACATATGCGCGTGACGTCAAGACGGCCACGGAAGTATTCGGACCCAATGTGTCACCATACAAACTGCTCTGTTTTCATCGAACAATTCCACAGTATTCTGGACATCTGTGTTGGTGAATCTTTTGCAATTTGTTTAATGGACAATGGAGACTGCAAATAAGAAAGTTGTAGGTGCGATCGGCGTATTAGCGGCGGACTACAGCAACACCAACACCAGGAGGTTGTGTTGTGTTTGAGCTGGATAGCAGACGCGCTACCGTGAGTACAGCTTTGGCTTCCAAACATTTGATCGCTTGCCCGTACGTGCGTGTCGCTATGTGCATGTCACGTACGTAACTTTGGGAAAATATATGTTTTGTTGCCGACTCTGATGGCGGCCGGGGTGTCGTCGAAAGCTACAACGCCCGCCGCCGCCGCCACCGCTCCGTAGCTAAGTTAGCTTCAATTGTTAAGCTTCGCCAAGCTGGAAATTATTAACCGTGTATTTACATGTTCATGGTTTAATAGTATTGTTGATCTTCTGTCCAGCCTTCCAGTCAGGGTTTTTTAAAATTTTGTTTCTATCTGCATTGAGCCTGATGCTATCACGTTAGCTCCGTAGCTAAAGAGCTTCAACGATGTATTGTCGTGGAGATAAAAGTCACTGTGAATGTCCATTTCGCGTTCTCGACTCTCATTTTCAAGAGGATATAGTAACCGAGGTGGTTTAAAATACAAATCCGTGATCCACAATAGAAAAAGGAAAGAGTGTGGAATCCAATGAACCCTTGTACCTAAATTACGGTCAGAGCGAAAAAAGATACGTCCTGCACTGCCTCTCTAGTCCTTCACTCTAACGTTCCTCATCCACGAATCTTTCATCCTCTCAAATTAATGGGGTAATCGTCGCTTTCTCGGTCCGAATCTCTCTCGCTCCATTGTAAACAACGGGGAAATGTGAGGAATCCTTCCTCCTGTGACGTCACGATACTTCCGGTATAGGCAAGGCTTTTTTTTTATCAGCGACCAAAAGTTGCGAACTTTATCGTCGTTGTTCTCTACTAAATCCTTCCAGCAAAAATATGGCAATATCGCGAAATGATCAAGTATGACACATAGAATGGATCTGCTATTCCCGTTTAAATAAGAACATTTCATTTTAGTAGGCCTTTAAAGGCCTACTGAAACCCACTACTACCGACCACGCAGTCTGATAGTTTATATATCAATGATGAAATCTTAACATTATAACACATGCCAATACGGCCGGGTTAACTTATAAAGTGACATTTTAAATTTGCCGCTAAACTTCCGGTTCGAAACGCCTCTGAGGATGACGTATGCGCGTGACGTAGCCCGACGAACACGGGTATGCCTTCCACATTGAAGCCGGTACGAAAAAGCTCTGTTTTCATTTCATAATTCCACAGTATTCTGGACATATGTGTTCGTGAATCTGTTTCAATCATGTTCATTGCATTATGGAGAAGGAAGCCAAGCAAGCAAAGAAGAAAGTTGTCGGTGCGAAATGGACGTATTTTTCGAACGTAGTCAGCCACAACAGTACACAGCCGGCGCTTCTTTGTTTACATTCCCGAAAGATGCAGTCAAGATGGAAGAACTCGGATAACAGAGACTCTAACCAGGAGGACTTTTGATTTGGATACACAGACGCCTGTAGAGAACTGGGACAACACAGACTCTTACCAGGATTACTTTGATTTGGATGACAAAGACGCAGACGTGCTACTGTGAGTATGCAGCTTTGGCTTTTTTTTGCGTATGTACGTAACTTTTTTAAAATATATAAGCTTTATGAACCTTGGGTTAGGTGAACGGTCTTTTGGGCTGAGTGATTGTGTGTGTTGATCATGTGTTTGAATTGTATTGGCGTGTTCTATGGAGCTAGGAGCTAGCAGAGGAGCTAGGAGCTAGCATAACACGTACCGTACCGTAAGTGCGCGTCACGTACGTAACTTTTTAAAAATATATAAGCTTTATGAACCTTGGGTTAGGTGAACGGTCTTTTGGGCTGAGTGATTGTGTGTGTTGATCGGGTGTTTGAATTGTATTGGCGTGTTCTATGGAGCTAGGAGCTAGCAGAGGAGCTAGGAGCTAGCATAACAAACACGCAGGTGTTATTATGCAGGATTAATTTGTGGCATATTAAATATAAGCCTGGTTGTGTTGTGGATAATAGAGTATATATATGTCTTGTGTTTATTTACTGTTGTAGTCATTCCCAGCTGAATATCAGGTACCGTGAGTATGCAGCCTTGGCTGCTAAACATTCGATAACTTGACCGTATGTGCGCGTCACGTACGTAACTTTTTAAAAATATATAAGCTTTATGAACCTTGGGTTAGGTAAACGGTCTTTTGGGCTGAGTGATTGTGTGTGTTGATCAGGTGTTTGAATTGTATTGGCGTGTTCTATGGAGCTAGGAGCTAGCAGAGGAGCTAGGAGCTAGCATAACAAACACGCAGGTGTTTTTATGCAGGATTAATTTGTGGCATATTAAATATAAGCCTGGTTGTGTTGTGGCTAATAGAGTATATATATGTCTTGTGTTTATTTACTGTTGTAGTCATTCCCAGCTGAATATCAGGTCACCCCCGGCTCTCACAGCATCTTCCCTATCTGAATAGCTTCAACTCCCCACTAGTCCTTCACTTGCACTTTACTCATCCACAAATCTTTCATCCTCGCTCAAATTAATGGGGAAATTGTCGCTTTCTCGGTCCGAATCTCTCTCACTTCATGCGGCCATCATTGTAAACAATAGGGAACTTTGCGTATATGTTCAACTGACTACGTCACGCTACTTCCGGTAGGTGCAAGCCTTTTTTTTATCAGATACCAAAAGTTGCAATCTTTATCGTCGTTGTTCTATACTAAATCCTTTCAGCAAAAATATGGCAATATCGCGAAATGATCAAGTATGACACATAGAATAGATCTGCTATCCCCGTTTAAATAAAAAAAATTCATTTCAGTAGGCCTTTAAGACAAAATGAATGTGATCATACAAAGTACGTTTTCATGGAGGATAGCTAATGCTGCTTCAGATACAAATACAGAAAGGTAAGATACAATCCAATCCAATCCACTTTATTTATATAGCACATTTACACAACAAGAATGTTTCCAAAGTGCTGCACAGCCATGTTAAAAACAATATTAAAAACAATATTAAAAACAATATTATGCTACACCAATGACTGAATAAAAACAAAGAATAAATGAATAGAAAACCAATACAGAGACAATATAAAAAATAAATATGATTAAAAACGATTTTAAAGGGTAAAACCAATTAAAACAGTAAAATAGACATCAAAATTTATAAAAAACACACAGGACAACAGAGGACAGAAGACCACACAACTCACGTAGTGTTAAAAGCCAGAGAATAAAAGTGGGTCTTAAGACGAGATACACTCACAATACTTGATTTATTTTGTTAAAAGCAAAGGGGACCAAAATGTATTTCATAACAACTTTATCAAATATTTTTTGGACCCATTTATCATATCATAATATCATTATGTTAACGTTTTTATGAAAGCGAGTAACGACCTTCTTTTTCCTGTTCCTCTAATGTGCAACCTAAATCAACAATGATTAGAGCTGCACATATGAATTTAAGTTAAACAAAAGAAGGGGAAAAAAAGTATCCATGCCTCACCTGGTGTATAGTTCACCGCACGTCACCAGTGTTGGGTTAGTTACTGAAAACCAGTAACTAGTTACAATTACTAGTTACTTTATTTCAAAAGTAACTCAGTTACTAACTCAGTTACTTACACCAAAAAAATAATGCGTTACTGTGAAAAGTAACTATTTAGTTACTTCTTTCCCCCCCCCCCCCTTTTTTTAAGGCTCCCATTAATGCCCTTTTAGCCTTCATTTCAGTACTGTTATTGCACTGGAGAATAATACAATCTGTTGATCAACTTGACATGCATTTGCATCACTGAACTCAGAAAGCAATGTGGTCTACATACAACACACAAACAATGTGGTCTACATACAACACACAAACAATGTGGTCTACATACAACACACAAAGACAAAGATATGTTTCAAAGGGCCAATTTATTTCAGGCCAGAAAACATTGACAAAACTATTTTAAATAGCTGCAACATAATGGCACTTTAACTTTAACTCTAAGTAGATAGGATCTTTGATCCAAGACACAACTTACATTTAACTAAAATGTTATTTTCTTTGTGCTCGACAAAAGAAAAGTATTGAGAATGTCTCCATGTTAAAAAACTCGACTTCTGGCTTCACCATGATGTCTTGTTAGTTGTTATGAGTGTAGCGTATGTGTGTGTGTGTGTGTGTGGCCCTTTAAGATATGACAGCATGTGAGCTGAGTGACGTCAGTGAGTGAGTGGGCGAGAGAGGTGAGGGAGCGGCGACAGTGAGTGCGTGTAGGTGCTCTAGCTTGCTGGATGGCTGCGTGCAATAAAGTCACAAAGTTGCAACAAACCGCCGGGCTCGTCATTCACCCTCAGCTGTAAAGACCCTCTTCCGGGTAAAGTGAAGGTTGTTAGACCCGAAGTACGGCTCTGGAGGAACGTCTCCCCTGCGGGGAGGCGTGCTTTCTGTGGGTGGGGGAAAGCACGCCTCTTCTTTTCCGCTCCAATAAAACACACTCAGATCTTCAGTTTCTAGCCGATACTACATAAAATAACGTAAAATAACGCATCATGCAGTAACGGTAACTGAGTTACTGTATATAAAAAAATAACGCGTTAGATTACTAGTTACCGCCGAAACTAACGGCGTTACAGTAACGCGTTACTTAGTAACGCGTTAGTCCCAACACTGCACGTCACTGAATACGACGGATTAGAATGGAGGAATGTAAACAAAAAAACAATTGAAATCATCTTTTCTGGTCTCTGTCATGGCCGACCACAAAGCGGTGATGACTAGTTCACCGTTGCGGCCTCTTGCTCGGCGGAACCAAACTAAAACGTGGACTTGTGTCTCACCCAGACCCGTGCCTTTATATCCCGCGCTTCGCCCAGCTGCTGGAATTCGGCGAGAAGAACCACGACGTGTCCATGACGGCGCTGAGGCTGGTGCAGAGGATGAAGAGGGACTGGATGCACACTGGACGAAGGCCCTCCGGACTCTGTGGCGCAGGTACCACTCAAGCCAGTATGGGAGTCTTAGGCCCAGTACGGATACTCCATCTTAACCCTCACCTGTTGGTCATTAGAAGCTAGCGCCATGGCAGAGTGTTGAAAATACGCAGTGTCGTAAAGCAGATGCGAGAAATGTTTATTACTTTGTAACTGGTTGTGTATCACGAAGGCAACCATGTTAAACATTGTACAGTCTCACCACAGGACTGCAATCTATTTGTGGTGACGATGTCATTGTTTAATTTGTCTGATTAGCCATGATGCACGTACATGTAATTTTCTAAAGACTAAGAAACTAACTATACATACATTTATAAGACAAATATTTGCGTCAAATTTTTATTCTTGCACTGTCTTTTTACAATATTCTTTAAATTTTGCAGGTTTTTTTTGTAAAATGTGCCACAGGCCTAAAAAAAGGGTTGGTCCGCACTTCCTGTTTTTGACTTTTAATGCATAATGTTTGGGACTTTGGTTAAAGTTAAAGTGCCAATTATTGTCACACACCCACTAGGTGTGGCGAAATTATGCTCTGCGTTTGACCCATCACCCTTGATCACCCCCTGGGAGGTGAGGGGAGCAGTGAGCAGCAGCGGTGGCTGCGCCCGGGAATCATTTTTGTTGATTTAACCCCCAATTCCAACCCTTGATGCTGAGAGCCAAGCAGGGAGGTAATGGGTCCCATTTTTATAGTCTTTGGTATGACTCGGCCGGAGTGGGCCGCTGTACTGAACTAAAGGCTCCCTAACGGGAAATCAGAATACTAATACATGTGCTTTTTTACCCCTATTATATACTCTATTTTTCAGACTATAGAGCGCACCAGTATATAAGACACACCCACTAAATTTTAGGTAAAAAATATTTTTCCATATATAAGCTGCAGATATATAGGTTGTGAAATGAGTTATTTTCACAGAAATATTTTGTAAATGTTTATTTACATACCTTTTAATTGTTTCTAAACTGTCTGTAACACGGCAGTAAAACGGCTTATCAAACAAAACAGAAGTCACCGTCATGGACCCACTAGCTGCGGAAGCCAGCTCTCCAATCAGCTAAACCAGGGGTGTCCAAAGTGCGGGCCGGGGGCCATTTGCGCCCCCAGGTCATTTTTTAACGGCCCCACGGCACATTTTAAAGATACGATTGGAAAAAATAAAAAACATTAAAAGTGGTCTTTAAAGAGCAAACAGGTGAAATGTAACAAGAAAATGTAGCAATGTTTAATCACACAAAGCTGCCATGTACGTTGTTTATCTTTAAAAAATAATAATGAATCAAAATCAATGTCATAATGAATTATTGACCTCTTCAAGGCTCCAATTACGTCACATTACATTTTTGAGATATTTTTTGGGGAAAATGTTGCATATTTTGTGTTTGCCATGTAAAAAAACGAGCTGTTTTTTTTTAAAGGGCCTAAAACGAACAAACAAAAAACATAAACAACAATAAAATTGACAAATAAATTGACAGATAGATCTGAAGTTGATCTCGAGATTATTGTGTTAAAAGTAAACAGTAAAAAAAAATAAAAATTATAATTTATTTTTTTAACACTTTAATGAGTAGGACCTTTTTGGATCCCCTACAATTTTAGTGTGATTAGTTTTTAAGTGTCATTGCTCAAAAAATAATAATGAATTAAAATCAATGGTGTTATGAGTTATTGACCTTTTTAAGGCTCCAATTATTATATAGTCTCAAATATCCCACTTAAAAATTTTATTGGGTGAAAATATTGCATATTTTGTGTTTTTTCATTAAAAAAAAAAGGGTTTTCTTTGACAAAAAGAGCATACAATTTAAATCTTTAAATTTTTTTATATTGACAGACCTAATGTTGATCTAGAGATTTAAAAAGTTGAATAATAACACAAATAATAATACTGAATAATGACACATTTTTTATATTTTTTGGACCAAAACCCCTTGGGGTCCCCGGGATCAAGCCTTAGTGGAAGCCTAAATGTATATTTTTTATACATATGTTGTATTGGTTTTTAAAATAAAAAATATCAAAATGGCCCCCGCTAGCTTTGATTTTTCAATGTGCGGCCCTCAGTGGAAAAAGTTTGGACACCCCCGAGCTAAACAGACTCGGTAACTCCAGGGTGACGTTTTGGTGAATTTACTGAGGAATTTGTGAAACTGAAACGATACAAAAAGAATGCTGTAAGTTAATAATAATACTAACACAAACGCTCGTAAACGTGTTAGCATATTAGCTAATGCTAACGACGCTAGCTTCATTACATTAATATATCACGTACAAATATACATGAAAACACTCCTACAGACATCACACATGGGATGGTTTGATAAGTAAGAACTATTTTAGTTTTATTGTAAAACTTACAAACGTTGTTTGGAGTTATGAATGAATAATCCCTACAAGCAGAAACGCTATGGACGGCTCGAAGACTGAACGGCACTTCTGCTTTTGGTTTTAAAGGACTACATTTAAAGACACATCCTATCAGTGTGTCTGCTTGTTTTGTTTTTCTTAATTATTGCATTATGGCCGTCAGCAAAGAAAAATATACTATTTAAACGCACTGTTTTATAACGTTCAAAATGTAATAATAATATATTTTATTTGTAAAAGCACTTTACATTGAGTAAACAACCTCAAAGTGCTACAGTGTATTAGAAAATAAATAAACAAATAAAACAAATAAAAATAAAAAGATAATAACAATAAATAAAAATAAAAACTAGAACAGCCTAATAGGAAAATGTAGGAAATGTAGGAAAAAATAGCTGTATAGTGTCCGGAATTAACGGTCTATAGTCTAAATTCAGTAAGTAGTACCTCAACTTACGTGCTCAATTGGTTACGTGACGAAGCTCTTAACTTAGAACACTTTGTAGAGGTTTCTCTCCTCCGGGTTCTTCGGACCACTAAGCACTGACATGACAGTCTCGTCCAGGTTTACAATACTGTTTATTTTTCAATTAATGTTCTTGCTTTTCAGCAATTGGTTTGTGTTTGTCCGTCTCGCTTTCGCTCCAACTCCAACTCCAACTCCTCTCTCCTCCCCGGCTGCTGCCTTTTAACAGAGCGACAGGTGATTAAACAAGGCCCAGGCGGGCCATTGACGCACCTGTCGCTGATCTCGAAGCCGGTCCTGGTATACCCCGCTTCGCTGCAGGTCCGCAGGCCACGCCCCCTTCCACATACTTGTATCTCAAATCAACATCGCCCCTTAGAATGAAGTCAAATCAATGACATTTTTGTCATTGATTTGCACAAAAACGGCACAAAATTGAACAGGTTGCATTCCTTTTCAAAAGAAAAACTAACTTTTAGACACAAAATGTTGTATAAAAACAATACAGTGGACTTTATTTCTCAGAACTACAGTAGTTTTATGAAGTAATATAGGATACAGCATTTACCTTCGGTTTCGCTGTCAAACACACGGTCAGCAGCTTCTCTATATTTTCATGGATAAATGTTGCCTGGTTAGATATTATCGACTCATGCTTGACCTTTTTCTTCCCTCCCACGCTTAGAAAACAAAGTTCTTATCTCAATTAGGGCTGCAACTAACGATTAATTTGATAATCGATTAATCTGTCGATTATTACTTTGATTAATCGATTAATAATCGGATAAAAGAGACAAACTACATTTCTATCCTATCCAGTATTTTATTGGAAAAAAAACAGCATACTGGCACCATACGTATTTTGATTATTGTTTGTCAGCTGTTTGTACATGTTGCAGTTTATAAATAAAGGTTTATTAAAAAAAATAATTAAAAAAAACAAAACAAAAAAAAACTTCTGCGCATAGCATAGATCCAACGAATCGATGACTAAATTAATTGGCAACTATTTTAATAATCGATTTTAATCGATTTAATCGATTAGTTGTTGCAGCCCTAATCTCAATACACTCTTAAAGGCCTACTGAAATGAATTTTTTAAATTTAAACGGGAATAGCAGATCAATTCTATGTGTCATACTTCATCATTTCGCGATATTGCCATATTTTTGCTGAAAGGATTTAGTATAGAACAACGACGATAAAGATCGCAACTTTTGGTATCTGATAAAAACAACACTTGCCCCTACCGGAAGTAGCGGGACGTCACAAGACAAAGGATTCCTCACAATTCCGCTTTGTTTACAATGGAGCGAGAGACATTCGGACCGAGAAAGCGACGATTACCCCATTAATTTGGCGAAGATGAAAGATTCGTGGATGAAGAACTTTAGAGTGAAGGACTACAGTGTAGTGCGGGGTGTATCTTTTTTTGCTCTGACCGTAACTTAGGTACAGTCTGGCTCATTGGATTCCACACTCTCTCCTTTTTCTATTGTGGATCACAGATTTGTATTTTAAACCACCTCAGATACTATATCCTCTTGAAAATGAGAGTCGAGAACGCGAAATGGACATTCACAGTGACTGAACATGTAAATACACGGTTAATAATTTTCAGCTTTGCGAAGCTAAAAAAATAGAAGCTAAGTTAGCTACAGAGCTAACGTGATAGCAGGCTCAAACGCAGATAGAAACAACATTTTAAAAAACCCTGACTTGAAGGATAGACAGAAGATCAACAATACTATTAAACCATGAACATGTAAATACACGATTAATAATTTTCAGCTTGGCGAAGCTAAAAAAATAGAAGCTAAGTTAGCTACGGAGCTAACGTGATAGCATCAGTCTCAAATGCAGATAGAAACTAAATTAAAAAAAAACCCTGACTGGAAGGATAGACAGAAGATCAACAATACTATTAAACCATGAACATGTAAATACACGGTTAATAATTTTCAGCTTGGCGAAGCTAAAAAAAATAGAAGCTAACTTAGATGCGGAGCTAACGTGATAGCATCAGTCTCAAATGCAGATAGAAACTAAATAAAAAAAAACCCTGACTGGAAGGATAGACAGAAGATCAACAATACTATTAAACCATGAACATGTAAATACACGATTAATAATTTTTAGCTTGGCGAAGCTAAAAAAATAGAAGCTAAGTTAGCTACGGAGCCAACGTGATAGCATCAGTCTCAAATGCAGATAGAAACTAAATTAAAATAAACCCTGACTGGAAGGATGGACAGAAGATCAACAATACTATTAAACCACGAACATGTAAATACACGGTTAATAATTTTCAGCTTGGCGAAGCTAAAAAAATAGAAGCTAAGTTAGCTACAGAGCCAACGTGATAGCATCAGTCTCAAATGCAGATAGAAACTAAATAAAAAAAAACCCTGACTGGAAGGCTAGACAGAAGATCAACAATACTATTAAACCATGAACATGTAAATGCACGGTTAATAATTTTCAGCTTGGCGAAGCTAAAAAAAATAGAAGCTAAGTTAGCTACGGAGCCAACGTGATAGCATCAGTCTCAAATGCAGATAGAAACTAAATAAAAAAAAACCCTGACTGGAAGGATAGACAGAAGATCAACAATACTATTAAACCATGAACATGTAAATACACGATTAATAATTTTCAGCTTGGCGAAGCTAAAAAAATAGAAGCTAAGTTAGCTACGGAGCTAACGTGATAGCATCAGTCTCAAATGCAGATGGAAACTAAATTAAAAAAATACCCTGACTGGAAGGATAGACAGAAGATCAACAATACTATTAAACCATGAACATGTAAATGCACGGTTAATAATTTTCAGCTTGGCGAAGCTAAAAAAATAGAAGCTAACTTAGATGCGGTGGCGGCGGGCGTTGTACGCTTTTGACGACACCCCGGCCGCCATCAGAGTCGGCAAGAAACATATATTTCCCCAAAGTTACGTACGTGACATGCACATATCGACACGCACGTTTGGGCAAGCGATCAAATGTTTGGAAGCCAAAGCTGTACTCACCGTAGTGCGTCTGCTATCCTGCTCAAAACACAACACAACCTCCTGGTGTTGGTGTTGCTACAGCCAGCCGCTAATACACCGATCGCACCTACAACTTTCTTCTTTGCAGTCTTCATTGTCCATTAAACAAATTGCAAAAGATTCACCAACACAGATGTCCAGAATACTGTGGAATTTTGTCGAAGAAAACAGAGGTATTTGAATTGGGTCCAAACACTTCCCTTGACCTCGTGACGTCACGCGCATACGTCATCATACCGCGACGTTTTCAAGCGGAAGTTTCCCGGGAAGTTTAAAATGGCACTTTATAAGTTAACCCGGCCGTATTGGCATGTGTTGCAATGTTAAGATTTCATCATTGATATATAAACTATCAGACTGCGTGGTCGGTAGTAGTGGCTTTCAGTAGGCCTTTAAGTTGAGGCACTAGTGCACTCTCTAAATATAGTTTGCAACATTGCTATGTCTTCTTATTCTCTGGCAGATCAGGTGCGTATGAGCTGTGTTGAGGTTCAAATTTCCTACATTTATTTCATAAAAGCACATGTGGGAAAACTCTGTAGTTATGCTCCAGCTCAAAGTTTCCTGCTCCATGTTTAGTTTGGCCAACCTTATCTTACCTGATCTTAAAGTTCTGCCTTCACTTTGTGCACACGTGTGTGTGTGTGTGTGTGTTTGTGTGTGTGTGTGTGTGTGTGTGTGTGTGTGTGTGTGTGTGTGTGTGTGTGTGTGTGTGTGTGTGTGTGTGTGTGTGTGTGTGTGTGTGTGTGTGTGTGTGTGTGTGTGTGTGTGTGTGTGTGTGTGTGTGTGTGTGTGTGTGTGTGTGTGTGTGTGTGTGTGTGTGTGCGTGTGTGCGTGCGTGCGCTGGTCTGCTTTGAATGTTTAGTTCCTAAATCATAAATCATGCAGACGGAGGCACTCGCAGGTCGGGAGCAAAAGTTTGCGTTTGTTTACAAGCCAGAACAGGCGCACGCTCCCGAGATGGCGGCTGGCGAGAAAGTGGTCGTTTGGAGCGTCGGAGTCGCCACTCCACTCTCGGAGGAGCGTGCGCGTGGAAGTAAAAAGCATGCATGTATCTTTTAGCAGGCTCCGCAGCTCAGGCGCACTAATGAAGGTTATGTAAGTGTTCTCCTTTAAGGCTGGCTGCGCCGCTCCTTGCATAATATTAGCAGGCTGCTTCCCCTTTGTCGTGTTTCTGTAAGCTCCTTTTCTCTGGGGGTGGTCGCCTTGCACCTGAGACACTCAAACAGTCCTCCTTTTTTCCTTCCCGTGGTGCTTTCAGGGTCAAATTTTGAGAAGTTGAGCTCACGTTAAGGTCCACGTAGGAATGTTTTTAGGTGGGAGCTGGGGTTGTCCATTGCTACCAAAATGTATTTTGATACTTTTCAAAACAAAAGTGACCACATATAATGTCAATATTGGCTTAATTTTAACCCAAAATCTTATGGTACATTAAACATATGTTTCTTATTGCAATCAAAGAACAATTTTGGCATTAAATAAAATAGTGAACATACTTCTGTTAAAGTGTAATAATCACTTATTCTTCTGTTGTTTGACACTTAAGGAGAAAAATTATGATTGCAAAGCCAGATGTCCTGCTGTGGAAATATTTCGGCTTCAAATCAGATAGCAATATGAGCCCATCAACACGAACGAACGAGCGAAAATGCCGTCGTGATCGCAAAACACAAAAAAACCTTGTTCGTCTGACACAGTTTTACCAACTGGGAAACAATGCACTTTAAGATGTTCTATATTTAAAGGCCTACTGAAATTAATTTTTTAAATTTAAACGGGGATAGCAGATCCATTCTATGTGTCATACTTGATCATTTCGCGATATTGCCATATTTTTGCTGAAAGGATTTAGTAGAGAACATCGACGATAAAGTTCGCAACTTTTGGTCGCTGATAAAAAAAGCCTTGCCTGTACCGGAAGTAGCGTGACGTCACAGGTTGAAAGGCTCCTCACATTTCCTCATTGTTTACACCAGCAGCGAGAGCGATTCGGACCGAGAAAGCGACGATTACCCCATTAATTTGAGCGAAGATGAAAGATTTGTGGATGAGGAACGTGAGAGTGAAGGACTAGAGGGCAGTGCAGGACGTATCTTTTTTCGCTTTGACCGTAACTTAGGTACAAGGGTTCATTGGATTCCACACTTTCTCCTTTTTCTATTGTGGATCACGGATTTGTATTTTAAACCACCTCGGATACTATATCCTCTTGAAAATGAGAGTCGAGAACGCAAAATGGACATTCACAGTGACTTTTATCTCCACGACAATACATCGGCGAAGCTCTTTAGCTACTGAGCTAAAGTGATAGCATCGGGCTTAAATGCAGATAGAAACAAAAGAAATAAACCGCTGACTGGAAGGATAGACAGAAAATCAACAATACTATTAAACCATGGACCTGTAACTACACGGTTAATGCTTTCCAGCCTGGCGAAGCTTAACAATGCTGTTGCTAACAACGCCATTGAAGCTAACTTAGCTACGGGACCTCGTCACAGCTATGATAAAAACATTAGCGCTCCACCTACGCCAGCCCTCATCTGCTCATCAACACCCGTGCTCACCTGCGTTCCAGCGATCGACGGAGCGACGAAGGACTTCACCCGATCATAGATGCGGTCGGCGGCTAGCATCGGATAGCGCGTCTGCTATCCATCTCAAAGTCCTCCTGGTTGTGTTGCTGCAGCCAGCCGCTAATACACCGATCCCACCTACAGCTTTCTTCTTTGCAGTCTTCATTGTTCATTAAACAAATTTCAAAAGATTCACCAACACAGATGTCCAGAATACTGTGGAATTTTGCGATGAAATCAGAGCCTTTTGTATTGGATTCAATGTGTCCGAATACTTCCGTTTCAACGATTGACGTCACGCGCATACGTCATCATACATAGACATTTTCAACAGGAAGTTTCGCAGGAAATTTAAAATTGCACTTTATAAGTTAACCCGGCCGTATTGGCATGTGTTGCAATGTTAAGATTTCATCATTGATATATAAACTATCAGACTGCGTGGTCGGTAGTAGTGGCTTTCAGTAGGCCTTTAAGGCCCGGTCCACATAGGAATGTTTTTAGGTGGGAGCTGGGTTGTCCATTGGTACCGAAATGTATTTTGATACATTTCAAAACAAATGTGACCACATAAATTGCCTTGATTTTAACCAAAAATCTTATGGTACATTAAACATATGTTTCTTATTGCAATCAAAGAACAATTTTGGCATTAAATAAAATAGTGAACATACTAGACAACTTGTCTTTTAATAGTAAGTAAACAAACAAAGACTCTTAATTTGTCTGCTGACGTATGCAGTAACATATTGTCATTTCTTATTCTATTATTTTGTCAACATTATTAATTTACTTGTTCATTTCCTGTTAATATCTGCTTACTTCCTGTTTTAACATGTTCTCTCTACACTTCTGTTAAAATGTAATAATCACTTATTCTTCTGTTGTTTAATACTTAAGAAGAAAAAATATGATTGCAAAGCCAGACGTCCTGTTTTGGAAATATTTCGGCTTCAAAGCAGATGGCGTATGAGCCCATCAACACGAACGAACGAGCGAAAATGCCGTCGTGATCGCAACACACAAAAAAACCTTGTTTGTCTGACATAGTTTTACCAACTGGGAAAAATGCACTTTAAGATGTTCAATTTTATTTTTTATTTTTTTAAGGATAACAGTTATTTTACCTTTCAATTAAAGTACAATGACAAACAATTTTACAGTAATGAGAACTAAAGGTTTATATTATTTTAAAGGGTTACTTGCATTAATATTATATATTATGATGACATATAAACTATTGATTTTATCGATTATTTCTTCAGTTTAAGATTTGAGTCTAATGTTCTAATGTGTGGCACCTTTACACAAGAATATGTTGAATGACTAATAGTCTAATAGTAACATGTCTTCCTTCACTTATTTTCTCAGTTTTATGGATTTTTATGTAAAGAATTTGAAAATTGCAAATCAAATCGCAATTTTGTAGAGAAAAATCCCAATTGGGTTTTTTGTAGAGATAAATGCTTTAAAATGTAATATCGGAAATTATCGGTATCGGTTTCAAAAAGTAAAATTTAAGACTTCTTAAAACGCTGCTGTACGGAGTGGTACACGGACGTAGGGAGAAGTACAGAGCAGTTGCGTCTCCCAGTCATACTTGCCAACCCTCCCGATTTTCCCGGGAGACTCCCGAATTTCAGTGCCCCTCCCGAAAATCTCCCGGGGCAACCATTCTCCCGAATTTCTCCCGATTTCCACCCAGACAACAATATTGGGGGCGTGCCTTAAAGGCACTGCAATTGCGTGCCGGCCCAGTCACATAATATCTACGTCTTTTCACACACACAAGTGAATGCAAGGCATACTTGGTCAACAGCCATACAGGTCACACTGAGGGTGTCCGTATAAACAACTTTAACACTGTTACAAATATGCGCCACACTGTGAACCCACACCAAACAAGAATGACAAACACGTTTTGGGAGAACATCCGCACCGTAACACAACATAAACACAACAGAACAAATACCCAGAACCCCTTGCAGCACTAACTCTTCTGGGACGCTACAATATACACCCCCGCTACCGCCCCCTCCTCCCCACCTCCACCCCGCCCACCTCATGCTCTCTCAGGGAGAGCATGTCCCAAATTCCAAGCTGCTGTTTTGAGGCATGTTAAAAAAAAATAACGCACTTTGTGACTTCAATAATAAATATGGCAGTGCCATGTTGGCATTTTTTTCCATAACTTGAGTTGATTTATTTTGGAAAACCTTGTTACATTGTTTAATGCATCCAGCGGGGCATCACAACAAAATTAGGCATAATAATGTGTTAATTCCACGACTGTATATATCGGTATCGGTTGATATCGGAATCGGTAATTAAGAGTTGGACAATATCGGATATCTGCAAAAAAGCCATTATCGGACATCTCTAGTGCTGACATATGTGATTTTTCATCTCAGTCTACCAAACAAGACCAAAAAAATTAGCTACATTTGAAAATTGAGAGCATAGAAGGGTCCGGATGCAAATGCTGATTTGAATTAGCTTGAATAATAATTAGCTGTGCAAAGCTAATATTGTTCTATTTATTTGCAGCTCTTCTGGTGGCAGCTCGCATGCACGAGTTTCGGCGCACCATCAAAGAAATCATAAACGTGGTGAAAGTGTGCGACACTACGCTAAAAAAAAGGTGGGTGGCCAGTTTTGATTGGCGTCCTTTCACTCCCATCAAGTCGTCATTAGCCCAGTAACGACCTCACAGAAAACAACACTATAAATACTATCCAGAATGTTTTTTTTACCCCGCGTTTTCACGCTTTCTGCATCAGGCTGGCCGAGTTTGAGAACACACCCACCAGTCTGCTGACCATCGAGGAGTTCAAGAAGGTGGACCTGGACCAGGAGTGTGACCCGCCATGCTACACTGCAGGCATCAGGAAGAAGAAAGTCCAGCAGGTAACACCATTTTCTCTCCTTCTCTGTGGCATGAATTGAAAAACCCATGTCTCAAATGGCATCAGTACAATCCAGTGTAAGTATACACTGTGCACTACGTCATTGCACACTTCCTGGAAATGATAAGCGTTACGCCACATAGTCAAAATGGCGACCACCGTCACCATTTTGAGTGTTTTGAGTGCAACATCCACAGTGTACTGCAATTTGCTGCACTTCTCAGTGTGAAAATCAAACTACCGTATTTTTCTGATTATAAGTCGCTCCGGAGTCTAAATCGCATCGGCCGAAAATGCATAATAAAGAACAAAAAAAACATATATAAGTCGCACTGGAGTATAAATCGCATTTTTTGGGGAAACTTATTTGATAAAAGCCCACACCAAGAATAGACATTTGAAAGGCAATTTAAAATAAATAAAGAATAGTGAACTACAGTCTGAATAAGTGTACGTTATATCAGTTGTCCCCAGCCACCGGGCCGTGGATCGATTGGTACCGGGCCGCACAAGAACTAAAAAAAATAAAAATTGTTTTTTTATTTTTTTATTAAATCGTTCTGTTATTAATATTTCTGGTTCTTACATTACATATCAATGTAGATCAATACAGTCTGCAGGGATACAGTCCGTAAGCACACATGATTGTATTTTTTTATGACAAAAAAACCCCAAAAACGGAAATGTGTTAATAATTTCACACATAAATCACTCCAGAGTATAAATCGCACCACCACTATGAAAAAAACTGCGATTTATAATCCGAAAAATACGGTACGTGTAAGTGCACTCATTGAGTAACAGTCTCCATCTAGAATTTATGTAATACATAGTCAGTGTTTCCCATAAACTGCCAAGATACCTGTGGCAGTGGGGGCGTGGCTATGGGCGTGGTTACCATGACATCATCGAGTAATTTGCATAATTTACTACAATGATATGATTTTCTCTAAAAAGGCTCAAAAAATGTATACTTACTAATTAATAATAACAGTTTTGTTTTAAACGTCCATCCATCCATCCATCCATTTTACAATATAATTACAACACTTTATGTACATATTTATATACAGATTTTAACAATAAGTTATTCACTGAAATATATTTATTAATTGTGGTTCTTACAAAAAATATATCTTATGAAATATAAAAGCTAAAATGTCTCTTAAAGCTCTGCCCCTTTAATTAGTGCATACTAAATAATTTAACTTTAGCCTACTACTACAACCATATTATTTACCAGCAACATAAAGTGAAACGGAGGCAGAGGTGTCCTGCCACAGTCAGTAACAAATAAACAGAAAACAGTAGTGGTCAAATACAAATAAGGCAACAAGAGAAGTATCCTACACTTCTCTTTTGTAAAGTAAATCTGAACAGCCTTTATGGGCATCGACATCAACTATATGATTTGCCTGAGAAGCTGGACAGGACAAAAAAAAAAAAAAAAAAAAAAATTTGTGGCAGACGTAATTCTTTCGTGGCGGGCCGCCACAAATAAATGAATGTGTGGGAAACACTGATAGTTCACAAAACAATTGGTATGTATGTTCAAAACAACTAAATCTAATGTACTGTATGTTGCAGCTGGAGGTGGAGCTGAGGAAGAAGATGGACGACATTGAAGGTATAAACTTTCTTTTAAGTATTCCTTTTCCTCAGGTGGCAGGTCACACGTCACGGCAAAATTGTGAAGACTTTGAAACCGCAATACCGCGGCATCGATGGTATCGTCACACCCCTACTCATCATTCATTCCCCTACCAGCAGTACGTAAATGCACAGAGACAGGAATGCAACACTGCGTGTAGACATGTAACTGCTGCTTCTATGCTGCACACAAAACAAACAAAAAGTGGCCCCTGGCTTGCCTAAAAAGTTTTACACAGTGCTCATTTTAAATATATGTAGTTTGCCTTTTAAAGTTCAGGAATTGTCTGATTTAATAACACTTTTAATATTATGGCCTTATCCGAGACTAATTTTCGACAGTTCTATTAGTGATTTTGAGATATCTTTAACCGGCTACAATGTTTTGAGAGGGGATATAAATAGGTATGGAGGAGGAGTAGCTATTTATGTGCAAAGCAATATCTCTGTTAAAGCCAGATATGATCTAATGGTTTTGTCCGTTGAAATACTTTGGCTTCACATTCAACTACCTCACATACAACCAATAAGTGTTGGCTACACCGTACAGTACACTGATGCAATGCTTATGAACGTGACTGGTGGAAACAGAAATGTAACTTTTGGGCAATTTGAACAATGATTGCTTGTCATTTGTGTGCCTCAAAAGAAAGGATAGTCACTGCATTGGTCTCAAATTATCACTGTAAACACAGCAGGTGTGTTTTCTAAGTCATGCATTGGTCATGTTGACATGCATGCTGTTCCAGGACTGCATCCATTCCAGTTGGAATTAGTGTTCATAGTGTCACCGCCTCTGTTAGAAGAATGAGAGATCTTATAAATCTTTTTGTCCAGAAAGTTTCATCTCTGACATGAAGTCACAGGATTTCGAGCAACAATGCTCGAAATGTGTTTGTAGAAACGCTTCCGAAAGTAGTTGATCAGCGTCTGTCAACACTAGTAAGGCTGTAAATATTGTATAGAGTAGGCTAACCCATGTGGTTCCTGTGGCTGTGAACACAAGTTGTAATTACTGTAGTGACTAAATAACACAGTGACTGAAACATACATAGTGATTCATTTGGATGAATGGGGTATGTATTTACACTACCGTTCAAAAGTTTGGGGTCACCCAAACAATTTTGTGGAATAGCCTTCATTTCTAAGAACAAGAATAGACTGTCGAGTTTCAGATGAAAGTTCTCTTTTTCTGGCCATTTTGAGCGTTTAATTGACCCCACAAATGTGATGCTCCAGAAACTCAATCTGCTCAAAGGAAGGTCAGTTTTGTAGCTTCTGTAACGAGCTAAACTGTTTTCAGATGTGTGAACATGATTGCACAAGGGTTTTCTAATCATCAATTAGCCTTCTGAGCCAATGAGCAAACACATTGTACCATTAGAACACTGGAGTGATAGTTGCTGGAAATGGGCCTCTATACACCTATGTAGATATTGCACCAAAAAACAGACATTTGCAGCTAGAATAGTCATTTACCACATTAGCAATGTATAGAGTGTATTTCTTTAAAGTTAAGACTAGTTTAAAGTTATCTTCATTGAAAAGTACAGTGCTTTTCCTTCAAAAATAAGGACATTTCAATGTGACCCCAAACTTTTGAACGGTAGTGTATGTCAACTCTGTTGATCATTTTTCAATTCTTTAAATACTAAAACATCTTTAAATGGTGCTTTTATTTGGCTAATTTTTGCATGTTTAATTACTGGAAAACCTGCGGCCTCCAGACCCCCGGATTATTTTCAGTCTTGAAAATATAATTGGATATGGTTTAATGGATATAATGAAACACAATTCAGCATGTGAAGAACGTTTATTTTTCCGTTATACCGGTACTTTAATGGTAACCTTTCTGCAGACTTCCCTGGACTCACAATCTTTATTTAAATGTTAAAAAACACATCTATAATTGTATGTATGCATGTAAAAAAAGCTCCATGCAGCTCCCTGTGCTTGGAACAAGTTACAAAAAGACTGGAAACTGACTGAACTTTTAGCCTTAAATCCTTTTAAATCTAAACTGAGAGCATCTGAAGCAGCCTCAGGACTGGATGTCCGTCTTGTCATTTTAATATGTAATGTGAATGTAATTGTGCGTGTCACTTTTGCTGCCTCTTGGCCAGGACTCCCCTGAAAAAGAGGTTTTTAAACTCAATGGGAGTTTTCCTGGTAAAATAGAAAAATTATAGATGCGCTTTTTATATTTCAATAAAGATGGTTAGTCCGGGGAAGTCTGCACTCTACCCATATCAGCAGATGCATTCAACATTTTTCCCCATCTTGCACTGTTGCGGCTTTAAATGGGTGTAATTTTGAATTATGTACGGTGTTTGGTAGGGGTGTAACGGTACACAAAAATTTCGGTTCGGTACGTACCTCGGTTTAGAGGTCACGGTGCGGTTCATTTTCGGTACAGTAAGAAAACAACAAAATATACATTTTTTGGTTATTTATTTACCAAATTTGTAAACAATGGCTTTATCCTTTTAACATTGGGAACACTATAATAATCCTGCCCACGTTAATCAACATTAAACTGCCTCAGATTAAATAAAATGACAAAACTTTTCTTCTACATATAAAAAGTGCAACATTAAACAGTTTCAAGTCAACTCATCGTGCTAAATTTATTACAGCATTTGGGAAGCTTGTAGTTGATTTATTATGTAAATGTTATATTTTTATCAACATGTGATAGCAGGGACCCTGCCATTCAAAACTAGGCTGCTGCATTACTAATGATTAATGGAACTATAGCTGAAAAAATGGTACAATAGCAATAGGAGAGACTATTCATCCCTGAACACCATGGAGTTCATGTACAGTGTTTCCCATAAACTGCCAAGATACCTGTGGCGGTGGGAGTATGGCTATGGGCGTGGCTATAGGCGTGGTCACCATGACATCATCGAGTAATTTGCATAATTTACTACAATGATATGATTTTCTCAAAAAATGCTCAAAAAATGTATACTTACTAATTAATAACAGTTTTGTTTTAAACGTCCATCCATCCATTTTACAATATAATTACAACACTTTATGTACATATTTATATACAGATATGAACAATAAGTTATTCACTGAAATCTATTTATTAATTGTGGTTCTTACAAAAAATATATCTTATAAAAATATAAAAGCTAAAATGTCTCTTAAAGCTCTGCTCCTTTAATTAGTGCATACTAAATAATTTAACTTTAGCCTACTACTTCAACCATATTATTTACCAGCAACATAAAGTGAAACAGAGGCAGAGGTGTCCTGCCACAGTCAGTAACAAATAAACAGAAAACAGTAGTGGTGGTAGATAGACACAAAGCTTCATCAAACATTTGATCCACTGAACAAAGAGCTCCAAAAATCTTGATCCTACACTTCTCTTTTGTAAAGTAAATCCGAACAGCCGATATGGGCATCTACATCAACTATATGATTTGCCTGAGAAGCTGGACAGGACAAAAAAAAATAAAAATAAAAATTTTAAATTTTTTTAAAAAAAAAATAAAAAAATTTAAAAAATAAAATATTTTTTTTTTTTTTTTTAAATAATTTTTTTTTTTTGTGGCGGCCTTAATTCTTTCGTGGCGGGCCGCCACAAATAAATGCATGTGTGGGAAACACTGATGTAGGCTTAATGATGCAGTTACATTATTATATCAACTATCAGAGACAGAAACTCTTCATTTAACATAATGTCCTTTTTTGCTGCTTCAACACGGCTCAATCAACACAGAAAAAGGTAAAGTGAAATAACAGACAGACAGGGCTTTGCTGTCCGTAACACACACGCGGACACACACACACACACTGCAAAATGAGCTAACGTTACACTAAAAGCGAATTAGCCTTCACCTCAAGCCACTCGTTTGGTACACCTCCGAACCGAACCGAAACCCCCGTACCGAAACGGTTCAATACAAATACACGTACCGTTACACCCCTAGTGTTTGGAAATTTTTTAAATAATATCCACAAAGTTCAGTGAGCAGGTTGTGTTTTGTTTGACCATGCATGTTGACTTTCTTTGTTTGGTTGCAGTTTGCGCCATGAGAGGAAAGGGCTGCTTGCATTGGGTCGTATAGGTAAATGCTGTGCTGTGTGCACATTAAAGGGAAGTTCATGGTCATTGTCCTGATATTCTGACATTGTCCACAAGGCAGCGAATAGACTTTTAGCTATTTGAAATGACCAATTGTCTTGTGTGATGGACTCTAGGACGATTAGTGGTTACTGGGTAGCATCTGATGGGGATCCATTTGAAAGAAATAAACAGCCTGATACTTACTGAAGTGTGTTAAGTGTTGCATTGAAGACACAGCCATTGATTCGTGTTTGCAGGTGAGATTGAAGGCTACCAGAACGAGATCGACACTAATCTGGAGAGCAGCAGACCCAAGCTCAGAGGGGTTTACGCCGCCTACGCCAAAGAAGGTACGGGGGCCTGGTGGGCGTCCTGCATCCTGGTGGCGGGGAGTTTGAGTCACGCAGTGTTTGCACTGCGTCCATAGATGCAGAATGAAGCGTAGCCCCAAATGTTCCATGAATTAAGTCATTTGGACCACTTTTGTGACGCGTTCACATAAAGATTAAACATTAGTTTCCTGTCATTGTGGTAACCATGACAACCAAGCCATCGTTTATCAACGTATCGCTCCTGGAAATGTCAACATTGAAGTGGATTAAGCGCTCCCGCCTCACACAGACCTCGAGAACGACCCGGACGGCTCCAAGATGGCGGAGGACGACGACGACGACGAGGAGGACGACGTGATCCGCACGGTGGCCAAGCACTTTGGCAAGGAGATGGCCGAGCTCACCATGGAGTCGCTGATGGACTTGGAGCAGAGCGGGGTCGCCCAGGAGGAGGAAGGGGAGGACGCGCCCAAACGGAAAAGCCCTTCGCTGGCTTCCATCTTGGGGATGAGCATGCCCACGGCCGCCTCGCTGGCTCTGGACGAGTCCAACGGCAGCTCCGTCCAAGGAGCGGAAGATAACGGTGAGTGACGCTTTTGGCTTTGTTTGTCACTGCTGTGGTAGAACTGGAGGGAGGGGTGTACCCACAGCTAACTGTCCCCGATGGTCAAACACAAGCACAGGTGACACTTCCAACAAAGCAGCTAGCAACAAAAATGCAAAAACTCTCACATGGCTTTTAGATCTTGACCTCGATGTCATATCTGTTGTACAGATTTACTTCACAAAAGAGAGGTATGGCCTTATTTAAGATGGATATACCTTGAATGCTACCCACACTTTAAAACCAAATACTCCTGGGACAAAAGTTTTATGGCCAGATGAGACAAATATTGAGCTCCTTTGCTGCACTACCAATCAACAGCAAAAAGACGGAACGTTGTACACTGCAAAAACTGCAATCTAAGTAAGATGAAATATCTCAAATAAGGGTGATATTTGCTTATTTTCTGTCTGATAAGATAATTATTCTCACTAAGCAGATTTTATGTTAGAGTGTTTTACTTGTTTTAAGGTCCTAAATGATCTCAGTAAGATATTACAGCTTGTTGCTGAGATTTGATGACCTATATTGAGTAAAACATGCTTGAAACTAGAATATCAACTGTTGCAAAGCTGTGTCATCAACACTCACAAGTATAAAACTACTTTTTTAAAGTAATAATTTCTTATTGTAAGCATGAAAAAAAAAATCATGACTTTGACACAATTGTGTCTCATAATTAAAACAGATGACAGCCAAATGGACTTTGCTGTTTTATTTTCAATGAAACAATAGAAAATAGGTAATCATATCGCAGTACAGTTGGTTAATATTTAAACATGTGACATTTCAAACAATTTTGAACAGAAATAGTTCGTGCACATTCAGATAAATTCCTCAAAGTTACAATTAAAAAAAATTTGGCCGGGGGCCGGGCTGTATATATGCGCACTAATTGACTGAAAGAGCACGCACTTGGCGCGATGATGTCATGTTATCCACGGAAAAATGCATTTTTAGACAATATGATTTGCCTGAGCGGCTAGGAGACCCCGAGAGTAACAAGCGCTTGCCTTGTTGCCTTTCCATTAAGAACAATATATTAGTTTTTAGTATAAGTTTGCTGGTTTCAAGAAATGTAATGCCGGGCGCATATCATTATCCGAATCAGAATAGTTTTATTGTCATTGTTTGAGAACAGGTTTACAAACTAGGAATTTTTCTTGGTGCAATCGTGCAACATAAAACACATATAACACATATTTGGTAATAAAAAGAGCTGTAACTGAGCTATCAGATCATGTTATAGACTTAGAAGGAATTCAAGGAGCTACTGTTAGGAGTTATTGTTCATTTGCCTGATGGCCGAGGGGAAAAAACTGTTCAGGTGGCGGGAGGTGTGGGTACGGTCCATATGTCAAGATAATGGCACTAGCATTTACTTCATTTAAGAATATTTTTCAACATATTGAGCAAAAAGGTCTCTTGTTTTTTTCTACCAAGAAAAGTGCACTTGTTATTAGTGAGAATATGCTTATTTTAAGGTATTTTGGGGTTCATTGAGGTTAGCTAATTTGACTTGTTTTGGAAAGTCTTGACAAGCCAAATTTTCTTGTTCTATTGGCAGATAATTTTGCTTAGTTCAAATAAAATACCACTAATTTTTATTTTATTTTTTCTTGTTTTTTGAACACCGAATTTTTGCAGTGTACACAACCGTGGTGTTCCAACAAGACAATATCAAAGACACATAAAAAACTGTTTTTTTAAGGGTTTCAGGCAGGTTAAATTAAGTTTCTGCGATATCTGTTCCAGAGACTGTACCTTAACCCTACTAAACATTTGTGAACAATACTTAGAAGCTGAGTCTGTGTCAAGAACGCAACACATTCATATCAAATCTACCTTTGTTGCCAAGAAGAGGGGTCAAATATGCAACCAGAATGTTGCCAGAAGCATGTTGTTTATTTTGTGTGTGTTTTTCCAATGGGAAGAGACCCCAAATTGCTCAGTTGTAGATCATAAGACTTTCATTTAAAAGATTTGGGGATTAAAGTCCCTGTTCTGCTGACCAAAAAGATGTTCTGACAATCCCCTGCAAATCAAATGTTATGGATTTATTTCGTGTTTAGCGCGACCGGATCAAGAGGGGATAGAAAGAAGAAAATAGACAGAGAGAGACAACAGAACTACAGACCCTTTCCATGGAAACGTGTATTAATTTCCATAGTTCTATTCAAAACGTTAAACGTCCAGCTCACAAAACCCACGAAAACAGGAATTTCAAAAAATTTGAATACTGTGAAGAAATCATCCCAACTTTTACAGGGCAAAGTAGGAAACGGTGATTTCTTCACAGTATTCTCATTTTTTGAAATGCTGTTTTCGTGGGTTTTGTGAGCTGGAGGCCCAAATGATGTACAAATATACAACTAAATACTTGAAATTGTTCAAGTTGTGGGCCCTGAATCTATAATCCATGGAAGTTTAGCATTTTGAATGGAATATGGAAATAAATACACTTTTCCATGATATTACATTTTTTTTGGAAAGGGTCTGTACATCAGCGGATGCAAAATATACAAAAATGATGCCAATATCCGTAAAAATATAAATTAGTAGAGATGCCGATATATGCGTTAAAATGTATTATTGGAAATTATCGGTATTGTTTTTTTTATTATCGGTATCGTTTTTTTTTTTTTTTATTTTATTTTATTTTTTTTATTAAATCAACATAAAAAACACAAGATACACTTACAATTAGTGCACCAACCCAAAAAACCTCCCTCCCCCATTTACACTCATTCACACAAAAGGGTTGTTTCTTTCTGTTATTAATATTCTGGTTCCTACATTATATATCAATATATATCAATACAGTCTGCAAGGGATACAGTCCGTAAGCACACATGATTGTGCGTGCTGCTGGTCCACTAATAGTACTAACTTTTAACAGTTCATTTTATTCATTTTCATTCATTACTAGTTTCTATGTAACTGTTTTTATATTGTTGTACTTTCTTTTTTATTCAAGAAAATGTTTTTAATATATTTATCTTATTTTACTAATTTTAAAAAAAAGTACCTTATCTTCCCCATACCTGGTTGTCCAAATTAGGCATAATTATGTGTTAATTCCACGACTGCATATATCGGTTGATATCGGTATCGGGTGATATCTGTATCGGTAATTAAAGAGTTGGACAATATCGGAATATCGGATATCGGCAAAAAGCCATTATCGGACATCCCTATAAATTACTGAAGTAGAAAGAACTGACAATGAACATTAATACACTATCATTGGAACAATATTAATTAGAGATGTCCGATAATGGCTTTTTGGCCGATATCCGATATTCCGATATTGTCCAACTCTTAATTACCTATTCCGATATCAACCGATACCGATATATACAGTCGTGGAATTAACACATTATTATGCCTAATTTTGTTGTGATGCCCCGCTGGATGCATTAAACAATGTAACAAGGTTTTCCAAAATAAATCAACTCCAGTTATGGAAAAAAATGCCAACATGGCACTGCCATATTTATTATTGAAGTCACAAAGTGCATAATTTTTTTTAACATGCCTCAAAACAGCAGCTTGGAATTTGGGACATGCTCTCCGTGGGCAGGGTTGGGGGGGCGGGGTTTAGGTAGGGGGCAGCGGGGGTGTATATTGTAGCGTCCCGGAAGAGTTAGTGCTGCAAGGGGTTCTGGGTATTTGTTCTGTTGTGTTTATGTTGTGTTACGGTGCGGATGTTCTCCCGAAATGTGTTTGTCATTCTTGTTTGGTGTGGGTTCACAGTGTGGCGCATATTTGTAACAGTGTTAAAGTTGTTTATACATCCACCCTCAGTGTGACCTGTATGGCTGTTGACCAAGTATGCTTGGCATTCACTTGTGTGTGTGAAAAGCCGTAGATATTATGTGATTGGGCCGGCACGCAAAGGCAGTGCCTTTAAGGTTTATTGGCGCTCTGTACTTATCCCTACGTCCGTGTACACAGCGGCCTTTTAAAAAGTCATATATTTTACTTTTTGAAACCGATACCGATAATTTTGAAACCGATACTGATAATTTAAAGCATTTATCGGCCGATAATATCGGCAGTCCGATATTATCGGACATCTCTAATATTAATAGTATTCCATCCATCCATTTTCTACCGCTTAGTATTGATAATTAATATTATTTTCCTCTAGCACCATTACTATTTTGTGACAATGTAACAATACATATAATTAGATAAATAATCAGAATGTAATTAGATAAATAATCGGATTATAAGAGAAAGAAGAACAAAAGAGGAGTGCAGTATGTTAACTTATACAATCTTATGATAATAATATGTCAAGTCTACGGGTGTGCTGTGTTTTAGGTGATGTGTATTTGTACGAGTCTAGATATGTGTAGAAATATGTGTTTGCTGAAGCTGGCTTTAATATCTACAGCATGTCTAAATAGACCTCTGGACACACCTAAGGCCGAATGGCTGGAAGGCGTCGGACTGATGAAAGGTCCACTGAGACATGCCATAGATATTAAAGGTCTTTTTTAATTAAAGGAGAGTTTTTCTTGTTTTTTTTGATGATCTTCCCACTTTTTTGAGGCCTAATCAGGAGGTAGTGAAACTACTCTGGTTCACAGTTAATGAAGCAGCTTTATTTGTCATGTTCTACTTATTTGTGTTGGCTCACTGTTAGTTTTCCTCCACGAGGCTTCTGTGTAGTGGACTGGAATGGACTGTCACAGTGCTACTTCCTTCTCGACAGCTGTCGTTTTGAACCGCAATAGAGTGAAACCTCTCTTGTCTGGGCGTGTCCCCTCTACAAGAGGATAAATACAAGGGGAGTCAAAGAAATCGATTTTTCAAATGAGTCGCAATTCCTGTTTGTAACGATTCCTGATAGATTTTAAAAAAAATTAAATAGATTTAAAAAAATATATATATATATATATATATATATATATATATATATATATATATATATATATATATATATATATATATATATATATATATACATTTTTATTTTATTTTATTTTATTTTATTTATTTATTTTTAGTGTCATGTTAATTTCCCCCCCAAACAATTAACCCACAAAAATTATATATAAAATTGAAAAACAAATACAAAAAACCCTGCATCAGTCAAATAAGTACAGGCAAATATTGGCATGAAGCCAAATGTTAATGGTAATATTTTAGCTTCGAATTGGATGAGCAATATGAGCCCATCAGCACGGACGAAGGGGCGAGATTGCCTAGATCGCGTCATGCAACAAACGAAAAAACAACGTCCAACCTTGTTTTTCCAACTGGGAGAAAAAAATGCGCTTTAAGATGTTAATTATTGCTTCCAGAAATGTATACATTTTATTTATTTATGACAACAAAGTTATTTCTCTTCCAATTACAGTACAATAACAAACAATTCTACAGTAATGAGAAATTAAAGTTTATATCCTTTTTAAAAGTTACTTGCATTATTATTATATATTATGATTACATTACATTATAAACACTGTCTAGTTTTTAGCGATTATTTCTTCAGGTTAAGATTATGATGTAGACAAAACTCTGAGTCTGTCTGCATAAAGTCAAATATTTGTGAAAGTTAATTATTAAATATTGTTCTAATGTGTGGCACATTGAGACAAGAATATGTTGATTGACAGTCAAAAACTAACACGTCTTCCTTCACTCGTTATTTTCGCAGTTTTATGCATTCATATGTATAATATATAAAAATTGCAAATCGACTCGCAATTTTGAAGAGAAAAATCGCAATTACCGTATTTTACAGACTATAAGCCGCACCCACTAAATTTTAGGGATATTTTTTTTTCCATATGTTAGCCGCACAGGACTATAGGCAGCAGATAAATACGTTGTGAAATGAGTTATTTACACGGAAATATTCTGTAAATGTTTATTTACATACCTTAATTGTTTCCAAACGATGCCTGTAACACGGCAGTAAAACGGCTGATCAAACAAAACAGAAGTCATCGTCATGGACCCACTAGCTGCGCAAGCTGGCTCTCCAATCTGCTAAACGGACTCAATAACTTCACGGCGACGTTTTGGTGAATTTACTGAGGGATTTGTGGAACTGAAACAATACAAAAAGAATGCCATTGTAAGTTAATAATACTAGCTATCCATACACTTAGGTAAAACGGAATCCATCCTATTTGGGTCCCAAATCCCAAATCAACCTTAAGAAAGTCAGTGACTTCACTATTAAAGTGGGTGACATTGTTATCACCAGGAAAGATGAGGTCACCTACCTAGGTTCCATTCTAGAGGCTAATCTTTCCTGTGATAAAATGGCAACCAAGGTAATCAAAAAGGTCAACCAACGAACGAGATTTCTCTACAGAATCTCCTCTCTGGTCAACAAAAGCACCATGAAGATTCTAGCGGGAACTCTCGTTCAACCCTTTTTCGATTACGCATGCACCTCCTGGTACCCTAGCCCCTCCATAACCCTCAAATCTAGACTCCAAACATCACAGAACAAGCTAGTCAGATTACTTCTAGACCTCCACCCCAGATCCCACCTCACTCCTACCCACTTCTCCAAAGTGGGCTGGCTCAGGGTGGACAGAGTAAAACAACTTGCACTGAGCCTAGTCTATAAAATCCGCTACACCTCCCTGATACCGAAGTACATGTCAAACTACTTCCATAACGTAAATGACCGCCATAACCACAACACCAGGGGGAGCTCCACACACCACGTCAAACCCAGATTCCGATCTAACAAAGGTCTTAACTCATTCTCTTTCTATGCCACATCAATGTGGAATGCACTCCCAACAGGTGTAAAAGAAAGGGCATCTCTATCCTCCATCAAAACCGCAATAAAAGAACACCTCCAGGCAACTACAACCCTAGCCTAACCCCCACTTCCCACCACATCCCACCTCCCCGGATTGTAAATAATCAAATGTATATACTTGTTCTTATGCTTTCTGAGCTCACTATGTTCACCGCTCGCTGTACATATCCTACCAAGTCAGACCTACACTGTTACAATGTCCATTTTTCAGATGGTGCAATTGTTGATGACTTAAGTATGCTGATATCAACCAAACCTAATCCCCCCCGCCCCAACCCCCTCCACATCCCATTCCCCGGATTGTAAATAATGTAAATAATTCAATGTATATACTCTGATGATATATTTGTACCATGAATTGATTAACGTGGACCCCGACTTAAACAAGTTGAAAAACGTATTCGGGTGTTACCATTTAGTGGTCAATTGTACGGAATATGTACTGTACTGTGCAATCTACTAATACAAGTTTGAATCAATCAAACAAAGACTCTTTTAACCATGTTAAGCATATTAGCTAATGCTAATGACTGTAGCTTCATTATATTATAATAGCACATACAAATATGCATGAAAACACTCCTACGGACATCACACATGGAACGATTTAGTAAGTAAGAATTGTTTTTAGTAGAGATGTCCGATAATATCGGACTGCCGATATCGGCGGATGAATGCTTTAAAATGTAATATCGGAAATTATCGGTATCGGTTTCAAAAAGTAAAATGTATGACTTTTTAAAACGCCGCTGTACGGAGTGGTACACGGACGTAGGGAGAAGTACAGAGCAGTTTCGTCTCCCAGTCATACTTGTCAACCCTCCCGATTTTCCCGGGAGACACCCGAATTTCAGTACCCCTCCCGAAAATCTCCCGGGGCAACCATTCTCCCGAATTTCTCCCAGACAACGATATTGGGGGCGTGCCTTAAAGGCACTGCCTAGCGTGCCGGCCCAATCACATAATATCTATGTCTTTTCACACTCACAAGTGAATGCAACGCATACTTGGTCAACAGCCAATACAGGTCACACTGAGGGTGGCCGTAAAAACAACTTTAACACTGTTACAAATATGCGCCACACTGTGAACCCACAACAAACAAGAATGACAAACACATTTCCGTAACACAACATAAACACAACAGAACAAATACCCAGAACCCCTTGCAGCACTAACTCTTCCGGGACGCTACAATATACACCCCAACCCGCCCACCTCAACCTCCTCATGCTCTCTCAGGGAGAGCATGTCTCAAATTCCAAGCTGCTGTTTTGAGGCATGTTAAAAAAATAATGCACTTTGTGACTTAAATAATAAATATGGCAGTGCCATGTTGGCATTTTTTTTTCCATAACTTGAGTTGATTTATTTTGGAAAACCTTGTTACATTGTTTAACGCATCCAGCGGGGCATCACAACAAAATTAGGCGTAATAATGTGTTAATTCCACGACTGTATATATCGGTATCGGTTGATATCGGAATCGGTAATTAAGAGTTGGACAATATCGGATATCGGCAAAAAAGCCATTATCGGACATCTCTAGTTTTTAGTTATTTTCTAAAACTTACAAATATTGCTTGGAGTGATGAATAGAAACACTATGGATGGCAATAAGATGGAGCGGCAATTCCACTTCCGGTTGAAAGGACTAAAGACGAGGGAATTGCAGTTTCATTGCACAAACAATAACATACTGTACCTTATCAGTGTGTTTACTAGTTGTTGTTGTTTTAAACTATTCCATTATGTCCGTCAGCGAAGAAAAATCCATAAATTAGCCGAACCGTGTTATAAGCCGCAGGGTTCAAAACGTAGGAAAAAAGTAGAGGCTCATAGTCTGGAAGTTTTTTTTCTCAAAACCGTGCAGCCCTTAATTACACTGGTGTGATGTTGGACGGCGTCAAGCATCTGCCCCTAAAACATGGCCATCAGCAGGTTTGAGCATAAATATTGACACATCGCCTCTCACTGAGATTGGCGTTTGGTCCACTTCCTGTCTGGGGTGTCCAAAGCGTCTATAAATTCCCCCCCCCCCCCCCCACCCCCTCTCACCCTTTAATGCCAGTGAGCTCATGCTTAATACGTGACCCGCACGCACATTTACACCATGTCTGTCATGATGTCATTCCAAGATGACTCCTCTCGCACTTGATCTCACCGGGGGGGACGTCAGATTAGAGAGAGGACGCATCTTTCTTTGGTGTGTGTGTGTGTGTGTGTGTGTGTGTGTGTGTGTGTGTGTGTGTGTGTGTGTGTGTGTGTGTGTGTGTGTTGTGTGTGCGTGCTGGCAATGCTTACTTAATGGGGACATCACTCTGTTTACACAGTCACCTTTTTGGGGACCTCTGACGGTATGGGGACAAAAAAACAGGAACCCTTTTTAAATGATAGTGGGATCCATTCTGAAGATGCCTAAGTGATTTTTAAGCTTTGGCCCATAAAACATGTTTACTAGTTAGTTTGAGTGTAGCTGGTACTGCACTTGTTGCTTTTTTTAAATGGTCCTCAGTAGTCACGTACAAATGAAAAATTAAAAAAATGATTTAAATTTTGGTCCCCATGAACCATTTTAAGTCTTTTTCCCCAGGGTCCCCAGCACATTACTTCATCAATCCAGAGATTTAAAGACGTGTATGAGCTAACTGTGCAGTGGACATTTTACCAAAACATTTTTATACAAGTGATGATCAAAAACTTGGTCCCCATTCCGAATGATAACCAGTATGTGTGTGTGTGTGTGGCAGTTAATGGGTCTCCCCCAGCTCCATCTTTGAAGTATGCAGTGGACCTTGTCATTACAAGCAAGCCTTTCATCTAAGTGTGTATTGTTAGCCTAAGACTCGGATGTCAAGAAGTCAAAGAGGTTGTCATTTCAGATAAAAAAGGCCAAAAGATTTTTTTTTAAATGACTCATTGATTCACCACAGTCCTTTATTCTTTTTACGAGTGTCTTTTTAAAGATTTTTTTTTTTTTTAAATTTGTTGTAGTTTATTGCAACCGACTTCCCGTTAAGTCGAGCACACTTGCGGTCACTTTAAAGCTCCATACATCTGCTGCCAGTCTGCGTGATGAATGTTAGAAACTCCCGTGGTGTTTGACTCACTCCGCCATAGAGGAGCAGACACCAGAGGACATGCAGCGTTAATTGTGTTCCTTGTAGATACTTGAAACATGGAACATTTTGCTGCTTTACACGCGCATCAGTCAGGATTAGGGATGTCCGATAATGGCTTTTTTGCCGATATTCCAATATTGTCCAACTCTTAATTACCGATACTGATATCAACCGATACCGATATATACAGTCGTGGAATTAACACATTATTATGCCTAATTTGGACAACCAAGTATGGTGAAGATAAAGTCGTTTTAAAAAAAATTAATACAATAAAATAAGATGAATAAATTAAAAACATTTTCCTGAATAAAAAAGAAAGTAAAACAATATAAAAACAGTTACATAGAAACTAGTAATGAATGAAAATGAGTAAAATGAACTGTTAAAGGTTAGTACTATTAGTGGACCAGCAGCACGCACAATCATGTGTGCTTATGGACTGTATCCCTTGCAGACTGTATTGATATATATTGATATATAATGTAGGAACCAGAATATTAATAACAGAAAGAAACAACCCTTTTGTGTGAATGAGTGTAAATGGGGGAGGGAGGTTTTTTGGGTTGGTGCACTAATTGTAAGTGTATCTTGTGTTTTTATGTTGATTTAATAAAAAAAAAACTATACCGATAATAAAAAAAACGATACCGATAATTTCCGATATTACATTTTAAAGCATTTATCGGCCGATAATATCGGCAGGTCGATAATATCGGACATCTCTAGTCAGGATCGTAGCTTGTTAGCTGGCCAGTGGCTGCTGGGCTGTTAATGTCTTAAGTCGGGCTGGGCGATTATATTTGATAAGGCGGAAATTAGGGGTGTGGGAAAAAATCGATTCGAATTCGAATCGCGATTCTCACGTTGTGCGATTCAGAATCGATTCTCATTTTTAAAAAATCGATATTTTTTTATACATTTTTTTATACATTTTTTTTCTTTTTTTTTTTTAATTAATCAATCCAACAAAACAATACACAGCAATACCATAACAATGCAATCCAATTCCAAAAGCAAACCCGACCCAGCAACACTCAGAACTGCAATAAACAGAGCAATTGAGAGGAGACACAAACACGACACAGAACAAACCAAAAGTAGTGAAACAAAAATGATATTATCAACAACAGTATCAATATTAGTTACAATTTCAACATAGCAGTGATTAAAAATCCCTCATTGACATTATCATTAGACATTTAGTTTATGAGATGCGATGCAAGTGTAAGCCACCGTGACACTATTGTTCATTTTTTTTTTTTTTTTTTTTTATTAATGTTTGTAATGATAATATCAATGAGGGATTTTTAATCACTGCTATGTTGAAATTGTTACTAATATTGATACTGTTGTTGATAATATTTATTTTTGTCTCACTACTTTTAGATTGTTCCGTGTCACGTTTGTGTCCTCAATTGCTCTCAATTGCTCTGTTTATTGCTATTCTGAATGTTGCTGGGTCGGGTTTGGTTTTGAAATTGTATTGCATTATTATGGTATTGTTGTGTATTGTTTTCATAAAAATAAAAAATAAAAATAAAATAAAAAAATCGTTTTTGAATTGAGAATCGTGTTGAATTGAAAAAAAAAAAGATTCTGAATCGAATCGTGACCCCAAGAATCGATTTTGAATCGAATCGTGGTACACCCAAAGATTCCCAGCCCTAGCGGAAATAATATATTATGTCATCTTTATGCGGATGATACGCAAATCTATGTCCCTTTAAAAAAAAAAAAAGAGAAGTGACACAAGTTTAAAATCACTTTTAAATTGTCTTGAGCAGTATTTTTCTACCGTTTTTGTGCCGAGGCACATTTTTTTCATTGAAACAATGCGGAGGCACACCACCAGCAGAAAACATCAAAAAATGAAACTCAGCAGTCGATATTGACAGTAAAAAGTTGTTCTTGCAAGTGTTGGATATGAATTCAAACCATAACCAAGCATGCATCACTATAGCTCTTGTCTCAAAGTAGGTGTGCTGTCACCACCTGTCACACCCCGACGTGACTTATTTTGAGTTTTTTGGTGTTTTCCTGTGTGTAGTGTTGGTTTTTAGCGGCGGTGTATTTTGTAGCGTCCCGGAAGAGTTAGTACCGCAAGGGGTTCTGGGTATTTGTTCTGTTATGTTTATGTTGTGTTACGGTGCGGAGGTTCTCCCGAAATGTGTTTGTCATTCTTGTTTGGTGTGGATTCACAGTGTGGCGCATATTTGTAACAGTGTTGAAGTTGTTTATACGGCTACCCTCAGTGTGACCTGTATGGCTGTTGCTCAAGTATGCGTTGCATTCACTTGTGTGAAACAAACGCTGTTTGTTTGGAGAAAAAGCGGACGCGACGACGGTTTGTAGAGGACGTTAAAGGCAGTGCCTTCACGGCATGCCCTCAATATTGTTGTCCGGGAGAAATTCGGTAGAATGGTTGCCCCGGGAGATTTTCGGGAGGAGCACTGAAATTCGGGAGTCTCCCGGGAAAATCGCGAGGGTTGGCAAGTATGGTGTCACTACGCGAGAAAAAGAGATCCTCCGTGTTCGCTCTTGTCCCCTCACCGTGTCACAGAGGTCTTAAGGAGCCTCGTACCGCACACTTAGAGTCGTACGGATCCAACACTG
Organism: Entelurus aequoreus; assembly: GCF_033978785.1. NCBI lineage: Eukaryota > Metazoa > Chordata > Actinopteri > Syngnathiformes > Syngnathidae > Entelurus > Entelurus aequoreus. The sequence goes on from NC_084753.1 coordinate 34,477,784, forward strand.
TAGTCCAATCAATGAGCTCGGGCACCACGTTAACGTTCTTAGTGCCTTCTTGTCCCGCGAAGAAGTTTATTTTCTTCAACTTGTGCAAATGCTCGGCTGCACTTGGCGAGGAAAGGAGAGAGTGACGCGGCTCCCCAGACGACTTGTGCCATCTGTAAACCTCTGTTGACTCACTTCTGACCGAGGCCCACGTCATCGGACGGGGAAGGAACAGTCCCTTGCCTTCATGATGGCCTCTGTGATGTGCTAATAAGACCCCGGGTCACCATCTTTGTCACATCAGCACAGAGTGATCCTGCAAAATCCAGAAGATGGATTTCACTTTGGACACTTGTCTTCAGTTGCGGTCTTGGGAGCTTCTAATGGACTAATTAAGACTTTTTTTTATTTTTTTTATTTTTTATATATACACTACCGTTCAAAAGTTTGGGGTCACATTGAAATGTCCTTATTTTTGAAGGAAAAGCACTGTACTTTTCAATGAAGATAACTTTAAACTAGTCTTAACTTTAAAGAAATACACTCTATACATTGCTAATGTGGTAAATGACTATTCTAGCTGCAAATGTCTGGTTTTTGGTGCAATATCTACATAGGTGTATAGAGGCCCATTTCCAGCAACTATCACTCCAGTGTTCTAATGGTACAATGTGTTTGCTCATTGGCTCAGAAGGCTAATTGATGATTAGAAAACCCTTGTGCAATCATGTTCACACATCTGAAAACAGTTTAGCTCGTTACAGAAGCTACAAAACTGACCTTCCTTTGAGCAGATTGAGTTTCTGGAGTAGGGATGATGTTTGATAAGGAATTATCGAGTTTGAGCCTGTTATCGAATCCTCTTATCGAACCGATTCCTTATCGATTCTCTTATCGAGTCCAGATAGGTTGTTGTATATGGAAAAAAAAAACACAATATTTGGTTTAACAAAAGCTCACTTTTATTATATAATAAAAAAATTAAATCAAATAAATAAATATTGACTGTTACCCACCTAAAAAAAATAAAAAATTAAAATAAATATTGACTGTTGTTACCCAAAGTATATTAAGTGGGATTTTTCAGAGAAACAAATATATACAGTAACACAAAAACAACCTGTCTCTGTGATCACTATAGGTGTATAAATAATAATATAGTGTTAAATAAAATCAGTCCCTTGGGCACAAAACTGAAAATAATACAGCTCTCCAAAAAGTGCACTTCTGCTGCTATTTGACATAACTGTTTGTTACGATGCTTTGACATTTTTGCACTTTATTTCTTTATTGAAAGAAAATTCTATGAAGAGAAAAGTTCTTTGCAAATGTGGTTACAATGCTAAAAAATGAAAAGTTAAAGCTAAAAAAGAAATACACTTTATTGAGTTAACATTATTTCTTTATGGGGGAAAAATGTTATGAGCTAGAGCAGTGGTTCTCAAATGGGGGTACGCGTACCCCTGGGGGTACTTGAAGGTATGCCAAGGGGTACGTGAGATTTTTTTTTAATATTCTAAAAATAGCAACAATTCAAAAATCCTTTATAAATATATTTATTGAATAATACTTCAACAAAATATGAAAGTAAGTTCATAAACTGAACATCAAATCAAGTAGGCTATTCCATTCTTACCATAAACCCAGAGTTTCCCCCATGCCATGATGGTTTGACCCTCACTAAAATGTCTGTCAAAAAGAACTGTGAAAAGAAATGCAACAATGCAATATTCAGTGTTGACAGCTAGATTTTTTGTGGACATGTTCCATAAATATTGATGTTAAATATTTCTTTTTTTGTGAAGAAATGTTTAGAATTAAGTTCATGAATCCAGATGGATCTCTATTACAATCCCCAAAGAGGGCACTTTAAGTTGATGATTACTTCTATGTGTAGAAATCTTTATTTATAATTAAATCACTTGTTTATTTTTCAACAAGTTTTTAGTTAATTTGTATATCTTTTTTTCTAAATAGTTCAAGAAAGACCACAACAAATGAGCAAAATTTTGCACTGTTATACAATTTAATAAATCAGAAACTGATGACATAGTGCTGTATTTTACTTCTGTATCTCTTTTCTTTGCTCTGATTAGGGGGTACTTGAATTAAAAAAATGTTCACAGGGGGTACATCACTGAAAAAAGGTTGAGAACCACTGAGCTAGAGAATATAACAACTACACTACCCAGCATACAACGGGAGTGACGAGCATGCGCGGTAGCCCCGAAAAGTGTTGCATGTTGCCACGCTGTGAAAGTAAACGTCAAGAACTCGGCCAACATGCCTCGTCTGCATTATTTATAATTAGACAGACAACACATCTACAGTGTGATTTTGTTTTGTTTACAAGGAAAGAAAAACAACAGTTAAAAAAGGGAGATATGTTGTATGTATATGTATGTGCTGCGGTTGTTTTAAGAACGTTGCGACAGCTGCCGTAAAGGAGGTGCGTTGCTAGCCTGGTTGCTATGTTTCCGGTTGGTCGTAAAAGTGTTCGTCATGTGTTTTACCCTGCTAAAATCTCTCAGTAAAGTTATTCGATGGATTATAGCTTTTGTTTTCAACTTTATTACACCTTGGAGCGCTTTTTCCCGTCCATTGTTTTCCTGCTTTCGCTATCTGCGCCTAATGACTGAGCTACGTGACGCCATTTCTTGTGATGTCCCACGGAGCATTTCTGGTCAGGACGGGATTCGAAGGTTAGAGTGTCCGCCCTGAGATCGGTAGGTTGGAGTTCAAATCCCAGCCGAGTCATACCAAAGACTATAAAAATGGGACCCATAACCTCCCTGCTTGGCACTCAGCAACAAAGGGTTGGAGTTGGGGGTTAAATCACCAAAATGATTCCCGGGCGCGGCGCCGCTGCTGCCCACTGCTCCCCAAGGGGATGGGTCAAATGCAGAGGACAAACCTTTAATCTTTAATAAAGAATCAACTCTTTTCCTTTACTATAGTGGTCTCGATAACGGGTACCGGTTCTCAAAAAGGGATTCGAGTCTGAGGACTCGGTTCTTTTCTTATCAAACAACCGGGAAAACCGGTTTCGAGTATCATCCCTATTCTGGAGCATCACATTTGTGGGGTCAATTAAACGCTGAAAATGGACAGAAAAAGAGAACTTTCATCTGAAACTCGACAGTCTATTCTTGTTCTTAGAAATGAAGGCTATTCCACAAAATTGTTTGGGTGACCCCAAACTTTTGAACGGTAGTGTATGTATTTTTATTTTTTATTTTCTTTATTATTAAATCAACATAAAAAACACAAGATACCTCCCCCATCCACACTCATTCACACAAAAGGGGCTGTCTCTTTCCGTTATTAAACTTGTGGTTCCTACAATATAGAACAGACCTGGGCAATTTAATGCCCGGGGGCCACATGCGGCCCGTTAATCTTTTCAATCTGGCCCGCCGGACATTCCCCCCAATTTTTTTTCGATCTTTAAGATGGAAAGCGTAGCTGCCATTATGATGTGCAGGGATGTTGTCAAATGACCGTAAGTCTTCAACTATACTAAGTATTTCAATGGTTGGAATCGGCGCTTTTGCATGATATACTAGTTACTATGGTCATCTAATTAGTTACTGTGGTCATCTAATTAGTTACTATGGTCATCTAAGTCACAGCAGCTCAGAGGAAGCACCAAGCAGTGTGGAGATTTTCACAACAAAGTTTTAAAGCTTAGTGATATCCCAGATATATCAGATTGTAGGTGTTTTTTTTGTTATGTTTGTTTCGCTGAGTTTGTTGCATTTTTGTTGTTTCGCTTGATTGTAAAATATGTTGATCGAGAGGGGGTGTGACGTTCATTATGTTGTCAATATTCAGTGTTTTATTGTTCATAGTTAATATTGTAAATCCCACATTCTTTATTTTCATGTACATTCTCAGTGCCTCATTCAGTAAAAAAAAAAGTAAAATTCTATTCCATTTTTAAGGCGGTCTGTCATAACGTTTTTAGCATTCAATCAGACATTATTGTGAGGTTTTGTATTAGTGTTCCTAAAAATCAGATATAGTGGCCCCCAGACACATTTTTTTCTCTAAATTTGGCCCCCCGAGTCAAAATAATTGCCCAGGCCTGATATAGAACAATACAGTCCTTGAAGCACACATGATTGTGTGTGCTGCTGGTCCACTAACATTTTCATTAATTACTATTTTTTATGTAATTGTTTTTATTTTGTTTTACTTTTTCTATTCAAGAAAAAGTTTATTTATTTATTTATCTTATTTTATTTGTATTTTTTTTTAAAGGACCTTATCTAGACTTGGACTTTAAAGGCCTACTGAAAGCCACTACTACCGACCACACAGTCTGATAGTTTATATATCAATGATGAAATCTTAACATTGCAACACATGCCAATACGGCCGGGTTAGATTAGTAAAGTGCAATTTTAAATTTCCCGCAAAATATTATGCTAAAAACGTCTCGGTATGATGACGTTTGCGAGTGACGTCACGGATTGTGCAAACATTTTGGGACAGCATTGTGGCCAGCTATTAAGTCGTCTGTTTTCATCGCAAAATTCCACAGTATTCTGGACATCTGTGTTGGTGAACCTTTTGCAATTTGTTTAATGAACAATGGAGACAGCAAAGAAGAAAGCTGTAGGTGGGAAGCGGTGTATTAGCGGCTGGCTGCAGCAACACAACCAGGAGGACTGTGAGTTGGATAGCAGACGCGCTACCGTGAGTACGCAGCTTTGGCTTCCAAACATTTGATCGCTTGCCCGTACGTGCGTGCCGCTGTGTGCATGTCACGTACGTAACTTTGGGGAAATATATGTGCTGTATGAACTTTACGGAGGTGAACGGTACTTTGGGCTGTGGGATTGAGTGTGTTGTGCGGGTGTTTGATTTGTATTGGTGGGTTATATGGACGGGAGGGGGGAGGTGTTTGTTATGCGGATTAATTTGTGGCATATTAAACATAAGCCTGGTTGTGTTGTGGCTAATAGAGTATATATATGTCTTGTGTTTATTTACTGTTTTAGTCATTCCCAGCTGAATATCAGGTCCCACCCGCCTCTCACAGCATCTTCCCTATCTGAATCGCTTCCACTGCCCTCTAATCCTTCACTCTCACTTTCCTCATCCACAAATCTTTCATCCTCGCTCAAATTAATGGGGTAATCGTCGCTTTCTCGGTCCGAATCGCTCTCGCTGCTGGTGGCCATGATTGTAAACAATGTGCAGATGTGAGGAGCTCCACAACCTGTGACGTCATGCTACTTCCGGTACAGGCAAGGCTTTTTTATCAGCGACCAAAAGTTGCAAACTTTATCGTCGATGTTCTCTACTAAATCCTTTCGGCAAAAATATGGCAATATCGCGAAATGATCAAGTATGACACATAGAATGGATCTGTTATCCTCGTTTGAATAAGAACATTTCATTTCAGTAGGCCTTTAAACGTGAGCACCTGTTAAATGAATATTTGACGCACAGCTTTGTGTTAAATCATCATTTTAAACCTTGAAGCGTCTTTTTCAACCCCCCCTTGAATTGATAATGGCTCATTACTCATTAATGGTCGCTGATGATGTCCTCGGGGGCAGCTGGGACGATGATGACATGTGGCCGCACCAGAGGAACACGGGAGCTGTGGAAGTGGAGGACGGGGTCTCTGTGGACGCGTTAGCAGTTATGATTGGACTTAATGCGCGTCCTCGGGCTCTACGGGAAGGAAGTCGTCATGTTTGGCGTCCCCCGCCGCCATGACGGGGTGTCACATGGCACGGTTAAACCTGCGCAACACGAGCATTGACTTGGAGTTGCCCGCACAAACCATCAGGCTTCGGGGGGGGAGGCGTTTCCATCGAGCAATTTCTGCGCGAATAACCCCGGTCTCGGAGGTAGGGGGGGGAGCAGGTGGTTGAGTGGGCGTCCGCTCCACCAAGGTCGACCGGGTCACGTTTTAATGGGCTCGCCCCGACCCGCCCGTGTCAGCGAGAGTCTCGCACTCTATTTATTGCCTGGCCTTTGTTTCTGAAAGGGGGGGGGCAGTCCTGGAGGAGCTCTCACACCGCCACCTGCTTTGTGCTTGTTTTGATTAGACCTGCAGATAACAACATGGCTGCAACAGACTCGGTACTCGGTGGTCTAGTCTGACCCGCTGAAGGCCAGGGGAAGAATTATTAGTCTACCTTTTGGACTGGGGCGGTCTTTGTCCCGTTGATGAGCAGCGTCTGAGTCAGAGTGAAGATCATGGCGTGAACGTGTCGTCATCCTGCAGTGTCCTCTGGAGGAGGAGGAGGAGGATGATGGAGGGGAAAAGCAGCATTGTACACTGCAAAAAGTCAGTGTTCAAAAACAACAACAAAAAATACAAACTCGGAAATTATCGGTATCGGTTTCAAAATTATCGGTATCGGTTTCAAAAAGTAAAATGTATGACTTTTTAAAACGCCGCTGTGTACACGGACGTAGGGAGAAGTACAGAGCGCCAATAAACCTTAAAGGCACCGCCTTTGCGTGCCGGCCCAGTCACATAATATCCACTGCTTTTCACACACACAAGTGAATGCAATGCATACTTGGTCAACAGCCATACAGGTCACACTAAGGGTGGATGTATAAACAATCTTAACACTGTTACAAATATGCGCCACACTGTGAATCCACACCAAACAAGAATGACAAGCACATTTCGGGAGAACATCCGCACCGTAACACAACATAAACACAACAGAACAAATACCCAGAACCCCTTGCAGCACTAACTCTTCCGGGACGCTACAATATACACCCCCTCTACCCCCTACCTCCCCACCTCAATCCCGCCCACCTCAACCTTCTCATGCTCGCTCAGGGAGAGCATTTTCCAAATTCCAAGCTGCTGTTTTGAGGCATGTTAAAAAAAAAAAAAGCACTTTGTGACTTCAATAATAATAATGGCAGTGCCATGTTGGCATTTTTTTCCATAACTTGAGTTGATTTATTTTGGAAAACCTTGTTACATTGTTTAATGCATCATAACAAAATTAGGCATAATAATGTGTTAATTCCACGACTGTATATATCGGTAACAGTTGATATCGGAATCGGTAATTAAGAGTTGGACAATATTGGAATATCGGATATCGGCAAAAAAGCCATTATCGGACATCTCTATCCACAATGTTCAGGGAGCAGGTGGTGTTATGTGACTGTGTGTTGACCTTTGTCAGTTGCCTTTTTTTTTTTTTGCACCATGACTAGGGAAGGTTGTTTGGTCATATTGTGTCATACAGCTAAATGCTGTGCTATTATCTCAAAGTGCTTTCGAGGGTCATTGATGTGATTTACTCACATTTTCAGCAAATGTGTAGCATTCAGAGAATGCCTGGTATTTAATGCTTTGTCGAACTAATGACGTCCCGCGGGCTGTAGTTTGGACACCCCTGCTGTATGCGGTGTCGCTAAAAAGGATACAGTAAAAAGCTAGCGCACAAGAATATAATAGTGATGAATATTGCTGTTATTGAGGGATTAGTTATGACATTGTGTATTTCAAAAGGCAATAAAAAAGTATTTGCATCAAATTGTGAGCTTCACGCACCTTGGCATAGAATTTATTGCTCTCAAAGCGGTGGTTGAGTGATCCATACATGAGTGCCCCCCGACAAAGGGGCCCTGTCTTATCCTGAGTCTCGGTGCTGGCTCTTATCTCCACTCAGTCTTTACGCACGGGAAGTTCTTAGAGGGCTGGGCCCGCCTGATAGCGAGTGACCCGAGCGGATCAACGGGATTTTTTTAACTCCTCATTGAGGGGGGGGTTTAAGATTAGGAAAGGTTCTGCTTAATGAAGCGCTGCTGCATGGTGGCCCCTGAGGGTCGTGTGGAGGTCTTAGTACTACAGTGTTTTACTTTTGACAGCCTACAGTCTGTTATGGTTTCACTTTAAGCGATGCGACATCGTCAACGAGTGGCCTGGCATGCACATTACAGTGGAAACCAGGTCATTTTTTACTCATAATAAATCATTTGAATGCAATTTATCAAAAATATGAACACAAAACACTTTTCCAAGGGAATCGTTTCAGTTGAACGTACAAAAAGCAATGCAAAATACATAAAAACGAACAAATAACATCACTTTACAAGTTATTTCTAGAATTTAAAAGCGTTTCTCACTTGGGGTGTCGCAATACAACTTCTTAACTTCCGATACCGATGTTGGAGCCTTGAGTCTAGGCTAATAACGATTATAATCCGATACGATGTCGGCACAAAATACACATACTTTTATTTTGTGGTTGTTATAAAGGGTTTCATTTAATGAAATTACTCGGAACAATTGGTACGAAAAACCTATTAGTTGAAGTGAAATTGTCAGATTTTTTGACCACACTTCGTTCCACAATACTTCATTAAACCTCTTAAGGCCCAAGCTGTTTGTTTACATTTTTTTTTAAAGTTCTCTTTGCTATTTGGGCTTATTGGACCCTAATTAGAATAAAAACTAAGAATCATCTTTTGATATGATGTACTTAGTCCAAAAGTACACAAACGTGTACTTCATGTTTAGTGACATGCTAATTCTTATTTTTTTATTTATTTTTTCAAATTCCATTGTATGTTATACTCTTCTGACACCACCAGATGGCAGTATAAGTGTCCACATAAGCGGCCATAAGCCCCCAATTCAGTAGTGTACACAATTTTGGAAATAAGAGCTAAAAGGTGCTGTCCACGCATGTGGCCACTAAGCCTTTAGAGGTTTTTAAGGGAAGTTTGTGACACAGTAAGTTTGAATAATGCGGACACGTGTGTTACTGGATACTTTGTAACTGTATTCTGTTTTAGAGACTTTGTATCTGTGAGTAATATGCAACTATAGTTGTGTGTATCGACACCTTTCATGTTTTAGACTGCAATATTGTAAGGACCCTTACTACGTATATTATATGTAAATGTGTGTGTGTGTGTGTGTGTATATGTATATGTAAATGTGTATATATCTGTGTGTATATGTCCATGTATATATGTATATGTGTATATATGTATATGTGTCTATATGTGTGTGTGTGTGTGTATATATATATATATATATATATATATATATATATATATATATATATATATGTATTCATACATATATATTCCTCGTGCACTAATTGACTTAAAGAGCGCACTTGTTGCATGTCACGTTATCGATGGTAAAATGCATTTTTAGACAATATGATTTGCCTGAGTGGCTAGGAGATGGTAGAAAATGGACTAGTAAGGACAAATGTAAAAAAAAAAAATGTTTTTAATTTTTTAATTTTATTTATTTATTTAACTTGGGACTTCCCGCGGGCCGGATTTTGGACGCTAGGGGGTACGGCCCGCGGGCCGTAGCTTGGAGACCCCTGGACTAGACGCTTCACTTTAAGTTATCAAGTTCGATTCATTGACTTAACCATTTTTTGCTGATATTGGACCAATGTCGAACCTTTAAACACCCCCTATTTCTCACCCTTTATCCACCATCTGTGGCTCCGTGGTGGCTTACTTGGCAGAACTATGGTCACCCTGTGATGATGTCATGGAGGGGCGACAAAGCTTAGGGATAGGGATGGTCACGTAACTCAAAACAAAAAACTGCTGTTGAAAATGTCCCAAGAAAGGTTGACCGTCTTTGTGTGACAGGTGATTCTGTTGAAGGCGGCGAGCTGGACCTCAGCGGCATTGACGACAGCGAGATTGAGCTGGTACGCACGCACTGACTGACACTCCAAACGATGTTGAATATCAATCCGTGCTCGTTAGACCGCAGCTGCCTGACTTGACCTCGGACCTTTCCACCTTAACTCATCTCGTCAGCCATCATTGCAAATCTATGATATCCGCTGGCAGAGGTTGTTTGTAAGCGCCGGCTGATGTGTGTGTGTGTGTGTGTGTGTGTGTGTGTGTGTGTGTGTGTGTGTGTGTGTGTGTGTGTGTGTGTGTGTGTGCAGTACCTGCTGAACGACCAGGAGGTCCAGGTGAAGACGGCCATGTGGATCGCCCAGAACTCGGACTACCTCAAGGAGCAGAAAGGTTTGTCACGCCGCCGCCGTCTTGTCGCGGACGTCGCCGTGCAAGGCCGGCTGAAATGTGGCCGCTGTTTTGCAGAAAAGGAAGCCAAGATCGCCTTGGAGAAGAAGCAAGGTGTCTACAAGGAGAAGAAGAAGGTAGGAAGCATCGGAAAAATTACATTTATTGTAATAATGTAAACAACAAATTAGTGTTGTCCCGATACCAACATTTTTTCGGTACTTTTCGATACTTTTTTAAATAAAGGGGACCACCAAAAATTGCATTATTGGCTTTATTTTAACACAAAATCTTAGGGTACATTAAACATGTTTCTTATTCTCTAGAAATAAGAAAGAGACTCTAGAAAGAGGTTCCGCAGCCTCCGAAGCAGAACCTCCAGGTTCTGTAACAGCTTCTTCCCTCAGGCCGTAAGACTCTTGAACGCATCATAAAAATCCTCTCAACTCCCCCCAAAATGGATTAACTCGCCGGAATAAAAAAGACAATATAACATACATCCATAAACGTGGACGCATGTGAAAAAGTGCAATATATTTATTTGTACAGTAACCTATTTATTTATTTATTTATATATGCACCTTATTGCTTTTTTATCCTGCACTACCATGAGCTAATGAAATGAAATTTCGTTCTTATCTGTACTGTAAAGTTCAAATTTGAATGACAATATAAAGGAAGTCTAAGTCTAAGTTATTGCAAGTTTGTCCTTAAATAAAATAGTGAACATAGTAGACAACTTGTCTTTCAGTAGTAAGTAAACAAACAAAGGCTCCTAATGTATCTGCTGACATATGCAGTAACATCCATCCATCCATTTTCTACCGCTTATACCTTTCGGGGTCGCGGGGGGTGCTGGAGCCTACCTCTGCTACAATCGGGCGGAAGGCGGGGTACACCCTGGACAAGTCACAGCCTCATCACAGATAGACAGACAACATTCACACTCACATTCACACACTAGGGACCATTTAGTGTTGCCAATCAACCTATCCCCAGGTGCATGTCTTTGATTTGATTTGTTTTTTATTTGATTTACCGTACTTTGCGCACTATAAGGCGCACCTAAAAACCTCCAATTTTTCTCAAAAGCTGACAGTGCGCCTTATAATCCGGTGCGCCTTATATATGGACCAATATTGAGCCACAACAGGTCTCGCAACTACGGGATGCATAACGTAACCCCAGCCTCTACTGTAGCGTCTATTCTATGCGCCTTATAATGCGGTGCCTTATATATGAACAAAGTTTTAAAATAGGCCATTCATTGACGTGCGCCTTATATTCCGGTGCACCTTATAGTGCGGAAAATACGGTAGATTTATTGGTCCGCGTTGGGGAAATTCATTTTCACTGGCATACATTTAAACAGTAGACATGACACATCACAAAACAAAAATAACAAAAAGACATCATACATGACCAACACATTTACAGGCTTCTCAGACAGGTCGGCCGGGCCTGCTGTTTAGGGCGGCTATAGCTGCAGGGATCAGGCTTTTCCCGAGGCGGCCCCTCCAGAATTTGATAGTTCTGTACCTGCGCCCTGATGGTAGTGGGATGATGTATTGGTGTAGTGGGTGAGTCATATCCTGGACTATTGTGTTTGCCAGTCGAATGTTGGACCTGTGGTTTCAGTGTTTACCATAAACTGCCAAGATACCTGTGGCGGTGGGGGCGGGGCTATGGGCGTGGCTATGGGCATGGTCACCATGACATCATCGAGTAATTTGTATAATCTACTACAATGATATGATTTTCTCTAAAAAGGCTCAAAAAATGTATACTTACTAATTAATAATAACAGTTTTGTTTTAAACGTCCATCCATCCATCCATCCATTTTACAATATAATTACACTTTATGTACATATTTATATACAGATTTGAACAATAAGTTATTCACTGAAATATATTTATTAATTGTGGTTCTTACAAAAAATATATCTTATAAAATATAAAAGCTAAAATGTCTCTTAAAGCTCTTCCCCTTTAATTAGTGCATACTAAATAATTTAACTTTAGCCTACTACTAAAACCATATTATTTACCAGCAACATAAAGTGAAACAGAGGCAGAGGTGTCCTTCCACAGTCAGTAACAAATAAACAGAAAACAGTAGTGGTCAAATACAAATAAGGCAACAAGAGAAGTATCCTACACTTCTCTTTTGTAAAGTAAATCTGAACAGCCTATATGGGCATCTACATCAACTATATGATTTGCCTGAGAAGCTGGACAGGACAAAAAAACAAAACAAAAAAAAAACAATTTTTTTTTTTTTTTTTTTTGTGGTGGACGTAATTCTTTCGTGGCGGGCCGCCACAAATAAATGAATGTGTGGGAAACACTGGGTTTAGATCTGAAATCTTGGGTGTGGGTAGGCCGATGATTTTAGCTGCTATGTTTGTAATGCGTGTGAGTTTGGTCCGGTTGGTTGCAGAAAGCATGGTTAAAAAAACATGTGGAACAGTACGGAAGGATGGGTTGAACGATGCTTTGGTACAGTAATAACAGGAGGTGAGGTGCACCCGGCCGCTCACTGTTAAAGACAACAGGTGATTAGATTAACACGTACCACCTGTGCAATCTTAATCGTCTGCCAGCTGTGTCTCGCCGTCAGCACATGCCACGCCCCCGTCTGATGGCGCTCTGTTTTCAGCACCCTGGACAGAGGCGGTGACCTTTTCTCCTGCAAGCGCGCTGATCGCACTCCCTTTCCGCAAGACCGTTTAGTATTTTTTACATAAGTCGTAAAGCCGGATTGTAGCGGACCATTCGGATCAAAAGGAAGAACCGTTATATTCCCTCAGTCATCGGGCTCATGAACACAAACTGATCTATCCTTTGCACTGAGTTCACTTTCACCGACTGATCACTGTCCACTTCACTCATGTGTTTATGTACACCAGGGGTCACCAACGTGATGCCCGCAGGCACCAGGTAGCCCGTAAGGACCAGATGAGTAGCCCGCTGGCCTGTTCTAAAAATAGCTCAAATAGCAGCACTTACCAGTGAGCTGCCTCTATTTTTTAAATTTTATTTATTTACTAGCAAACTGGTCTCGCTTTGCCCGACATTTTTAATTCTAAGAGAGACAAAACTCAAATAGAATTTAAAAATCCAAGAAAATATTTTAAAGACTTGGTCTTCAGTTGTTTAAATAAATTCATTAATTGTTTTACTTTGCTTCTTATAACTTTCAGAAAGACAATTTTAGAGAAAAAATACAACCTTAAAAATTATTTTAGGATTTTTAAACACATATACCTTTTTACCTTTTAAATTCCTTCCTCTTCCTTACTGACAATTTAAATCAATGTTCAAGTAATTTTTTTATTTTTTATTGTAAAGAATAATAAATACATTTTAATGTAATTCTTCATTTTAACTTCTGTTTTTTCGACGAAGAATATTTGTGAAATATTTCTTTAAACTTATTATGATTAAAATTCAAAAAAATATTCTGGCAAATCTAGAAAATCTGTAGAATCAAATTTAAATCTTATTTCAAAGTCTTTTGAATTTCTTTTAAAAGTTTTGTTTTGGAAAATCTAGAAGAAATAATGATTTGTCTTTGTTAGAAATATAGCTTGGTCCAATTTGTTATATATTCTAACAAAGTGTAGATTGGATTTTAACCTATTTAAAACATGTCACCAAAATTCTAAAAGTAATCTTAATCAGGAAAAATTACTAATGATGTTCCATAAATTCTTTTTTAAATTTTTTCAAAAAGATTCGAATTAGCTGGTTTTTCTCTTCTTTTTTTCGGTTGAATTTTGAATTTTAAAGAGTCGAAATTGAAGATAAACTATGTTTCAAAATTGAATTGTCATTTTTTTCGTGTTTTTTCCTCTTTTAAACCGTTCAATTAAGTTTAAATATCATTAATTATTAATAATAACATAGAGTTAAAGGTAAATTGAGCAAATTGGCTATTTCTGGCAATTTATTTAAGTGTGTATCAAACTGGTAGCCCTTCGCATTAATCAGTACCCAAGAAGTAGCTCTTGGTTTCAAAAAGGTTGGTGACCCCTGATGTACACACACAGACCAGGTCTTTTATCTTACTGTGTTCATATCCTGTTTTGTTAGTTCTGCTAGTTGTTTCATGTAGCGCTATTGCACAAAAAACAAATCCAAAAGTGTCTGAACCCTGGCTGACAAGGGCAGTAAAAGGATTCTGATCTGATCCAGACCCAGCACTGGTCAGAGTAGTAAACGCACCGGTCTTCTTTCCTCCAGCCCCGAGCAAAGCCGAGGAGGCACGCGTCCATCCGGGCCAACACGGCCGACGAGGCCATCGAGAAGATGCTGGAGCAGAAGAAGATCTCGACCAAGATCAACTACGACGTGCTGAAGGACCTCGACGTGAAGCCCCCCGCCGCCAGCCCCGCACGCACGGCCGAGCCTTCGAGAGCCCCGAGTGCCGCCAGGCTGAGCGGACGCAGCCAGAGACCTGGCCGGGCGCCACTCAGCCTCAGCACGCCACTCAGCTCGCTGGGGAAAAGGTTAGTCCTTGTTGGTGATGTTTATCTTTTCTGTACACATGTTTTTTTTATCTGTTTAAGTGAGCAGTAAGGAAAATATTGCTCAGTCAGCATAAATAGCCCTAAGGAGTAGCAAGATTTAACAGCGCATACAGAGCAAGATAAAGATGCTGACCACCAGTGTTGGGTTAGTTACTGAAAACCAGTAACTAGTTACAGTTACTAGTTACTTTATTTCACATTTTTTGTTTTTGTTTTTTTAAGGCCCCCTTTAATGCCCTTTAAGCCTTCATTTCAGTACTGTTATTGCACTGGAGAATAATACAATGTGTTGATCAACTTGACATGCATTTGCATCACTGAACTCTGCTAAGCAATGTGCTCTACATACAACACACAAAGACAAAGACATGTTTCAAAGGGACAATTTGTTTCAGGCCAGAACAAATTGACAAAACTATTTGAAATAGCTGCAACATAACATAAATAAGTAACAAACAGCATAATAACAACATAGCTGTAAAGCAAGGAAGGCACACACTACATACAAAAAGCCTAACCAGGCGTTTTTTTCTCTCAAGGAATTCTGAAATAAAATCATGTCTGAAGCCCAGAACACTCTACACATTTCCCCAGTTTTAGTTTAGAGGTAAGGAAAGATTGGCCTGGCCCACTAGCATCCCTCTTTATGTTTGTGAACTTCATAGTCTATACATTTAGAATGATGTGATAATCAAACACTCTAGAAGTCTAGAATGAAAGAGTATATAAGAGAATTGACAGAGTGTGTGTACCTTCAGTGTGCAGTGCCTCGTTAAAATCCAGCCGCTGTTGCGTAGCAGGTGAAGTGGGTCTCGCTTTACTAGCTTTGTCGAAGCATGTTGCTTTTGTAGCTGTTTCGGCAGATTTGAATTGCTAGGATAGGATCTTTAATCCAAGACAGAACTTACATTTAACTAAAATGTTCTTTTCTTTGTGGTCGACAAAAGAAAAGTAGTGAGAATATCTCCATGTTAAGAAACTCTGCTTCGGGCTTCGCCATAACGTCTTGTTAGTAAACACGGACACGCCCTCTTCCACACACACACATACACACACACACACAGAGCGCGCCTCTTCTCTGTCGCCTTGCTTTGTAACGCGTTAGTCCCAACACTGCTGATCACTGCAGCTATTGGCATCTAGGGGTGTCAAAATGTTTGTATTTTGAATGAATCGCGATTCTTACCTATAATAATTCTTAATGGATTTGGATTTGACTTTATTAAATGTTTGGGTAGAATTTTATTTTAAAAACAGTTTTATTTTAAGTAATATAGACTGTTTATTTTATGGAGGAATGTAGTTAATCATACAACTGGCACCCAATCTTATTAAATAAGTATTGATTTTGAATCAATAATCGTTTTCAATCGAGAATCGTTACCCCAAGAATCGAATCAAATAGTGTGCCCTAGAAACCACACTGCAAAAAGTCAGTGTTCAAAAACAAGGGAAAAAAAAAACAAAAATTAGGGGTATTTTATTTGAATTAAGCAAAATTGTCTGCCAATAGAACAAGAAAATGTGGCTTGTCAAGACTTTCCAAAACAAGTAAAATTAGCTAACCTCAATGAACCCAAAAGTACTTTAAAATAAGTATATTCTCACTAATAAGTGCACTTTTCTTGGTAGAGAAAAAAAAGAGACCTTTTTGCTCAATATGTTGAAAAATATTCTTAAATGAAGTAAATGCTAGTGCCATTATCTTGACATAATGATATGCGCTCGGCATTACATTTCTTGAAACCAGCAAACTTATACTAAAAACTAGGGAAGAGTGGTTCGTGAGATCGACAGGCGGATTGGTGCGGCGTCTTCAGTAATGCGGGCGCTGTATCGGTCCGTTGTGGTGAAGAAGGAGCTGAGCCGCAAGGCAAAGCTCTCAATTTACCGGTCGATCTACGTTCCCATCCTCACCTATGGTCATGAGCTTTGGGTTATGACCGAAAGGACAAGATCACGGGTACAAGCGGCCGAAATGAGTTTCCTCCGCCGGGTGGCGGGGCTCTCCCTTAGAGATAGGGTGAGAAGCTCTGTCATCCGGGAGGAGCTCAAAGTAAAGCCACTGCTCCTCCACATCGAGAGGAGCCAGATGAGGTGGTTCGGGCATCTGGTCAGGATGCCACCCGAACGCCTCCCTAGGGAGGTGTTTAGGGCACGTCCGACCGGTAGGAGGCCACGGGGAAGACCCAGGACACGTTGGGAAGACTATGTCTCCCGGCTGGCCTGGGAACGCCTCGGGATCCCCCGGGAAGAGCTAGACGAAGTGGCTGGGGAGAGGGAAGTCTGGGCTTCCCTGCTTAGGCTGCTGCCCCCGCGACCCGACCTCGGATAAGCGGAAGAAGATGGATGGATGGATGGATGGATGAATTTATTGTTCTTAATGGAAAGGCAACAAGGCAAGCGCTTGTTACTCTCGGGGTCTCCTAGCCGCTCAGGCAAATCATATTGTCTAAAAATTCATTTTTCCATCGATAACATGACATCATCGCGACAAGTGCGTGCTCTTTCAGTCAATTAGTGTGCATATTTACAGCCCGGCCCCCGGCCCAAATTTTTTTTATTGTCCGTTTACTGTACTGTGCCAACTGTACTACTATATAAGTACGTATTTTCTATTGTTTCATTGAAAATAAAACAGTTGTTTTAATTATGAGACACAATTGTGTCAAAATCATGATTTTTTTCCATGCTTGAAATAAGAAATTATGACTTTAAAAAAGCAGTTTTATACTTGTGAGTGTTGATGACAAAGCTTTGCAACAGTTGATATTCTAGTTTCAAGCATGTTTTACTCAATATAGGTCATCAAATCTCAGCAACAAGCTGTAATATCTTACTGAGATCATTTAGGACCAAAACACTTAAAACAAGCAAAACACTCTAACATAAAATCTGCTTAGTGAGAAGAATTATCTTATCAGACCGAAAATAAGCAAATATCACCCTTATTTGAGATATTTACTTACTTAGATTTCAGTTTTTGCAGTGCAAATCGGGTCGGCAAGCTTAGTGGGTGGTTCATGTCGGGGTGTCCCTGAGCAAGGCACCGACTCCCTACCTGCTCCTGACAGGTAGTGGTTAGCGCCTTGCATGGCAGCTACAGTCATAAGTATTCTGCCATGTGCTTGTTCTTGCTGTGCAAGGACAATAAAAGCCCATTCTATTCTGTCAGTTGGTCGCCTACAGACTGAGCTGTGATCCCGCTGCCCCTTGAAGACCCTGGCGGTTATTTTTTTTTTACACCATGTAGTCTGTGTTTCATGGAATAGAGGCAGTCATTTTCCGTGTTGTTACTTAAACTGATGAAATTAAAGGTGTCAGGTGTTAAAAATAGTGCTGGTAAATGATGATTTAGGGCTGTCAAATTATACCATACCATACTATACCAACTTTATTTATAAACTTTATTTATAAAGCCCTTTAAAAACAACCACAGTTGAAGAACAAAGGGCTGTACACCACAAAGAAATAGAGGCAAAGGACAGACTAAAAAAATAACATTTAAAACAGAAGTAAAATACACATTGAAAAAGCAAATACAAATTACCCTAAGAACAATTTGTTAGATACAAAGCAGTTAAAAAGTTAAAAACAGTTAAAAACAGTTTAAAGTCTCATGCTGGGTTAAAAGCCAGTGAATAAAAATGGGTTTTAAGAAGGGTCTTAAAAGTAGCCAAAGAAGGGGAATTATAATTTTTTTAATCAGATTAATCACTGTGATTAATCACGGCTTATTATTTGCTTGCATAAATAAAATGTGCTCAATTTACCCCAATATTTGGATACAAATGCAATTTGGTCATACAGGAATGTTTTTTTTTAAATGTTTTTACTGAACTGCAAGTCATTGATTTGCTAAAAACTTGGTGACAGTAAGTATAGTAAGAATGAAGTGCACATTTTGAACATGCATGTACAGTTACTAATGAATAATGTAGTAAACACACTCATAAACAACTTAACATAGTGCACCATTTACTCTTCTTTATAAACAGTTGTTGAAACAAGCTTATTTACCTTTTTCGTATGACAATGCTGATCTCTTTTTTTGCGCCACTGCGACCCCACCTCGTTGTTTACTTACATATGTCCAATGTTCTATATCAGTGGTTCTTAACCTGGGTTCGATCGAACCCTAGGGGTTCGGTGAGTCGGGCTCAGGGGTTCGGCGAAGGTCAAGACACACCCGACTCATCGTGTAAATAAAAACTTCTCCCTATTGGCGTATTACGGATACGGCAACAGCAGAAGTCAGACTGATTCGTTGTGAGTTTATGCACTGTGTTGGTTTTGTTGTTTGAACAAGGTGATGTACATTCACGGTTCATTTTGTGCACCAGTAATAAAACCTGGTAACACTTTAGTATGGGGAACATATTCACCATTAATTAGTTGCTTATTAACTTGCAAATTAGTAACATATTGGCTCTTAACTAGTCATTATTAAGTACTTATTAATGCCTTATTCGGCATGGCCTTATTATATAAACCTCTAACCCTGGCCCTAACCAAATAACTCTAAATTAAGTCTTTATTACTTAGAATATGTTCCCCTAGTGTCCAAATAACTCTAAATTAAGTCTTTGTTACTTAGAATATGTTCCCCTAGTGTCCAAATAACTCTAAATTAAGTCTTTGTTACTTAGAATATGTTCCCCTAGTGTCCAAATAACTCTAAATTAAGTCTTTGTTACTTAGAATATGTTCCCCTAGTGTCCAAATAACTCTAAAATAAGTCTTTGTTACTTAGAATATGTTCCCCCAGTGTCCAAATAACTCTAAATTAAGTCTTTGTTACTTAGAATATGTTCCCCTAGTGTCCAAATAACTCTAAATTAAGTCTTTATTACTTAGAATATGTTCCCCTAGAGACCAAATAACTCTAAATTAAGTCTTTATTACTTAGAATATGTTCCCCTAGTGTCCAAATAACTCTAAATTAAGTCTTTATTACTTAGAATATGTTCCCCTACTGTCCAAATAACTCTAAATGAAGTCTTTGTTACTTAGAATATGTTCCCCTAGTGTCCAAATAACTCTAAATTAAGTCTTTGTTACTTAGAATATGTTCCCCTAGTGTCCAAATAACTCTAAATTAAGTCTTTGTTACTTAGAATATGTTCCCCTAGTGTCCAAATAACTCTAAAATAAGTCTTTGTTACTTAGAATATATTCCCCTAGTGTCCAAATAACTCTAAATTAAGTCTTTGTTACTTAGAATATGTTCCCCTAGTGTCCAAATAACTCTAAATTAAGTCTTTATTACTTATAATATGTTCAGCCTAGTGTCCAAATAACTCTAAATTAAGTCTTTATTACTTAGAATATGTTCCCCATACTAAAGTGTTACCAAAAACATATAACTTTGTCTTGAATTTGAAAATTTTTTATTTTTTATTTTTCCCTAAAGAAGGGTTCGGTGAATCCGCATAAGAAACTGGTGGGGTTCGGTACCTCCAACAAGGTTAAGAACCATTGTCTTAGATACAAGATTGATGCGAAAATCTTTTGTGACTAAAACGAGTGAACTTTTTTGTTATTTTTTTAACTCTTTGTTTTTGCCAGCCAGAGTTTTGAAAATGTTCCTAATTATTGTGCAAAAATCTCCTGATTATCCAGCTTTATTACATTTTGGCACTGCGGTTGAATAATAACCGTCAAACATCACGCGCTGTATTTCGTAGGTGAGATGGGAGCAGCTTGTGTCCCGATACTTCTGCCCACGTATTGAACACAGATTGTGCATGTGGCCACGTGTCCGTTGATTATCGTACCCTGACATGAAACAAGATGATCCATTCGCGTCCAAATGAGGGACAACACCTCCCTCACATAAATCCATATTTAATCACGTCCAATAATAATCCCCCCGGCGCACAGCAGATGCTGCACGGAGGAGAGATGGAGATGGATGGAGACGTTTGTTTCGTCTGGCACCGCGTCGCCACGTTCACGCGCGCACGCCGCCTCGTCTGTCACCCGCAGTAATCACCTGTGACAGGGGGACAGATGCTCCTCCCCCCCCCGCACCACCCCAATCCTCCTCCTTGCTCTTCGTAATGTCTGCCCAGGTTTCCCTCTCTGTTCCCAGACCCGCCTCCTCTGCAGGCCGCGTTCATTCCGTGACACGCGTCCTCGCCGAGCCTTTCAAAATGGACTTAATGGGTTTCTGCTGCCGCGCTCACTTTCTCGCCGCTCTGGGAGGAAATTGGTTCCCTTTGACTGTTCTTTTTTCTTCTTCTTTCAAATCCCCTGTCAGTGCAGCTTTTCCCGAGCAAAACAGAGTAGTGATGTGCGGATCCATACTGTAACATTAATACCGCCGATACCAGATCTTTATTAAGTTAAAGTTAAAGTGCCAATGATTGTCACGCACACACGAGGTGTGGCGAAATTATTCTCTGCAGTTGACCCATTACCCTTGATCACCCCCTGGGAGGTGAGGGGAGCAGTGAGCAGCAGCAGTGAATCATTTTTGGTGATTTAACCCCCAATTCCAACCCTTGATGCTGAGTGCCAAGCAGGGAGGTAATGGGTCCCATTTTTATAGTCTTTGGTATGACTCGGCCGGGGTTTGAACTCACAACCTACCGATCTCAGGGCGGACACTCTAACCACTAGGCCACTGAGTTTATGCTCTATTATCGATTCTCAAATCTAAATATCGATACTTTTGATACTTTAGTTCAAACTTTTTCCACCAAGGGCCTTATACTGAAAAGTCAAAGTAAGCTGGAGCTATATTGATATTTTTCTATTTAAAAAATGCTAAAAGTAGTGTCAGCTTTTGGCATTTATTAGGAATCTTAATTTATAAATATTAATCATGAAATGCTGTTAGTATATTAAATCAATACTAATAAACATATATTTTTTACAAACAGGAAGTTGCAGGAATGTACACATGATCCCCTGCTTACATCTCATTGTGCAACATGTGAATGTTTTAATGGGAACTAAATGCAATGTCTGAAAGGGGTACAAATTATTTCCAAAGCAGGACCTCCATCCAGACAAACAATACAAGTACACAGCTCATGAAAAACAATATTTGTTGTTATTGTCATTGAAAGTGGGCCTAAACACTTATATTAGAAATGGAAATGACTGCTGTCATTTGATTATAATAATAAGAGAATGTTGTCTGTCTATTTGTGTTGGCCCTGCGATGGGTGGGGACTTGTCCAGGGTGTACCCCGCCTTCCGCCTGAATGCAGCTGAGATAGGCTCCAGCGACCCCGAAAGGGACAAGCGGTAAAAAATGGATGGATGGATGGATGGATGGAGATGTAACTTGTTATTTAGTCAGGTTTGGGCCAGGTGTGCTGCCGGTGTAGCCACAGTGTGCACGTCTGATGTTGCGCACATGGAGAGAACATTGATTGACAGAGTGTGTACCTTCAGTGCTGAATGATGAGCAGAGGCAGAGTTAATCCTTAAGTGGTGGTGGTGGAGGTGAAGTGGCATTGGAGTCTCTGTCTCTCTTTACTAGCTACGTTGAAGCATGTTGCTTATGTAGCTTGTTTCAGCAGATTTTAATTGCTGTTTTGGGCAGTAGATGGGATCTTTGATCCAAAGCACAATTTACTTTTAACTAAAATGTTATTTTCTTTGTGCTCGACAAAAGAAAAGTAGTGAAAATATCTCCATGTTAACAAACTCGACTGCAGCTCCGCCATGATCAGGCACGCCCCCCCCCCTCCTCTCTCTCTTCCCTCCCCACACTCACACTCACACACACATAGAGCGCACGTCTCTCTTCCTCGGCTTGTGACACAAGAAGAATCAGAACGATGACACTGCAGCGCTCCGATAAAACACACTTTATACTACATAAAAAGTAACGTAAAATAACGCAGTAACGCATCATGTAGTAACGGTAACTGAGTTACTGAATATAAAAAACAACGCGTTAGATTACTAGTTACCGCCGAAACTAACGGCGTTACAGTAACAAAGTAACGCGTTAGTCCCAACACTGATATTAAACATATGTATATATATATTTTTATATATATATACATATATATATATATATATATTTTTTTTTTTTAAATAATTTTTTTAAGACAAAACCGTTATTATTGGCTGATGTAAACATTTACTTTTTTTCTCATTGTGCTTCTTGCTGTTTTCCTAATTTTTGCGTGTGTTTGTTTTGTAATGTGCCTCGGGCCAATGACAAACGAGTCACGGACCACAGATGGCCCCTGTGCCACACTTTGGGCGCGCCTGCTGTAGAAGCCATCTGTTTGACCACTGTAGTCTGAGTACTGTACTATAGTTGTTCATCCTATGTTTATGTATGGGACGCGAGTCACATGGCTGTCTTACGTCAATGCCGGAAGTAGAAAAATCAGCTGTTCACCTGGCGGGTGAACAGCTGTGTGATAAAGAGGGGAAAAATATATTACTGCCTTTGCTGTCAATGTTTACTTTTGTACTAACAATAAAGCAACACAAAATACGTACTTTGGAGCAATGTTCACGGACTCTAGTATTTGGCTTGTTAGATGATGGTCGTGGTTTAAGGGAGAGTTGTTCGATGTTGGATCCTGAAAAATGGCGGATTTGCCTTTAATGCATCGTTGCAGCTGGATGATTTTTTCTGCACGTCATGCCATGCATGCGAGAAGAGCAGGTGAAGTGCTCGGGGGTGTAGCGGCGGTGTCAAGGGCAGCGGGATGTGGAGCTAAAGAGAGAGGTGAGGCGTGCGGGCGTGTTCAGGCGTTAAAAAATGCGTGCCTTTTGACAGGTCTGTAGGTCATCGCTGATGTCCTATTAATAAATTATTTTATTTCTAAAATTCTCGCGAGTGACGGGTTGGCGACCCCTGACCTAGTGTGTCAAAAATGTTGCCTGTACAAAATTATTAATGTTCAGTTACACATTTAAAAGTGTTTATTATGGTGGTTGTAGTTTTTGAAATTACTTCATAAAATCAGTATTTTATTTTTCAACTAGAATTTGCAACTCCGGTAGAAATTGCGTGCGAATTCCCGATGTGTGCGAGCCGCCGAACCGCCAGAGCGGAACTGAAATGCCTGAATGTCCAGGGTGAGTGGAATGTGTGGATTTTGGAACGGTTCGAATCGGGGGAGAAACGTGGGATATGTAGAGGTTTGTATATTGCCTATTCATTTTCAATGGGGGGGGGGAAATTCCTGGTAATTTCAGGTAATCAGGGAATTTTTGGAACCGGGAAACATGCCGGCTTGAATGTCGAGGGTGATTGGAGTGTGTGGACCCCGACTTAAACAAGTTGAAAAACTTATTGGGGTGTTACCATTTAGTGGTCAATTGTATGGAATATGTACTGTACTGTGCAATCTACTAATACAAGTTTTTATCAATCAATCAACCAATTAATGGATGGTGGAATGGTTCAAATTGAATGAGAAATGTGGGATATGCAGTGGATTGTATATTTCCCATTCATTGTCAATGGGGACAAAATGGTCATTCCTGCAAATTCCTGGAAAACCGGGAATTTGGGGAAAAGGAAAACATGTTTCGTGTTCGATATCGGAAGAGTAGTGTGTGTGGATGGTTAAAAGGTCGGAATCGGGTTTAAAAAAATGATGCAAAATTTTGAGAATTTTATACTTTGTGTAACTTTGAATATGTGTCCATTCATTTGAAAGGGAATTTCCGAGAAATTCGGGAATTCAAAAAATATATATAATACCACTATTGTCATAGGTGATATGAAGGAGTTGGTGTTGAATTTTTTAGAGATGTCCGATAATATCGGCAGATAAATGCTTTAAAATGTAATATCGGAAATTATCGGTATCGTTTTTTTTATTATCGTTATCGTTTTTTTTTTATTTTATTTTTATTTTTTTGAATTAAATCAACATAAAAAACCCAAGATGCACTTACAATTAGTGCACCAACCCAAAAAAACTCCCTCCCCCATTTACACTCATTCACACAAAAGGGTTGTTTCTTTCTGTTATTAATATTCTGGTTCCTACATTATATATCAATATATATCAATACAGTCTGCAAGGGATACAGTCCGTAAGCACACTTGATTGTGCGTGCTGCTGGTCCACTAATAGTACTAACAGTTAATTTTACTCATTTTCATTAATTACTAGTTTCTATGTAACTGTTTTTATATTGTTTTCCTTTTTTTTATTCAAGAAAATGTTTTTAATTTATTTATCTTTTATTTTATTTATTTTTTTAATACGTGGTTGTCCAAATTAGGCATAATAATGTGTTAATTCCACGACTGTACATATCGGTATCGGCTGATATCGGTATCGGTAATTGAGAGTTGGACAGTATCGGAATATCGGATATCGGCAAAAAGCCATTATCGAACATCCTTAGAATTTTTTTGAAACGGATGAAAAATGTTGACGTAGTAACAGTTTGAACTGGAATTGGTATTTTGGAATTCCTGGAATTTTGGAAAAACGGGGAATTTGTACAAAAAAAGAGGAAGAGGAATGTTTTGAAGGTGGAATGGTCAAAAACGGTTGAAAAATTTGGACTGTGAAAACTTTCTAGAAAAACCAGGAATTCTGGGGATTCCTGGAATTTCTTTGAACTTGGAACATGTCCAAGGTGAGTGGAGTCTGTGGATGGTGGAACGGTCCGAATCAGTTGAGAAATGTGGGAAGTCGAAAAAGTTAGAACAATCGCCCATTCATTAGGAATTCTGGGTAATCTGAGATTATTATTATTTTTTTATTTTTTTTTTGAGAGGTCACAATTCCCGGTCGGCCCGAACGTTTTGATACTCGAACCGTTCCGATCGGATGAAAACCGTGGGCTGTGGAGCGCGCAATAGTTTTTGGTCGGAATAATAGATTATTTTTTTGGTCTAGAATACTATGTCACACAATTAACTAACTCGTCTTTAGCTACAAGCTAATGCTAGCAAGCAAGACTGGATGTTTCGGCGCAGATCTCATGGGGTTCATTCTGAAGGCCCAACAAGTGGTAGGGAGGCTCCTAACTCAAATTGATGCTTAGAACCCAGACTTAAACAAGTTGAAAAACTTATTGGGTATTTACCATTTAGTGGTCAACTGTACGGAATATGTACTGTACTGTGCAATCTACTAATAAAAGTCTCAACTTTAAGTGCAATAATTAGCCGAAAGATAGCTGGTAATTGTGGGTTTAGGTACTTATAAGTGGAGGTACT
This sequence comes from Entelurus aequoreus, assembly GCF_033978785.1. Lineage (NCBI taxonomy): Eukaryota > Metazoa > Chordata > Actinopteri > Syngnathiformes > Syngnathidae > Entelurus > Entelurus aequoreus. The sequence continues at coordinate 34,503,481 of NC_084753.1, forward strand.
ACTGTAAAAGCGTATGGAAACAGGTGGTAATAGCATGTATGCACTGCAGTATATGCAGTTTTGTGAGTGTGTCCAGACTTTAGAACTTAAGGTAAAAAAATAAACATTTGATAAATACGGTTACTATTGAATGTTTCAAAGTCGGTCCTTCTGACAAGATGATTGATGGCACCAGTGGCGAGCACATTCCAGCGCAGGACGTTAATGTGCCGCTCTATTGACTGGTGTGTGGAAATGGTCTTGTGTACTCCCTGAGGGAGGTCGGAGGTGGGACAGAGTCCGTGATGCTGGCAGTCATCTAGTCAAGGACGCGCCATCCCCCAACTTTTAATGCTGTTGTCTGCAGCTACATTGGAAGTTTCCCTATCGGAAGTGCAGTAAACCCTTGTTGATCTCTGGTAATTGGTTAATTTAATTAAATGTTCATTTAAAGGTTACGTTAAAAGGTTAATTAAATGCTTAATTGGCCTGACTGTGAAAAATATTATTTCCACAAAGCAGGAATTATCATTAACAGATTTGTACATTTTAATAGTCAGAGCATAAAAAAACTGTTCACGACCTTCTAATTACAATTTTCCACATTATGAGAGCCTTCTGAAAATGAAATAACACCCAGCAGGCACAAGACATGAATACAACGTAGATTTTACATACATGTCTTTTAAAACTGACTTTCAAACAATGTCGAAAAATAGTTGTATTTGCAAACTGCAACAACGTTGGTGTCCAACGTTGGATCTACGTTGTTGGTTGGGAAATGACCATATTTCAAAAAGTTGTCCAAAAAGCATGTTTCAATGTTGCGTTTGTGTTGTAGAATATTGGTTTGGAAATGACCAAATTTCAATGGTCAAATCAGCAACAGAACACATTGATTAAACGTTGTCAAAAAGCATGTTGTTTCAATGTTGTATTTGTTTTAGAACAGGGGTCACCAACGTGGTGCCCGCGGGCCTGTTCTAAAAATAGCTCAAATGGCAGCACTTAGCAGTGAGCTGCCTCTATTTTTTAAATTGTATTTATTTACTAGCAAGCTGGTCTCGCTTTGCCCGACATTTTTAATTCTAAGAGAGACAAAACTCAAATAGAATTTGAAAATCCAAGAAAATATTTTAAAGACTTGGTCTTCACTTGTTTAAATAAATTCATTATTTTTTTTACTTTGCTTCTTATAACTTTCAGAAAGACAATTTTAGAGAAAAAATACAACCTTATAAATGATTTTAGGATTTTTATACCTTTTTACCTTTTAAATTCCTTCCTCTTCTTTCCTGACAATTCTGACAATGTTCAAGTAAATGTTTTTATTTTTATTGTAAAGAATAATAAATACATTTTAATTTAATTCTTCATTTTAGCTTCTGTTTTTTCGACAAAGAATATTTGTGAAATATTTCTTCAAACTTATTATGATTAAAATTCAAAAAAATTATTCAGGCAAATCTAGAAAATCTGTAGAATCAAATTTAAATCTTATTTCAAAGTTTTTTGAATTTCTTTTAAAAAAATTTGTTCTGGAAAATCTAGAACAAATAATGATTTGTCTTTGTTAGAAATGTAGCTTGGTCCAATTTGTTTAATATTATAACAAAGTGTAGATTGGATTTTAACCTATTTAAAACATGTCATCAAAATTCTAAAATTAATTTTAACCAGGAAAAATTACTAATGATGTTCCATAAATTCTTTTTTAAATTTTTTTAAAAAGATTCGAATTAGCTAGTTTTTCTCTTCTTTTTTTCGGTTGAATTTTGAATTTTAAAGAGTCAAAAATTGAAGATAAACTATGTTTCAAAATTTAATTGTCATTTTTTTCGTGTTTTCACGTCTTTTAAACCGTTTAATTAAGTGTAAATATAATTAATTATTAATAACATAGAGTTAAAGGTAAATTGAGCAAATTGGCTATTTCTGGCAATTTATTTAAGTGTGTATCAAACTGGTAGCCCTTCGCATAATCAGTACCCAAGAAGTAGCTCTTGGTTTCAAAAAGGTTGGTGACCCCTGTTTTAGAATATTGGTTGGTAAATGACCAAATTTCAATGGTCAAATCAAGCTCAGAACCCAACATTGATTAAGCGTCATCAAAAAGCATGTTGTTTCAACGTTAAATTTGTTTTGTAGAATGTTGGTTCGGAAATTACCAAATTTCAATGGTCAAATCAACGTCAGAACCCAACATTGATTAAACGTTGTCAAAAAGAATGTTGTTTCAACGTTGTATTTGTTTTGTAGAATGTTGGTTGGTAAATGACCAAATTTCAAAGGTCAAATCAACGTCACAACCTGACATTGAATAAACGTTGTCAAAAAGCATGTTGCTTCAACGTTGTGTTTTTGTTGTAGAATATTGGTTGGGAAATGACCAAAATTCAATGGTCAAATCAAGCTCAGAACCCAACATTGATTAAACGTTGTCAAAAAGCATGTTGTTTCAACGTTACATTTGTTTTGTAGAATGTTGGTTCGGAAATGACCAAATTTAAAAAAGTTGTCCAAAAAGCATGTTTCAAAGTTGTGTTTGTGTTGTAGAATATCGGTTGGGAAATGACCAAATTTCAATGGTCAAATCAGCGTCAAAACCCAACATTGATTAAACGTTGTCAAAAAGCATGTTGCTTCAACGTTAAGTTTGTTTTGTAGAATGTTGGTTGGTAAATGACCACATTTCAATGGTCAGAACCCAACATTGATTAAATGTTGTCAAAAAGCATGTTGTTTGAACGTTGTATTTTTGTTGTAGAAATTTGGTTGGGAAATGATCAAATTTCTATGGTCAAATCAATGTCAAAACACAACATTGCTTAAACGTTAAAGTTAAAGTACCAATGATTGTCACACGCACACTAGGTGTGGTGAAATTTGTCCTCTGCATTTGACCCATCCCCTTGTTCACCCCCTGGGAGGTGAGGGGAGCAGTGGGCAGCAGCGGTGCCGCGCCCGGGAATCATTTTTGGTGATTTAACCCCCAATTCCAACCCTTGATGCTGAGTGCCAAGCAGGGAGGTAATGGGTCCCATTTTTATAGTCTTCTGTATGACTCGGCTGGGGTTTGAACTCACAACCTACCGATCTCAGGGTGGACACTCTAACCACTAGGCCACTGAGTAGGTTGTCAAAAAGCATGTTGTTTCAACGTTAAATTTGTTTTCTAGAATGTTGGTTGGGAAATGACCAAATTTCAATGGTCAAATCAACGTCAGAACCTGACATTGAATAAACGTTGTCAAAAAGCATGTTGTTTCAACGTTGTGTTTTTGTTGTAGAATATTGGTTGGGAAATGACCACATTTCAATGGTCAATTCAAGCTCAGAACCCAACATTGATTAAGCATCGTCTAAAAGCGTGTTGTTTCAACGTTAAATTTGTTTTGTAGAATGTTGGTTGGGAAATGACCACATTTCAATGGTCAAATCAACATCAGAACCCAACATTGAATAAACGTCGTCAAAAAGCATGTTGTTTCAACGTTGTATTTTTGTTGTAGAATATTGGTTGGAAAATGACCAAATTTCTATGGTCAAATCAATGTCAAAACACAACATTGCTTAAACGTTGTCAAAAAGCATGTTGTTTCAACGTTAAATTTGTTTTGTAGAATGTTGGTTGGGAAATGACCAAATTTCAAAGGTCAAATCAATGTCACAACCTGACATTGATTAAATGTTGTCAAAAAGCATGTTGTTTCAACGTTAAATTTGTTTTGTAGAATGTTGGTTGGGAAATGACCAAATTTCTATGGTCAAATCAACTTCAGAACACAACATTGCTTAAACGTTGTGAAAAAGCATGTTGTTTCAACGTTAAATTTGTTTTGCAGAATGTTGGTTGGTAAATGATCAAATTTCAAAGGTCAAATCAACCTGACATTGAATGAACGTTGTCAAAAAGCATGTTGTTTCAACGTTGTTTGTGTTGTAGAATATTGGTTGGGAAATGACCAAAATTCAATGGCCACATCAACGTCAGAACCCAACATTGATTAAACGTTGTCAAAAAGCATGTGGTTTCAACGTTGTTTTGTTGTAGAATATTGGTTGGAAAATGACCAAATTTCAATGGTCAAATCAACGTCAGAACCCAACATTGATTAAATGTTGTCAAAAAGCATGTTGCTTCAACGTTAAATTTGTTTTGTAGAATGTTGGTTGGTAAATGACCACATTTCAATGGTCAGAACCCAACATTGATTAAATGTCGTCAAAAAGCATTAGTAGTAGTAGTATTATTAGAACGTTGTATTTTTGTTGTAGAATATTGGTTGGGAAATGACCAAATTTCTATGGTCAAATCAATGTCAAAACACAACATTGCTTAAACGTTGTCAAAAAGCATGTTGTTTCAATGTTAAATTTGTTTTCTAGAATGTTGGTTGGGAAATGACCAAATTTCAATGGTCAAATCAACGTCAGAACCTGACATTGAATAAACGTTGTCAAAAAGCTTGTTGCTTCAACGTTGTGTTTTTGTTGTAGAATATTGGTTGGAAAATGACCAAATTTCAATGGTCAAATCAACGTCAGAACCCAACATTGATTAAACGTTGTCAAAAAGCATGTTGCTTCAACGTTAAATTTGTTTTGTAGAATGTTGGTTGGTAAATGACGACATTTCAATGGTCAGAACCCAACATTGATTAAATGTCGTCAAAAAGCATGTTGTTTCAATGTTAAATTTGTTTTCTAGAATGTTGGTTGGGAAATGACCAAATTTCAATGGTCAAATCAACGTCAGAACCTGACATTGATTAAACGTTGTCAAAAAGCATGTTGTTTCAACGTTGTGTTTTTGTTGTAGAATATTGGTTGGGAAATGACCAAATTTCTATGGTCAAATCAATGTCAAAACACAACATTGCTTAAACGTTGTCAAAAAACATGTTTCAACGTTAAATTTGTTTTCTAGAATGTTGGTTGGGAAATGACCAAATTTCAATGGTCAAATCAACGTCAGAACCTGACATTGAATAAACGTTGTCAAAAAGCATGTTGTTTCAACGTTGTGTTTTTGTTGTAGAATATTGGTTGGGAAATGACCACATTTCAATGGTCAATTCAAGCTCAGAACCCAACATTGATTAAGCATCGTCTAAAAGCGTGTTGTTTCAACGTTAAATTTGTTTTGTAGAATGTTGGTTGGGAAATGACCACATTTCAATGGTCAAATCAACATCAGAACCCAACATTGAATAAACGTCGTCAAAAAGCATGTTGTTTCAACGTTGTATTTTTGTTGTAGAATATTGGTTGGGAAATTACCACATTTCTATGGTCAAATCAATGTCAAAACACAACATTGCTTAAACGTTGTCAAAAAGCATGTTGTTTCAACGTTAAATTTGTTTTCTAGAATGTTGGTTGGGAAATGACCAAATTTCTATGGTCAAATCAACTTCAGAACACAACATTGCTTAAACGTTGTGAAAAAGCATGTTGTTTCAACGTTAAATTTGTTTTGCAGAATGTTGGTTGGTAAATGATCAAATTTCAAAGGTCAAATCAACCTGACATTGAATGAACGTTGTCAAAAAGCATGTTGTTTCAACGTTGTTTGTGTTGTAGAATATTGGTTGGGAAATGACCAAAATTCAATGGCCACATCAACGTCAGAACCCAACATTGAATAAACGTTGTCAAAAAGCATGTTGCTTCAACGTTATGTTTGAGTTGCTCAATGTCAGGACCTAATTCAAAAAGTTCTCAAGGTCGTTTCAATGTCGTGTGCCTGCTGGGGTAATGCTGCTGTAAGGCTGAGCCAATGAGTGGTCACAATACTCAGCAGTGCACTCTAAATGGTTTGGTCTCACCTATTGACCAATACTACCTTATCTTTGCTTAACTTAACCCTTTTTATGCTTGGACATTTTTAATTTAGCCCCAGAATGCGTAGAATATCCTTAACACTAAATCTGTTCCTGGGTCAAACTGTGGCCATTGTAAAAGGTCACATTCTTACCTTTTATACAAGTGTAAAAAGAAGCTAAGAAGTCTTAGTAACAACATGGTCCTTGTGTCGAGGGCGAAGGGCGGCCGTGTTTGCGTCAAACAAGAAGCCATTGTTGCATTTGAGGCGCTCCATTTGGCAAATGGCTTCTTCCCGAATGGTGAATGTCTTCCTGGGAAAGCTGGCATGCTTTATGAATGGAAAAAAGCATCTCAGGTTTCATGTTTGGGCTCTTTGAGGAAAAAGTGGGCCACAGACTGCTGCTGTTTGTTTTGAAGAATGGATGGAGATAGTTGAGTTTTGTCAATGAATCATTGATGCTTTCTGCAGCATTCCTTCCTCACTTTGCACAGGATGCAGTTTTTGCACACAAATAGCCAACACGTGCACTTTGTCAGCTTTTACAGCGTGACGAAAAACAGGTCAACAACGTGGTGGCAATATTCCCAACTGCTCTGGAAGGAGCCCCAAAAAAGGATGCCGAGCATTGACGCTCTCGGGGTGCAGAATGGTCCCCTTGTGGTGGGGGGTTCCTGAAAGAGGTTCAGTCTGCTGACACTGCAGCCATTGTGCCTTGTTGCTGAGGGGCCACTGAGGCTTTGTAGGGGCCCCCCCACCCCACGCTCTCCGCTCGAGGGGCTGCACTCAGCCTGGATGTTCCCCACTTTTATACCCTTGTGATGTTAAGCTCCATTTATATATATATATATATAAAAAAAAAAAAAGTTTTCCATGCCAGAGGACTTTTTCTGACTTCCAGTTTTCTTGGAACGCACATCAATATAGTCGAGGTCACGTTTGGTGGTGGTGGCTTTGTCTCTGCTACAAAAGTGGCTGAGAATGTGGAGGAGGATTCATGGGGGCGGGGCTGAAAATGAAAGTACAAGATGTAGGCTACCTTTCAAGCCGAATTGTAAGGTTCTACACCAAAAACTATTTATTGTATGAATGCCCAAACATCTTTGATTGATTGATTGATTGAAACTTTTATTAGTAGATTGCACAGTACAGTACATATTCCGTACAATTGACCACTAAATGGTAACACCCCAATAAGTTTTTCAACTTGTTTAAGTCGGGGTCCACTTAAATTGATTCATGGTACAGATATATACTATCAGCATAATACAGTCATCACACAAGTTAATCATCAGAGTATATACATTGAATTATTTACGTTTTTTACAATCCGGGGTGTGGGATGTGGATGTGGAGGGGGGGGGGGGGGTTTGGTTTGGTTGATATCAGCACTTCAGTCATCAACAATTGCATCATCAGAGAAATGGACATTGAAACAGTGTAGGTCTGACTTGGTAGGATAAGTACAGCAAGTAGTGGACATAGAGAGAGAGAGAGATCAGAAAGCATAAGAACAAGTATCTACATTTGATTATTTACAATCCGGGGAGGAGGAGAGGGTGTTAGTTTAGGGTTGTAGTTGCCTGGAGGTGTTCTTTTAGTGCGGTTTTGATGGAGGATAGAGATGCCCTTTCTTTTACACCTGTTGGGAGTGCATTCCATATTGATGTGGCATAGAAAGAGAATGAGTTAAGACCTTTGTTAGTTCGGAATCTGGGTTTAACGTGGTTAGTGGAGCTCCCCCTGGTGTTGTGGTTATGGCGGTCATTTACGTTAAGGAAGTAGTTTGACATGTACTTCGGTATCAGGGAGGTGTAGCGGATTTTATAGACTAGGCTCAGTGCAAGTTGTTTTACTCTGTCCTCCACCCTGAACCAGCCCACTAAGAGTGTACACCAAAAAATATTCATTGTATGAATGCCCAAACATCTAAGTCTACACCAAAAACTATTTGTGTGAATGCCCAAACATCTAAGAGTCTACACCAAAAACTATTTGTGTGAATGCCCAAACATCTAAGAGTCTAAACCAAAAAATATTTATTGTGTGAATGCCCAAACATCTAAGAGTCTACACCAAAAACTATTTATTGTGTGAATGCCCAAACATCTAAGAGTCTAAACCAAAAAATATTTATTGTGTGAATGCCCAAACATCTAAGAGTCTACACCAAAAACGATTTATTGTGTAAATGCACAAACATCTAAGATTGTACACCAAAAACTATTTATTGTGTGAATGCCCAAACATCTAAGTCTACACCAAAATCTATTTCTTGTGTGAATGCCCAAACATCTAAGATTCTACACCAAAAAATATTTATTGTGTGAATGCCCAAACATCTAAAAGTGTACATCAAAAAATATTTATTGTGTGAATGCCCACACATCTAAGAGTCTACACCAAAAATTATGTATTGTGTGAATGCCCAAACATCTAAGGATCTACACCAATAACTATTTATTGTGTGAATGCCCAAACATCTAAAAGTGTACATCAAAAAATATTTATTGTGTGAATGCCCACACATCTAAGATTCTACACCAAAAAATATTTATTGTGTGAATGCCCAAACATCTAAAAGTGTACATCAAAAAATATTTATTGTGTGAATGCCCACACATCTAAGAGTCTACACCAAAAATTATGTATTGTGTGAATGCCCAAACATCTAAGATTCTACACCAAAAATTATTTATTGTGTGAATGCCCAAACATCTAAAAGTGTACATCAAAAAATATTTATTGTGTGAATGCCCACACATCTAAGATTCTACACCAAAAAATATTTATTGTGTGAATGCCCAAACATCTAAAAGTGTACATCAAAAAATATTTATTGTGTGAATGCCCACACATCTAAGAGTCTACACCAAAAAAATATGTATTGTGTGAATGCCCACACATCTAAGATTCTACACCAAAAAATATTTATTGTGTGAATGCCCAAACATCTAAAAGTGTACATCAAAAAATATTTATTGTGTGAATGCCCACACATCTAAGATTCTACACCAAAAAATATTTATTGTGTGAATGCCCAAACATCTAAAAGTGTACATCAAAAAATATTTATTGTGTGAATGCCCACACATCTAAGAGTACACCAAAAAATATGTATTGTGTGAATGCCCACACATCTAAGAGTCTACACCAAAAAATATTTATTGTGTGAATGCCCAAACATCTAAGACTCTACACCAAAAACGATATATTGTGTGAATGCTGTCAGGTTCAAACACTGACGACATCTATATAAACAGACAAGAAGCAAGGAATCATGCAGAGACAGAGTTCAATTTGGCTCAATGAGGAGAGACGTTTTTGGGCTGTCCTCTAGTTGCAGTCCAAACTACGCTCTAAGATAACAGTCCCACGTGCTCCTCTACTTATTTGGGAGGTCCCTGGTTACATCACCGAAGCTGCCGCTGAAGGAAGGGGGTAATCTCAGCAGCTCCAGTTAGACACAATATATGACTATTAATGAAATGCAAATGTGCTGACACTCGTGATATCGCCCTGTCTCTGCTCTGTCTGTGTCGCGGCACTCGATGTTCTGGACACAAACAACACTGATATGAGACAATGTCCTTTTGCAAAGATGGAAAAGTACAACTTCAGCACAATTGATGATAACTATAGCAACGGCCTTTAAGCATAAGAGTTATGTGATAACTTACACATAATTATTCGAACAAACCTCTAAGATTTTACACCAAAAATAATCTGTTTATTGTATGAATGCCCAAACATCTAAGGTTCTACACTAAAAAACTATTTATTGTGTGAATGCCCAAACATCTAAGATTCTACACCAAAAAAAGTATGTATTTATTGTGTGATCCCCAAACATATAAGATTCTACACGAAAAAACTATTTATTTTGTGAATGCCCAAACATCTAAAATTCTTTACCAAATAACAATCTATCTATTGTGTGAATGCCCAAACATCTAAATTTCTACCCCAAAATCATCTATTTATTGTTATGTGATTGGGCCGGCACGCAAAGGCAGTGCCTTTAAGGTTTATTGGCGCTCTGTACTTCTCCCTACGTCCGTGTACACAGCGGCGTTTTCAGAAGTCATAAATTTTACTTTTTGAAACCGATACCGATAATTTCCGATATTACATTTTAAAGCATTTATCAGCTGATAATATCGGCAGTCCGATATTATCGAACATCCCTAATTTATACTTTTAAAGACCTACTGAAACCCACTACTACCGACCACGCAGTCTGATAGTTTATATATCAATGATGAAATCTTAACATTGCAACACATGCCAATACGACCGGGTTAACTTATAAAGTGCAATTTTAAATTTCTCGCTAAACTTCCGGTTGAAAACGTCTATGTATGATGACGTATGCGTGTGACGTCACTAGATAAACGGAATAATTGGTACACCTTTGAATCCAATACAAAAAAGCTCTGTTTTCATCTCATAATTCCACAGTATTCTGGACATCTGATTTGGTGAATCTTTTGCAATTTGTTTAATGAACAATGAAGACTGCAAAGAAGAAAGCTGTAGGTGGGATCGATGTATTGGCGGCTAGCTGCAGCAACACAACCAGGAGGACTTTGACTTGGATAGCAGACGCGCTAGCCGACGCTAGCCGCCGACCGCACGGATGATCGGGTGAAGTCCTTCGTCCTTCGTCCTTCCGTCGATCGCTGGAACGCATGTGAGCATGGGTGTTGATGAGCAGATGAGGGCTGGCTGGCGTAGGTGGAGCGCTAATGTTTTTATCATAGCTCTGTGAGGTCCAGTTGCTAAGTTATCTTCAATGACGTCGTTAGCAACAGCATTGTTAAGCTTCACCAGGCTGGAAAGCATTAACCGTGTAGTTACAGGTCCATGGTTTAATAGTATTGTAGATTTTCTGTCTATCCTTCCAGTCAGAGGTTTAATTCTTTTGTGTATATCTGCATTTGAGCCCGATGCTATCACGTTAGCTCTGTAGCTAAAGTGTTTCGCCAATGTATTGTCGTGGAGATAAAAGTCACTGTGAATGTCCATTTCGCGTTCTCTACTCTCATTTTCAAGAGGATATAGTATCCGAGGTGGTTTAAAATACAAATCCGTGATCCACAATAGAAAAAGGAGAGAGTGTGGAATCCAATGAACCCTTGTACCTAAGTTACGGTCAGAGCGAAAAAAGATACGTCCTGCACTGCACTCTAGTCCTTCACTCTCGCTTTCCTCATCCACGAATCTTTCATCCTCGCTCAAATTAATGGGGTAATCGTCGCTTTCTCGGTCCGAATCGCTCTCGCTGCTGGTGTAAACAATGGGGAAATGTGAGGAGCACTCCAGCTTGTGACGTCACGCTACTTCCGGTACAGGCAAGGCTTTTTTTATCAGCGACCAAAAGTTGCGAACTGTATCGTCGTTGTTCTCTACTAAATCCTTTCAGCAAAAATATGGCAATATCGCGAAATGATCAAGTATGACACATAGAATAGATCTGCTATCCCCGTTTAAATTAAAAAAAATTCATTTCAGTAGGTCTTTAATTTCTTAGGGATGCAAATGGTGGAATGGCCCATATACTGTAGTAGAATATTGCTTAATCATTACAAAAGTGGTATAATATAAGATCAATTCTTTAATTATGAACAAAATGTAACCTTTTCTTCTGTATCGTGTATTTATGCTTTAGGGACACCCTGTAGTTGACGCCTAAATAAGAAAATGAAGGCAATAGAGCTTCTCTGTCTAAATGCTACAAACTGTGGGCGTTCATTTCAAAGTCGCCACGTGTTTTGTCTCCAGTGATTCTTAATTTCATGCGATGATAATTAGCCATCAAAAGCCTTCAGCATCATTTTACTGTTTGCTTTTGTATCGTTCGCACTTGAAGGGAACGCGTGGGTGTTTTTTCCCGGGCAGAGCAAATTTGATCTGCCGAGGAGAAACAAAGCGTTGACTGACGTCTCGGTCCACTCCTCTTGTCTCCTTCGCTGAAAAAGCTCGAAGCTGCTTTTGGTCTTCTCTCTGACTTCCTGCTCTCCTTCTTGGAAGTCAATGGTATTGATCGAGTGACGGGCGAGGATGGGAGGATGTGATGCGGGATGACACGAGCTGCTGTTTGGAATTCGATTCCGAGATGTTGATGATGGAAAAACAAAGCGTGTTAGTTTTAATTCAGCGCAGTTGTGTGGAAAGTTTCCAAAGATTCTTTGTCAGTTGTCCCATACATGAAGTTTATGGTTCTATTCAGTTTTTTCTGACACCATGGTTGGTGTCTGAAGTGAGATGCTTAGCTGTGTAATAGGCTCTAGAGATGGACACTTTGTGAATTGCGAAGAATTGCCGTTGTCAGTAGGGATGATGTTCGAAACCGGTTCTCCCGGTTGTTCGATAAGAAAAGAAACGTTCGATAAGAAAAGAACCGATTCCATGGACTCGAATCCCTTTTTGAGAACCGGTTCCCGTTATCGAGGCCACTATAGTAAAGAAATAGAGTTGGTTCTTTATTCGAATCCCTGGGAACGAATCCCGTCCCACAAGAAATGCCCTGTGGGTCTAATGACTGAGCTACGTCATTTCCTGTGATGTCACACAAGCAGCAAAAATAATGGACCGGAAAAAACGCCTCAAGGCACATGGCTGTTCACTTATAGTGATCACAGAGACAGGTTATTTTTGTGTTACTGTATATATCTGTTTTCCTGAAAAATCCCACTTAATATACTTTGGGTAACAACAGTCAATATTATTATTATTATTTTTTTTAGGGGGGTAACAGTCAATATTTTTTTCTTTTTTTTTTTTCTTATAAAATAAAAGTGAGCTTTTGTTAAACCAAATATTGTTTTTTTTCCATATACAACAACCTACCTGGATTCGATAAGAGAATCGATAAGGAATCGGTTCGATAAGAGGATTCGATAATGGGCTCGAACTCGATAATTTCTTATCAAACATCATCCCTAGTTGTCAGTGTCCAGTATTTTTTACCTAAAAGCGTGTATTTCAAGAGTACTATCCCTTTGTGGTTTTAGAAGTGAGGTTGCTCAGTGGCCTTGTGGTTAGAGTGTCCGCCCTGAGACTGGAAGGTTGTGAGTTCAAACCCCAAAGACTATAAAAATGGGACCCATTGCCTCCCTGCTTGGCACTCAGCATCAAGGGTTGGAATTGGGGGTTCCATCCATCCATCCATCCATCCATCCATCTTCTTCCGCTTATCCGAGGTCGGGTCGCGGGGGCAGCAGCCTTCCCTCTCCCCAGCCACTTAGTCCAGCTCTTCCCGAGGGATCCCGAGGCGTTCCCAGGCCAGCCAGGAGACATACGGTAGTCTTCCCAACGTGTCCTGGGTCTTCCCCTTGGCCTCTTACCGGTCGGACGTGCCCTAAACACCTCCCTAGGGAGGCGTTCGGGTTCAAGTACCTCGGAGTCTTGTTCACGAGTGAGGGAAGAGTGGATCGTGAGATCGACAGGCGGATCGGTGCGGCGTCTTCAGTAATGCGGACGCTGTATAAATTCGTTGTGGTGAAGAAGGAGCTGAGCCGGAAGGCAAAGCTCTCAATTTACCGGTCGATCTACGTTCCCATCCTCACCTATGGTCATGAGCTTTGGGTTATGACCAAAAGGACAAGATCACGGGTACAAAATGAGTTTCCTTCGCCGGGTGGCGGGGCTCTCCCTTAGAGATAGGGTGAGAAGCTTTGCCATCCGGGAGGAGCTCAAAGTAAAGCCGCTACTCCTCCACATCGATAGGAGCCAGATGAGGTGGTTCGGGCATCTAGTCAGGATGCCACCCGAATTGGGGGTTAAATCACCAAAATGATTCCCGAGCATGGCCACCGCTGCTGCTCACTGCTCCCCTCACCTCCCAGGGGGGGTGAACATGGGGATGGGTCAAAGGCAGAGGATTATTTCACCACACCTAGTGTGTGTGAGACTATCATTGGGACTTTAACTTTGTTAGCTGTGACCATTTTTATAAGAACTTAGTAGACTGTAGAGATGGATGAAGAACACTGGCTAAGATTACCATTCCTCAGAGTTCTGTCCAGAAGGTGTCAAAAGTGGGTTGCCTAGCTATGAGGTCTTCCACGGTTTTCCCGGTTTAAGGTAAGTGAGCCTCCTGTGGCCGCTTGCAGAGATGGACAAGCAAGGGTCCGCCTTGGCAACTGGGACGTTGTCATACCCTGACATGGTCATAAGACTACCATTCCTCAGAGTTCGGTCCATAAGGTATCAGTAGTGGGTTGCCTAGGTATGAGGTCTTCCACGGTTTTCCCGGTTTAAGGTAGGTGAGCTTCATGTGGCCGCTTGCAGAGATGGACAAGCAAGGGTCCGCCTTGGCAATTGGGACGTAGTCATACCCTGACATGGTCATAAGACTACCATTCCTTAGAGTTATGTCCATAAGGTGTCAGAAGTGGGTTGCCTAGGTATGAGGTCTTCCACGGTTTTCCCGGTTTAAGGTAGGTGAGCCTCATGTGGCCGCTTGCAGAGATGGACAAGCAAGGGTCCGCCTTTGCAACTGGGACGTTGTCATACCCTGACATAGTCATAAGACTACCATTCCTCAGAGTTCGGTCCATAAGGTGTCAGTAGTGGGTTGCCTAGGTATGAGGTCTTCCACGGTTTTCCCGGTTTAAGGTAGGTGAGCCTCATGTGGCCGCTTGCAGAGATGGACAAGCAAGGGTCCGCCTTGGCAATTGGGACGTAGTCATACCCTGACATGGTCATAAGACTACCATTCCTTAGAGTTCTGTCCATAAGGTGTCAGAAGTGGGTTGCCTAGGTATGAGGTCTTCCACGGTTTTCCCGGTTTAAGGTAGGTGAGCCTCATGTGGCCGCTTGCAGAGATGGACAAGCAAGGGTCCGCCTTTGCAACTGGGACGTTGTCATACCCTGACATGGTCATAAGACTACCATTCCTCAGAGTTCTGTCCAGAAGGTGTCAGAAGTGGGTTGCCTAGCTATGAGGTCTTCCATGGTTTTCCCGGTTTAAGGTAAGTGAGCCTCATGTGGCCGCTTGCAGAGATGGACAAGCAAGGGTCCGCCTTGGCAACTGGGACGTTGTCATACCCTGACATGGTCAATGCACAGGATTATTGAATCAATAAATGATTTTTCAATGGTGTCAGATGTGGACTGGTTGGCGGTGACCAGTTTGGTGTAAGAAGTGGTAATAATGGTTGCACGACTCCGGGTTCCGTGACAACCTCTCATGAAAATGTGCAAGGCAGAAGTGAAGAGCCAGATACTCTGCTGCTTGGTGAAGACAAAACGTGTCTGATACCAAAACTCTTAAGTCTTTGGTCCACAGTGTTTTTGTATTGTCGGGACGTGAAAGGGCCTCGGCAGCTACAACCCTTCTCCACCTTCCCCCCACGCCTCCTCCATCCGGCTGCCAAACAGCCCCTCCCAACTCCCTCCATCCTCAGTGGAGAGTTCCAGAAATAGCCCACATAATTGCCCTCCAGTGGTATTTTCTTCCTCCCCGCTCGTGCTCTCTGTGCCTCCATCTGTTCTTCTACGACTGTCCTCCTCCTCCCTGCACCGTCTCGTTCCCAGACCCTTTTTTGGGGGGGAAATATAGAAAGTTCCTGACAAGGTTTTAATTCCTGGGAGGCTGTGTTGGTTTTCCACAGCCAGAAGTTGCCGCCTCCTCTGGAAGTTTGTGACCTGAAAACGGGGTGGGGCTGGGAAATGCTTCCTCTTGGAGTTCTTTCAGACTGATGCAGCAGGTCGCTGTTGTTGTTGTTGTTGTTGAGAGATTGGGACCTCTGCACAGGACCGGCAAAGATTGAAGTCCTCCTTGTAGACCGTAGTAAATCCTAAGACCCAGGCACAGAGCATATTAGAAGACACATCGCAACCGTTTGAAACTTTGGCAGTGAAATATGAAAGGGCTGCAGTGAGGTCTTTTGCCATTTTTGAGGAGGGAGTTATGTCCAGCTGCCTCTGGAAGGCATCAGGTGTGATGACGGTAGATGATGTAGCTGTGGCATTGAACTTGCCCGCTGCACGCCCACTCTGTAAATAAGGGAAAAGCAAACGTATTGCTATTTTTTTTAGAGATGTCCGATAATGGCTTTTTTGCCAATATCCGATATTCCGATATTGTCCAACTCTTAATTACCGATTCCGATATCAACCGATGCCGATATATACAGTCGTGGAATTAATACATTATTACGCCTAATTTTGTTGTGATGCCCCGCTGGATGCGTTAAACAATGTAACAAGGTTTTCCAAAATAAATCAACTCAAGTTATGGAAGAAAAAATGCCAACATGGCACTGCCATATTTATTATTGAAGTCACAAAGTGCATTATTTTTTTTAACATGCCTCAAAACAGCAGCTTGGGATTTGGAGGAGGTTGAGGTGGTTGGGGGAGGGGCGGGATTGCGGGGGGTGTATATTGTATCGTCCCGGAAGAGTTAGTGCTGCAAGGGGTTCTGGGTATTTGTTCTGTTGTGTTTATGTTGTGTTACGGTGCGGATGTTCTCCCGAAATGTGTTTGTCATTCTTGTTTGGTGTGGGTTCACAGTGTGGCGCATATTTGTAACAGTGTTAAAGCTGTTTATACGTCCACCCTCAGTGTGACCTGTATGGCTGTTGATCAAGTATGGTTTGCATTCACTTGTGTGTGTGAAAAGCCGTAGATATTATGTGACTGGGACGGCACGCAAAGGTAGTGCCTTTAAGGTTTTTTGGCGCTCTGTACTTCTCCCTACGTCCGTGTACACAGCGGTGTTTTAAAAAGTAATACATTTTACTTTTTGAAACCGATACTGATAATTTCCGATATTACATTTTAAGCAACCTGTCGTCACGTCCGCTTTTCCTCCATACAAACAGCGTGCCGGCCCAGTCACATAATATATGCGGCTTTTACACACACATAAGTGAATGCAACGCGTACTTGGTCAACAGCCATACAGGTCACACTGAGGGTAGCCGTAAAAACAACTTTAACACTGTTACAAATATGCGCCACACTGTGAACCCACACCAAACAAGAATGATATACACTTTTCAGGAGAACATCCGCACCGTAACACAACATAACCACAACAGAACAAATACCCAGAACCCCTTGCAGCACTAACTCCCCCCCCCCCCCCCGCTACCACCAAACCATTATCGGACATCTCTAACGCTAACACATTTACAAGTGTCCGTGTTATTATTAACTTACAACGGCATTCCTTTTTGTATTGTTTCTCTTTCGTAAAAAGCCTCAGTAAATTCACCACATCTTCACCGTGGAGTTATTGAGTCTGTTTAGCTGATTGGAGAGCTAGTTTCCGCAGCTAGTGGGTCCATGATGATGACTTCTGTTTTGTTTGCACAGCCGTTTTACTGCCGTGTTTGAATGCCCAAACATCTAAGATTTTACTCTAAAAAACTATTTGTGTGAATGCCCAAACATCTAAGACTATACACCAAAATCATCCATTTATTGTGTGAATGCCCAAACATCTAAGATTCTACTCTAAAAAACTACTTATTGTGTGAATGCCCAAACATCTAGGATTCTACACCAAAAAAGTATGTATTTATTGTGTGATCCCCAAACATGTGAGATTCTACACGAAAAAACTATGTATTTTGTGAATGCCCAAACATCTAAGATGCTACACCAAAAAAGTATGTATTTATTTTGTGATCCCCAAACATGTAAGATTCTACACGGAAAAAACTATTTATTTTGTGAATGCCCAAACATCTAAAATTCTACACCAAAATCATCTATTTATTGTGTGAATGCCCAAACATCCAAGATTCCACACCAAAAAGTATATATTGTGTGAATGCCCAAACATCTAAGATTTTACACCAAAAATGATCTAATTATTGTTTTAATGCCCAATCATCTATTTATTGTGTGAATGTCCAAACATCTAAGATTCTACACTAAAAACTATTTATTGTGTGAATGCCCAAACATCTAAGATTCTATACCAAAAAGTATAATTGTGTGAATGCCCAAACATCTAGGCTTTTACACCCGCAGCTAGTGGGTCCATGATGATAACTTCTGTTTTGTTTGCCCAGCCGTTTTACTGCCGTGTTACAGACACCGTTTGGAAACAATTAAGGTATGTAAATAAACATTTACAGAATATTTATGTGTAAATAACTTATTTCACAACGTATATATCTGTGGCTCATAGTCCGGTGCGGCTATATATGGAAAATATTTTTTTCTTAAAAAATTTAGCGGGTGCGTCTTATATATAGTCCGGAAAATATGCTACATATGTAATTTTTGCATCAGTGGAAGGAACCAACGCTAGTTTTAGTTCTCTCCATTCAAAGCTGTCACTAACACAGGGGTGTCCAAACTTTTTCCACTGAGGGCCGCATTCTGAAAAATCAAAGCTACCAGGAGCCATTTTGATATTTTTTATTTTAAAAACCAATACAATATATGTATAAAAATATACATTTAGGCCTCCACTCCGGCTTGATCCCGGGGAACCCAAAGGGTTTTGGTAAAAAAAATATTAAAAATGTGTCATTATTCAGTATTATTATTTTTTATTATTATTCAAGTTTTAAATCTCTAGATCAGGGGTCACCAACGCGGTGCCCGCGGGCACCTGGTCGCCCGTAAGGACCAGATGAGTCGCCCGCGGGCCTGTTCTAAAAAAAAATAATAAAAAAAAAATGTTTTTTTAAAAATAAATAAAATACATTTAAAAATAAATAAATAAATATATTAAATCTACATAGAAAAAACACAAGATACACTTTCAATCAGTGCATCAACCCAAACAACCTCCCCCATGCACACTCATCCACACCCACTCACACAAAAGGGGTTATTTCTTTCTGCTACCAATATTCTGGTTCCCACAACATAGACAACACATCTGCAAGGGACACAGTCCCTGAAGCACACATGATTGTATAGGCTGCTGGTCCACTAACATTTTCATTAATTACTATTTTTTATGTAATTATTTTTATATTGTTTTACTTTCTTTTTTATCCAAGAAAATGTTTTTTATTTATTTATCTTATTTTTTTTTTTTTTTTTTAAAAAGGGCCTTATCTTCAACAGACCAGGTTGTCAATGATATTAGATTTCTTTAAAGGGTTTTTTTTAAACCAGGCCCAGTCCAGATAATGTCCAAGTCGGACTCAGCAACACACACCTTCATTCATGTACACAGAAAAAAATTAGGGAACACAACAGATTGCATATAATTTATAAACAAAATTACATTTTCAAAATAAGCATTTATGTACAGTCCAGATTATGTCCAGGTCACTCAAATTAGGGAACACAACAACAGATATCATATAATCTATAAACATAATTCTACTTTCAAAATAAGCCTTTGAGGACTTCTCATCTTTTTTTCAATGTTTTTTGGCATCATTATCGTTTTCAACCATGTAACTTTCTAAAGTTAGAAAATACTGAATAAATGTTTTAAAGAAAGTAATACTAAGTGAATATCTGTTTTTGGCCTTAAAAATAAACATTTTACCGAGTACTATAATTAAATTGACTAAATCATGATTGTCAATGAACTCTCCTAAAATAACAGAAACCACATTAAGCTTCATAAACAAACCAATCCTTAAACACATTTTTTCAACTTCCACCCAAAACAAAGACACAATATGACAATACCAAAACAAATGCAGGGTGGATTCAGGCTCCTGACAACAAAATCAGCAATCATCTGACTCTGTCATATTCCATAATTTTAACATTTTCCCTGTGGGTAAGAAGTTATAAATAATTTTAATTTGAAAATAACGATTTTGCACATCGATACTGGTTTTATAGATTAGTTTGAATATGGCATCCCATGGCAACGGGCAGTCAAAGTCCTCCCATTTTCCATATGTGTTGTATGGGGCAGCCTTCAAAGATTTCTTTATTAAATACAAATTATATATTTTTCTATTTATTTGAGTTCCTTTTTGCCAACTAGAATTTCTTACTAGATGTTTACAAACTAATAATTTAGTAGTTCCATAATTAATTATTTGTTTCCATCTTTTCCCAATTACTCCAGTTAGTTGATAAAATGAAAAGCTTGAGCAAGCATCACCATACATAGTTCTAAATTCATCATACTTCATAATTTTACCATTCTCATTGATAATATCATTGACAAAAATGATTCCTTTCAAACATATTTTTCCAAAAGAAAGGCTTTCCATCTATTACAATATTAGAGTTCATCCATATTAACTGCTGCAAAATATCGTCTCTATTTTCTGGCACATAAAATTGAAAACACCACTATGAGTGGATTGTTTCCTTTATGAACCCTGCCATGTTTCCCAGCAGACTCTCTGGGAGGGGATCACTTGTAAAAAAGGATACAATTTATTTTGATACAGTACATGTTTTTTGTCCAACAGGACATTTGTGTACCACTCAATGTTTAAATACATCTTTGGAACAATTGATGCTTTTAAAGACAGACACATAGCCTCAAGGTTGAGAAGTTTCAGGCCCCCATATTCATACTCTTTGTACAAAACCTTTCTTTTAATCTTTTCTGGTTTGCCGTTCCAGACAAAATCGAAGACCCTCCGCTCATAAATCTTAAAAAAGTTTTGTGATGGAGCTGGTAATGACAAAAACAAATAAATAAATTGAGGAATAATTAACGAGTTGGCAATAGACATTTTACCATACAAGGTTAGGGATTTCCCTTTCCATAATTGCATAATTTTGTCCAGCTTTCTTAGTCGATTATCATAATTTACTGAGCCTAGATCTTCCAGATTTTCTGGGACAACAACACCAAGTATGTTAACTGGTCCATCTGTCCACAAAACAGGCACTTTGCATTCCATTCGAAAGGACGTTCCCTTTAGATTTCCGATCCTTAACATTTTACATTTATCATAATTAAGCTTAAGGCCAGATTGCTGTGAAAATATGTCCAAAAGATTAAGAAGGTTCCGCAAACAATGAGGAAAAATCTTATCTTTGTGAATCAGCCTTTTCTGACATGAACTTCATCAAGAACAAACACAGAACATGCCTTACTGATGCACATCTGCAAGACTCACTCAGAGTTGCAGTGTCAAGTTACACACCAGAGTACAACACACTAGTTAACAGTGTGCAATGCCAGGCTTCCCACTAACTGACAAAGAAACAGATAACAGATTTGGTGTCCAGTTCAAAGTGTGACATGATTTAAAAAATTGAGAGTTTACTTTTGTAGTTTACATGAGTTATTATTTGTACAAACATGGTGCAAAGTAATTCATGATTTGTTAAAAAATGTTAGTGGCTAGCTAGTTAAAATGGGATATTGTGATTTCACAAGACTGTCTTAGAAGTGATCATTTGAAAATGTTCAATTTGAAAAATGTGCACTTAGAGAAAATATAAAAATAAAGTGTTGCATATTGATATTTATCTGTTTCTATATATATTTATTGTGAGAACTCATTAAGATGATCAGTGTTTCCACAAAGATAAATATCATTAATTATTAATAATAACAGAGTTAAAGGTAAATTGAGCAAATTGGCTACTTCTGGCAATTTATTTAAGTGTGTATCTAACTGGTAGCCCTTCGCATTAATCAGTACCCAAGAAGTAGCCCTTGGTTTCAAAAAGGTTGGTGACCCCTGCTCTAGATCAACATTAGGTCTATCTGTCAATGTAACGGTTTTAAAGATTTAAGTTGTATGCTCTTGTTGTCAAAGAAAACCCTGTTTTTTTATGGAAAAAATACAAAATATGCAATATTTTCACACAATTACATTTTTAAGTGGAATATTTGAGATTATATAATAATTGGATTCTTAAAAAGGTCAATAACTCATAACAACATTGATTTTAATTCATTATTATTTTTTGAGCAAAGACACTTAAAAACAAATCACACTAAAATTAATGGGGATCCAAATAATTATAGTGTTAAAAAATAAATTATATATATATTTTTTTACTGTTTACTTTTAACACAATAATCTCGAGATCAACTTCAGATCTATCCGTCAATTATATGTTTTATTGTTGTTTATGTTTTTCGTTTGTTCGTTCTAGGACCTTCTTTGTAAAAAACAGCTCAGTTTTTTTATATGGCAAACACAAAATATGCAACACTTTCCCCAAAAATATCTCAGACGTGACGTAATTGGAGCCTTGAATAGGTCAATAATTCATAATGACGTTGATTTTGATTCATTATTATTTTTTAAAGAAAGAAACAGCCTGCATGGCAGCTTTGTGTGATTAGAGTAAACATTGCGACATTTTCTTGTTGCATTTCACCTGTTGGCTCTTTTATACCACTTATCATGTTTTTAATTTTTTTCATTCGTATTTTTAAAATGTGCCGTGGGGCCGTTAAAAAATGACCAGCGGGCCACAAATGGCCCCCGGGCCGCACTTTGGACACCCCTGCACTAGCATATTTAGCGGTCCAACCTTTTGTTCTGCAGCGACACTGTGCCTGATTTAACGTGCAAAGCTCGGGCTGGAATGTTGAGGTTTCTGTAAAAAGGAACTGGGCCATTTGGAAAACGTCCAAGTCCGGTATGTGACCGGTTCGGGCCACAGCAAAGGCGGGTTGTGTTTGTGGCTTTGTCCGTCAGGATGGTGCAACATTCTTGTGTGTTGCCATTGTCTGTGAAGTTGTGAAGGCAACCAAACTAACTGGATCCGTGCTGGACCACGGTCTGGGCGATTCTCGGCGGTGGCGTGCCTGAAGGGGTTGGCATAGGCAGTGGGGTTTGTTGGCGGAATCGAGGATTTAGAGAGCCTGCACTTGACAAAGATGCTACAGCTTTCCTCTTTTGTCCGTTTTCATCCTCAGGCTCACTCTCCAAATTGAAGATGCCTTAGTTAGATTTATCTCTCTCCCTATATATATATTCAATATATATATATAGAGCTCCCCTCATGGTCTTTTTCTTCGCCCTTCCCCCCATCCCCGAATCCCTCCAAACGAATGGCGCTCGTCAGCCACTCGCTAAACGCCCTGCGCCAGTCGCCTTTACAGCTCAGGCGGCGTCTCGTTGGCAGTAAGCTGATTAGGAATCAGCCGCTAAAGCCGGCAGCCACTGATAGCCTAACAGAGGGAGTTACAACACCGTGGAAGAGGAGGAGAGAAAGTGTGAGCGCAGAACGATAAACTGACAAGACGACACAGAGATTAATCGATAATGAGACGTGTGTCGTCTGGACACCTCACTAAGGACACCATTTATTAAGAACCCGTACAGAAAGAACTAAGTTATAAGGCAGGGTTGCCCACACTTTTTCTGCAGGCGAGCTACTTTTCAATTGATCAAGTCGTGGGGATCCACCTCATTCATATATATAATTTATATTTACTTATTTATGAAAGATATGTTTTTGTTAACAAGTTAAAGGTGTTTAATGATAATACAAGCATGTTTAACACATATAGTTAATATTTTTAACAAGTTAAAGGTGTTTAAAGATAATACAAGCATGTTTAACACATATAGTTAATATTTTTAACAAGTTAAAGGTGTTTAAAGATAATACAAGCAGGTTTAACACATATAGTTAATATTGTAAACAAGTTAAAGGTGTTTAAAGATAATACAAGCATGTTTAACACATGTCGTTAATATTGTTAACAAGTTAAAGGTGTTTAAAGATAATACAAGCATGTTTAACACATATAGTTAATATTGTTAAGTTAAAGGTGTTTAAAGATAATACAAGCATGTTTAACACATATAGTTAATATTTTTAACAAGTTAAAGGTGTTTAAAGATAATACAAGCATGTTTAACACATATAGTTAATATTGTAAACAAGTTAAAAATGTTTAAAGATAATACAAGCATGTTTAACACATGTAGTTAATATTGTTAACAAGTTAAAGGTGTTTAAAGATAATACAAGCATGTTTAACACATATAGTTAATATTGTTAACAAGTTAAAGGTGTTTAAAGATAATACAAACATGTTTAACACATATAGTTAATATTGTTAATAAGTTAAAGGTGTTTAAAGATAATACAAGCATGTTTAACACATATAGTTAATATTGTTAACAAGTTAAAGGTGTTTAAAGATAATACAAGCATGTTTAACACATATAGTTAATATTGTTAAGTTAAAGGTGTTTAAAGATAATACAAGCATGTTTAACACATATAGTTAATATTGTTAACAAGTTAAAGGTGTTTAATGATAATACAAGCATGTTTAACACATATAGTTATTATTGTTAATAAGTTAAAGGTGTTTAAAGATAATACAAGCATGTTTAACACATATAGTTAATATTGTTAAGTTAAAGGTGTTTAAAGATAATACAAGCATAGTTAACACATATTGTTAATATTGTTGATAAGTAAAAGGTGTTTAATGATAATACACGCATGTTTATCACATGTAGTTAATATTGTTAACAAGTTAAAGGTGTTTAATGATAATACAAGCATGTTTAACACATATAGTTAATATTGTTAATAAGTTAAAGTTGTTTAAAGATAATACAAGCATGTTTAACACATATAGTTAATATTGTTAGCAAGTTAAAGGTGTTTAAAGATGATGCAAGCATGTTTAACACATATAGTTAATATTGTTAACAAGTTAAAGGTGTTTAAAGATAATACAAGCATGTTTAACACATATAGATTCCTTTCTTTCATGAAGACAAGAATATAAGTTGGTGTATTACCTGATTCTGATGACCTGCATTGATAGGAATCAGACAGTGGTGCTGATAACGTCCGCATTTTCAAATGGAGGAGAAAAAAAGTCCTCCTTTCTGTCCAATACCACATGAAAGTGGTTTTTGGCATCTTATTTGTCCAGCTTCCGTACTCCTTTGTATACACTTTACCAGAAATACATTGGCGGCAGCTTTCTGAGACTCTTATATTGTCAGCGCAGGCAGGATGAAGCAGCGCTTTTATTGTGCAACTGTGCAGTCGGTCTTTGGCGTTTTGACGACAGGTACGGCGCCAGAGTCTGTTGAAATAAAAAGTGTTTCTCGCCTTCCTGTCGGTCATTTTTTCTGGCAGCAGCCAGCGTCACCTCAGAAGACCCTCGGGTGCCGTGAATGTCAATCAAGTGACGAAAGTGACGTCATAGTGAAGATTTATGATCGCTCATTTTTTAGGACTATTTTTTTAATGCCTGGCTGGCGATCGGCTGACACACCCTCCGCGATCGACCGGTAGCTCGCGATCGACGTAATGAGCACCCCTGTTATAAGGTGTTTCAGTCTATCTGATAAAAGGGCAGGCGGGGTCAGAGGGAGCAAGAGTGGTGAAGCGGACAGTGCTTTTTAAGGAAGTGGCAGAAAGAGAGGCTGCGTCGGAGGATAGCAGAGAGCTGTGTACTCCCCGAGGAGGCGGGACGATAAAGGACAAAGAAAAACAGCGGCAGTGAAGAAGAAACAAAGAGAGGAAGCGCAGATTGCAGCGAGACAGTCCCGAGCAGTGTGGCCTGTGATTGTGCTCGGAGTTGAGGCGGGGATAAGAATAACAATCCGGAGGAGGACGTGACTCAGCAGAGGATGTTTGCAGGAAGTGAAGATGATCTTCTCGCCTGAAGGCAAAACACTTCCTTAATGCACAACAAAGCTCACGGATTGGCAGAAAAGTCGAATTAATCTGCCTTTTGGAGCGAGGACTTCGTAAACCGCCGACATCAGTGACGGTGTGTTGTGTTGTGCTGTGCTGTGTTGTGTTGTGTTGTGCACGACAAGACTAACTGATCAAATGTGTGGGAGGCCTACGTTATTCAAGGATTCATTTGGCATACCCGTACACGTTTGCACATGTGCGGTACGAAATTTGGACTCAGGTCCTGGCAAGTGTTAAGAAAAAAAAGTAATAAGTAGGCATACTTGCCAACCCTCCCATATTTTCCGGGAGAATTCAGCGCCTCTCCCGAAAACCTCCCGGAAGAAATTTTCTCACGAAAATCTGGAGGCCACGCCCCCTCCAGTTTCATGCGGACCTGAGTGGGGACAGCGGCGACAGTCTGTTTTTCACGTCCGCTTTCCCACGATATAAACAGCGTGCCTGCCCAATCACGTTATAACTGTAGAATGATCGAGGGCGAGTTCTTGGTTTCTTATGTGGGTTTATTGTTAGGCAGTTTCATTAACGTCCTCCCAGCGCGACAACAACACACAACAACAGCAGTCACGTTTTCGTCTACCGTAAAGCAGTTCGTCTGCCGTAAACAGCAATGTTGTGACACTCTTAAACAGGACAATACTGCCATCTACCGGATAGCCTCCGGAACACTGAAATTCAAGTATTTATTTTATTTATAATAAATATATATATATATATATATATATATATATATATATATATATATATATATATATATATATATATATATATATATATATATATATATATATATATATATATATATATATATATATATATATATATATATATATATAGCTAGAATTCACTGAAAGTCAAGTATTTCATATATATATATATATATATATATATATATATATATATATATATATATATATATATATATATATACACTACCGTTAAAAAGTTTGGGGTCACCCAAACAATTTTGTGGAATAGCCTTCATTTCTAAGAACAAGAATAGACTATCGAGTTTCAGATGAAAGTTCTCTTTTTCTGGCCATTTTGAGCGTTTAATTGACCCCACAAATGTGATGCTCCAGAAACTCAATCTGCTCAAAGGAAGGTCAGTTTTGTAGCTTCTGTAACGAGCTAAACTGTTTTCAGATGTGTGAACATGATTGCACAAGGGTTTTCTAATCATCAATTAGCCTTCTGAGCCAATGAGCAAACACATTGTACCATTAGAACACTGGAGTGATAGTTGCTGGAAATGGGCCTCTATACACCTATGTAGATATTGCACCAAAAACCAGACATTTTCAGCTAGAATAGTCATTTACCACATTAGCAATGTATAGAGTGTATTTCTTTAAAGTTAAGACTAGTTTAAAGTTATCTTCATTGAAAAGTACAGTGCTTTTCCTTCAAAAATAAGGACATTTCAATGTGACCCTAAACTTTTGAACGGTAGTATATATATATATATATATATATATATATATATATATATATATATATATATATATATATATATATATATATATATATATATATATATATATATATATATATGAAATACTCGAGTTGGTGAATTCTAGCTGTAAATGTACTCCTCCCCTCTTAACCACGCCCACAACCACGCCCCCCGCCCCCAACCACAGCTTTTCTTTCTCTCCATCCCTTCCCATTGTAGTGATTCTCAAACTGTGATACGAACCACTGGCCTAAAACATTGTGGTGGCACATCTCCTCCACCAACCGGAGTAGCACTTTGCCGTGGAGGAGTTTTACTCCCAAACCAAGACCCTTGTTGAACTTGACCCACTATATCCCCTGATGTCTCAGGACTTTGCTTGACCCATAGCTCTACCTGGTCCAGGTTGTTTTCGAGGCCATGCTTTGGTACACTTGTACCCCTTCACCAGGTTTCAAACGGCCAACAAGATGGTTCCTTAGCCATACAGGTCTTCGCTACTGGGGCATTCGAGTAGTCTGATCCATGTCCTCACCTGCACATTTACCAATCGCTCTAGACGATTGGTAAGGTGACCTCCCCCGTGGAGATGGGCCACATCAGACTAAGCAGCAGTCCAAACTGGAAGCACCACAGCTTCAGCTTCCCTGGGATGAGCAGTGTTGCTAATCTGCTTGAGGCCAGTTATAGTATCCTGCTTGAGTTGATCCACATGATGGATGTCTTTGGGATCGGTGTTACACCAAGGCTTTTGATGGGATGTATCGTTGACCATTGATGTGGAACGTCTTATTGGACAGTTGGCCTTTGGCAATGGAGATACTGCAGGCATGGCTGGATTTAATCTCCATTCGCGCTAATGTGACGTTTGGAGTTGGTTCAGGAATAGTTTAACTACAAAATCTTGCCACATTAACCAGACTAAGGCTTTGTTCACACTACAGGTCAATTACAATTTTTTTTTCCTATATGCAACCTGCATCGGATGTTTTCATGTCCGTCTGAACAGTGCAAATCCGAATTTTTCCTATCCGACCCAGGCCTCTTTCGAATGTGAAAAAAATTTGTATATATATGCGATGTGTTCTCAATGTGAACTCTCAGGTTGCATTCATCCGACCGGAACGTCATCAGAAAGCGAGAAGTGTCATAATTCTTTGCCAAAATAGACAGTTACAAAATAAATAGTTGACAACGGAGCAGAAAACAGGTGAAAATAAAACGGGAAAGTTCCACCCAAAAAACCTATGAGATCCAAAATACTTACCGTATTTTTCGGACTATAAGTCGCAGTTTTTTTCATAGTTTGGCCGGGGGTGCGACTTATACTCAGGAACGATTTATGTGTGAAATGATTAACATATTACCGTAAAATATCAAATAATATTATTTAGCTCATTCACGTTCGATCTAACCCTAGGGGTTCGGTGAGTCGGCCTCAGGGGTTTGGCGGAGGTCAAGACTCGTGTAAATAAAAACTTCTCCCTATCGGCGTATTACGGATACGGCAACATTTGACTGATTTGCAGGTGTGTAATTTGTTGTGAGTTTATGCACTGTGTTGGTTTTGTTGTTTGAACAAGGTGATGTTCATGCACGGTTCATTTTGTGCACCAGTAAAAAAAACATGGTAACACTTTAGTATGGGGAACATATTCACCATTAATTAGTTGCTTATTAACATGCAAATTAATAACATATTGGCTCTTAACTAGTCATAATTAAGTACTTATTAATGCCTTATTCGGCATGGCCTTATTATAACCATAACCCTCTAACCCTGACTCTAACCCTAACCCTAACCCTAACCAAATAACTCTAAATTAAGTCTTTGTTACTTAGAATATGTTCCCCATACTAAAGTGTTACCAAAAACATATAACTTTGTCTTGAATTTGAAAAAAATAAATACATTTATTTTTCACTTAAGAAGGGTTCAGTGAATGCGCATATAAACTGGTGGGGTTCTGTACCTCCAACAAGGTTAAGAACCACTGGACTAGACGTATAAGATTTCATGGGATTTAGCGATTAGGGGTGACAGATTGTTTGGTAAACGTATAGCATGTTCTATATGTTATAGTTATTTGAATGACTCTTACCATAATATGTTATGTTAACATACCAGGCACGTTCTCAGTTGGTTATTTATGCCTCATATAACGTACACTTATTCAGCCTGTTGTTCACTATTCTTTATTTATTTTAAATTGCCTTTCAAATGTCTATTCTTGGTGTTGGCTTTTATCAAATAAATTTCCCCAAAAAGTGCGACTTATATATGTTTTTTTCCTTCTTTGTTATGCATTTTATACACCGGAGCGATTTATACTCCGAAAAATATGGTAGCCTAATTTCAGATTTATTTAAAACATTTTTTGACGAGAAATCCAGTCTGTGCAGGGAGCCACTGTAACACTAGATATCAGAGGAGAACTAAAATGCAGATTGTAGGTGAGATGTAAGGAAAAAAAGTTAAAACGTTAATATAACTACTAATAGGCTTTGTCATCGCAGTGCTGTATGGTACAACACATTTACCCGCAAATGGGCCTAAAAAAAGAGACTGTGTGACTTTAAAAAAAACAACTACAAAAAACTCTTGCACATGTGCAAAAAGGGATTTCAACCCTTTTATCACATGTTGCTCCTAAAATAAATCCATCCAAATTTGATAAAACTAGAGTAAAAGTTTGGCCTATCTGAATAGCATGTTTGAAGTCAATTTCAACCATGACCAAATTGACAAGTGATTGATCACTTGAGCTGAGCGCTGCGTGTATCACATTTTGTTCTCTTGTGTTTTTGTTAGCTGAATAATTGAGCACAGCTAAATGTTTTTTTAAAGATAGAAGATTATATTTAACATTTCTTAAATTATTTTCAAGGCTTTTTTTATTTTATTTTTTTAATCTCAAAAGACCTCTTAAGTTGGGATCCTATTATGCACAACCTACTTTTCTCACTTGTCGGTACCTGTTTTTGTGTATTTGAGATCCCCATCAGTCCCGAAAATTGAAAAACAAGTCATTGTGGAGATATCGACTATTTCCATTTATGGGTTAGTTTATGGACCAGACTGTATCGGGATATGAGTTTGGATCCATATCGCGCAGCCCCACACTAGTGTTAGCACAGTTAAAGGCCTACTGAAATGATATTTTTTTATTTAAACGGGGATAGCAAATCCATTCTATGTGTCATACTTGATCATTTCGCGATATTGCCATATTTTTGCTGAAAGGATTTAGTATAGAACAACGACGATAAAGTTTGCAACTTTTGATCTCTGATAAAAAAAAAGCCTTGCCCCTACCGGAAGTAGCGTGACTACACAGGAGGAAGGACTGCTCACATTTTCCTATTGTTTACACCAGCAGCGAGAGAGATTCGGACCGAGAAAACGACGATTACCCCATTAATTTGAGCCAGGATGAAAGATTCGTGGATGAGGAACGTGAAAGTGAAGGACTAGCGTGCAGTGCAGAACGTATCTTTTTTCGCTCTGACCGTAATTTAGGTACAAGGGTTCATTGGATTCCACACTCTCTCCTTTTTCTATTGTGGATCACGGATTTGTATTTTAAACCACCTCGGATACTATATCCTCTTGAGAATGAGAGTCGAGAACGCGAAATGGACATTCACAGTGACTTTTATCTCCACGACAAAACATCGGTGAAGCACTTTAGCTACTGAGCTAACGTGATAGCATCCGGCTTAACTGCATATAGAAACAAAACAAATAAGTCCCTGACTGGAAGGACAGACAGAAGATCAACAATACTACCAAACTCTGGACCTGTAACTACACGGTTAATGCTTTCCAGCTTAGCGAAGCCTAGCAATGCTGTGGCTAATGACGCCATTGAAGCTAACTTAGCTACGGAACCTCGACAGAGCTATGCTAAAAACATTAGCTCTCCACCTACGCCAGCCCTCATCTGCTCATCACGACGCGTGCTCACCTGCGTTCCAGCGATCGACGGTACGACGAAGGACTTCACCCGATCACCGATGCGGTTGGCAGCCCGGAGACGGAAGAAGTCAAGGTGAGGTCGTTCGGCTAGCGCGTCTGTTATCCTCAAAGTCCTCCTGGTTGTGTTGCTGTAGTCCGCTGTTAATACACCGATCCCACCTACAACTTTCTTCTTTGCAGTCTCCATTGTTCATTAAACAAATTGCAAAAGATTCACCAACACAGATGTCCAGAATACTGTGGAATTTTGAGATGAAAACAGAGCTTTTTGTATTGGACTCAATGGGCTCCGAATACTTCCGCTTCAACCGTTGACGTCACGCGCATACGTCATCATACATAGACGTTTTCAACCGGAAGTTTAGCGGGAAATTTAAAATGGCACTTTATAAGTTAACCCGGCCGTATTGGCATGTGTTGCAATGTTAAGATTTCATCATTGATATATAAACTATCAGACTGCGTGGTCGGTAGTAGTGGCTTTCAGTAGGCCTTTAAGTGTTGTCGGAGGACTTATGATGGCATTGAGTTTTAATGTATGAGGCCACATGTGTACCATGTTTGAGGTTTAATAATTAAATTGATATTTAAGAAAATTTTTTTTCACTGGTGCTACTAGTGAAAAAGCTCTGCATCTATTACAAAAGTGACATTCTGTCACGGCGAGGGTCGGCTTACAGCGGTTCGTTCTCCCGGAATGCAAAACTGACGGCTCCGGACGAAGGCGTGAAGGTAGGATTTGATTTATTTAACATACACTACCGTTCAAAAGTTTGGGCTCACCCAAACAATTTTGTGGAATAGCCTTCATTTCTAAGAATAAGAATAGACTGTCGAGTTTCAGATGAAAGTTCTCTTTTTCTGGCCATTTTGAGCGTTTAATTGACCCCACAAATGTGATGCTCCAGAAACTCAATCTGCTCAAAGGAAGGTCCGTTTTGTAGCTTCTGTAACGAGCTAAACTGTTTTCAGATGTGTGAACATGATTGCACAAGGGTTTTCTAATCATCAATTAGCCTTCTGAGCCAATGAGCAAACACATTGTACCATTAGAACACTGGAGTGATAGTTGCTGGAAATGGGCCTCTATACACCTATGTAGATATTGCACCAAAAACCAGACATTTGCAGCTAGAATAGTCATTCACCACATTAGCAATGTATAGAGTGTATTTCTTTAAAGTTAAGACTAGTTTAAAGTTATCTTCATTGAAAAGTACAGTGCTTTTCCTTCAAAAATAAGGACATTTTAATGTGACCCCAAACTTTTGAACGGTAGTGTAAATCCCCCAACTACCAAAATACAGGCAAACAACAGAAAGGCAAGCGTGCCTATCACACGGGAAGCTAAGACTTAGCATAGGCTATGGCATGGAACAATAAGCGTGACGCAAACAATGAAGCCAGGACGAGTGATCAACAAAGGCAGGCTTAAATAGCGTGTCTTGATTACAAACAGGTGTGTCCCGAACGCAAGAGGCAGGTGAAAATCATAAGTAACCATGGAGGTGCACAAACAGGAACTAAAGGAGTCCAAAACAAACAGAAAATAACAAAAACTTAATGCAGACCACAGATCATGACACATGCATGCTGTTATTCTTTTAAATAAAACTTCTTAGTATACCAACATGGGTTAGTTTTAGTTCACAAAAGTAAAAATATGAAAACAATTTGTAGTGTGCAGCCCTCGGTGTAAAAAGTTTGCACCGGATCTTGTCTTTTGTTCTTCTTTGCATCCACTCATTGAAAGGACTTTGATTTTAGAACGTCACAACTTATTGGTAGTTGAGGTTGCTAAATAGCGTTAGCTGTCGTTAAAGATGAAAAATAGTACAAACGTTGGTCCCGATGTTCGCATAACCCCTGCGGATAGAAGAAATGAAACCGAGTGAGACGTCTTGCGGCGCCGGTGGCGAGGTGTCCGTGAGAGCGCCACATATGCGCCATTGTTGTCCTGAAGGGGGGGTGTAGGGGAGTGTGATTTATACGCCACCCCCTCCGAGTGGCCCGGGCCCGTCAGGAGCCACTCCCCGCTGCTGTAAATGGTCGTCGTGGAGATGCGGGTCTGCCTGAGAGTCTGCCACCGCTGAGGGCTGTTTGAACTATGAACTCCACAAGTGACTCCTAGCGGGCTGTCGTAATGTCAAGCAAATACTTGAAGGACCCACTCGTGGAACTTCTTTGAGTCGGTTTTGTTTTCCAGAGCCTTGTTGGGCAACAACAAACGTCTAGGACACTGGTTCTTAACCTGGGTTCGATCGAACCCTAAGGGTTCGGTGAGTCGGCCTCAGGGGTTCGGCGGAGGTCAAGACACACCCGACTCATCGTGTAAATAAAAACCTCTCTATCGGCGTATTATGGATACCCCCAAACAATGTTCCCTCTAATTTTCCATATGCGTGAGCAAACGCAAAAACTCCTTGAGCATTCGGTGGAGAGCATGTGAGCGATGTCAGACGTGCACATGCACTGTGGCCACACCTGTAGCACACCTGTCCCAAACCTGACTAAATAACAAGTTCAATATTTTATTATTATAATCAAATGACAGCAGTCATTTCCATGAGATTATTTTCTAATATAAGTGTTTTAGCCCACTTACAATGACAATAACAAAAAATAATGTTTTTCATGAGCTGTGTACTAGTATTATATGTCTGGGTGGGGGTCATACTTTGGAAATAATTTGTACCCCTTTCAGATATCGCATTTAGTTCCCACTAAAACATTCACATGTTGCACAATGAGATGTAAACATGGGATCATGTGTACATTCATGTAACTTTCCGTTTGTAAAATATATCTTTATTTTTATTTCTTTAATATAATATTAATCATTTAATCATTAATATTTATAAATTAAGATTAAATTAAGAAAAAACATTTAATTTTTCACTAAAGAAGGGTTCGGTGAATGCGCATATGAAACTGGTGGGGTTCGGTACCTCCAACAAGGTTGAGAACCACTGGTCTAAGAAAACCCGTCCTAACACTTTTGTTATTAAAGTGGCTCCGACTTTCCGGGAAAGACCGTTTTTTTGTTTCCGTGGTAGCTGACGACCAGATGTTTTGAAAACTCGGCAGCACTTAGCAGAGCCTCGTTAGCAGCTCTCGCCATGGTGACCACCGTTGCCGAGCCGCGAAGGAGAACCCACGGACAACGTGTGGCGTAGAATGAGGCTTTGACTTCTGGTTTCTGGCTCCCGAGTGGATGGTCTTGGTCCTGCCACTCCTTAAAAACCTCAAACCGTTCCAACACTCTGTCAAAACATTTCACTGTAAAGTAGGGGTCGACAGATTTATCAGCCAGGCACCGATTTAAACCCGGTTTAACGGCATTAGCCGTTTATTTTGATCGGTATCGGCTAATGCAGTATACAAACGGTTTGCATACTTTTTCTCACTTCCTCGTTTACTCTGAGACGTGGACGTGTCCAAACTAAGTGCAGTATAAATTAGAGATGTCCGATAATGTTTTTTTTGTCGATATCCGCTATTCCGATATTGTCCAACTCTTAATTACCGATTGCGATATCAACCAATACCGATACATACAGTCATGGAATTAATAATAATAATAATAGATTTTATTTGAAGAAAGCACTTTACATTGAGCAAACAACCTCAAAGTGCTACAGTGTATTGAAAATAATAATAATAATAATAATTAAAAGATAATAAAAAAATAAATAAAAATAAAAACTAGAACAGCCTAATAGCTAGAACTAGTATGCATATATCTATAAAAAGGCTTTTTTTTAAAAGAAGGGTTTTTAAGCCTTTTTTAAAAGCATCCACAGTCTGTGGTGCCCTCAGGTGGTCAGGTAGAGCATTTTACAGACTGGAAGCGGCGGAGCAGAAAGCCCGGTCTCCCATAGTTCGTAGCTTAATTAACACATTATTATGCCTTATTTTGTTGTGATGCCCCGCTGGATCCATTAAACAATGTAACAAGGTTTTCCAAAATAAATCAACTCAAGTTATGGAAAAAAATGCCAACATGGCACTGCCATATTTATTATTGAAGTCACAAACGGCATTATTTTTTTTAACATGCCTCAAAACAGCAGCTTGGAATTTGGGTAGCGGGGGGTGTGTATTGTAGCGTCCCGGAAGAGTTAGTGCTGCAAGGGGTTCTGGGTATTTGTTCTGTTGTGTTTATGTTGTGTTACGGTGCGGATGTTCTCCCGAAATGTGTTTGTCATTCTTGTTCGGTGTGGGTTCACAGTGTGACGCATATTTGTAACAGTGTTAAAGTTGTTTATACGGACACCCTCAGTGTGACCTGTATGGCTGTTGACCAAGTGTGCTTGCATTCACTTGTGTGTGTGAAAAGGCGTAGATATTATGTGACTGGGCCGGCATGCAAAGGCAGTGCCTTTAAGGTTTATTGGCGCTCTGTACTTCTCCCTACGTCCGTGTACACAGCGGCGTTTTAAAAAGTCATACATTTTACTTTTTGAAACCGATACCGATAATTTCCGATATCACATTTTAAAGCATTTATTGGCCGATAGTGTCGGCAGTGCGTTATTATCGGACATCTCTAATGCTAACCCTAACTCTCCGGCCACGCGCGGTTGGGAGAGTGGCCGTGACAGCAACCTGAGGGTTCCTGGTTCGATCCCCACCTTCTACCAACCTCGTCACGTCCGCTGTGTCCTTGAGCAAGACACTTCACCCTTGCTCCTGATGGGTGGTGGTTAGGGCCTTGCATGGCAGCTCCCGCCATCAGTGTGTGAATGTGGAAATAGTGTCAAAGCGCTTTGAGTACCTTGAAGGTAGAAAAGCGCAATACGAGTATTTACCATCTATGCTAATTTGGTCAGTGACTTGTAGTGACGCAGGTTAGCCATCCGGGTGTGGCGTGAGATTGTGTTGTGTGTTGGCTGACGACGCTCCAGTGTGCACTCGGTGGTTAATCTCACCCCACCAGTTAGTGCTCTCAGATGTGTGTGTGTGTGCGCGTGAGGGACGGGACCGCCGCCACGCAGCGCTAAGTGACCCGGAAAGACCCGCCCATCTGGAGGACATGTTGCATCCCTCGTCAAGCAGCCTCGCATGGCTGAGCGGGTTATTAAAAATGGCAGCTTCCTGGCCTGCGTGCGTGCGTGTGTATAAATGAGGTCGGCGGCCGGCTTTATCATTCTTTATTTACAGCGAATTTCCTCTCAGAACTAATTTCATCCCACCCTTGTTAGCATCCTTCCGCCTCGTTAGCGCTTGATTGAATGAGTGCGCGCAGCATATCCCCCCCCGTCCTTTCACTGTCACTCTGATAGTTTGGCC
This sequence comes from Entelurus aequoreus, assembly GCF_033978785.1. NCBI lineage: Eukaryota > Metazoa > Chordata > Actinopteri > Syngnathiformes > Syngnathidae > Entelurus > Entelurus aequoreus. Next base: position 34,539,571 of record NC_084753.1, read on the forward strand.
ATTATGGTGTGTAGATCCATACTGAAAAATCGATACCGCCGATCTTGGTGCTCTAATATCAATCCTAAAATCTAAATATTGATACTTTAGTTCAGGGGTGTCCAAACTTTTTCCACCAAGGGCCGCATACTGAAAAGTCAAAATTTGATGTATCCATCCATCCATTTTCTACCGCTTATCCCTTTCGGAGTGGCGGGGGGTGCTGGAGCCTATCTCAGCTACAATCGGGCGGAAGGCAGGGTACACCCTGGACAAGTCGCCACCTCATCGCAGGGCCAAAATTTGATATATTAAAAAAAAAACAACTAAAAACAGCTATGTATTATAGGTGACTAAGTATATTACTATTAATTTTAAAAAAATTAAAAAATACTAAAAACAACTATGTATTATAGGTGACTGAATATATTATTATTAATTTAAAAAAACTAAAAACAGCTATGTATTATAGGTGACTAAGTATATTACTGTTAATAAAAAAACTAAAAACAGCTATGTATTATAGGTGACTAAGTATATTACTATTAATAAAAAATAAAAAAATTAAAACAGCTTTGTATTATAGGTGACTAAGTATATTACTATTAATAAAAAAATAATAATTAAAACAGCTATTTATTATAGGTGATTAAGTATATTACTATTAATTAAAATGTTTTAAAAAATACTAAAAACAGCTATGTATTATAGGTGACTGAATATATTATTATTAATTTAAAAAAAACAACTAAAAACAGCTATGTATTATAGGTGACTAAGTATATTACTATTTTTTTTTTTAAACAACTAAAAACAGCTATGTATTATAGGTGACTAAGTATATTACTATTAATAAAAACATTTTTTTAAAACAGCTATGTATTATAGGTGACTAAGTATATTACTATTAATAAAAAAAATTATTTAAAAAAAACAGCTATGTATTATAGGTGACTAAGTATATTACTATTAATAAAAAAATTAAAACATTTATGTATTATAGGTGGCTAAGTATATTACTATTAATTTAAAAAAACTAAATAAAAACAGCTATGTATTATAGGTGACTAAGTATATTACTATTAATTTAAAAAAACTAAATAAAAACAGCTATGTATTATAGGTGACTAAGTATATTACTATTAATTTAAAAAAACAACTAAAAACAGCTATGTATTAAAGGTGACTAAGTATATTACTATTAATAAAAAAATAAAATTAAAACAGCTATGTATTATAGGTGACTAAGTATATTACTATTAATTATCGATTACTTTTTCTCATTACCCTTTTTTCCGCACTATAAGGCGTACCTAAAAACTTCCAATTTTCTCAAAAGCTGACCGTGCACCTTATAATCCGGTGCGCCTTATATATGGACCAATATTGAGCCACAACAGGTCTCGCAACTACGGGATGCATAAAGTAACCCCAGCCGCTACTGTAGCGTCTATTCTATGCGCCTTATAATGCGGTGCGCCTTATATATGAACAAAGTTTTAAAATAGGCCATTCATTGAAGGTGCGCCTTATAATCCGGTGCGCCTTATAGTGCGGAAAATACGGTACATACCAATTTTACATTTTTCTATTGTTTTTTTCCCCATGTAAGAATAGAATAAAAAAAAAATATGATTGTGTAACTGCATAACCTAATGTCAAAAATTCTGCCTGTACGAAAATATTCATGTTCAGCGTTTACTATGGTTGTTGTCATTTGTCACATTAGGTCATAAGTCAGTATTTTATTTTTTAATTAACTTACCAAACTTTGTTTAAATTAAGTTTTTATTTTAAATTTTATTTTGAGAGCTTCTAATATTTTAGGTCAGGACGTCTACTTTTTTTCATCAAGGGCTGCATACTGAAAAGTCAAGTATGGAGGGGGCATTTTGACATTTTTTAATTTAAAAAATGCTTTAAAATTATATATTTATTTAAAGACACAATTTTGTGTATATTATTATTAATTTAAAAATTTCAGCTTTTTCTCATTACATTCCTATGTTTTGCTCTTTTTTTTCTTACATTATTACATTTTTTTTTCTTTTTTTTTTTAGATACATGTATTATTTAAAATACACAACTTAAGTTTTTAGCAGACATGTTTGAAAAATTTGCGCCAAATATCGGTATCTTGAATTTGACTTGGTATCAGATCGTAAAGGAAATCAGTGGTATCGCACATCACCAGCGGACAGAAATGACCAGCACATGTGTTTATTATTTCTTTTTCAAATGTTTATCATGATTGTTGTCATTTGTCACATTAGGTCATAAGTCAGTATTTTATTTTTTTATTAACTTACCAAACTTTGTTTAAGTTAAGTATATTTTTTATTTTTATTTTGAGAGCTTCTAATATTTTAGGTCAGGAGCGTCTACTTTTTTTCCATCAAGGGCTGCATACTGAAAAGGCAAGTGTGGAGGGGGCATTTTGACATTTTTTAATAATAAAAAAAGGCTTTAAAATTATATTTATTTAAAGACACAATTTAGTGTATATTATTATCAATTTAACAATTTCAGCTTTTTCTTACGGAGCCCCCTAAGGGACATGGGGGAAATTTTTTTTGTTTTGATTTTTTATTGTATTTTTAAAAAAATAAAACAATTTTAGACATGTGCAAACGAGATACATGTCTAAAAAAATAATTACATTTTTTTTATAATTTTATAAAAAGTTTCTTGTGCAAACAAGATACATGTCTAAAAAAAAAAAATTTAATTATAGTTTCTCGTGCGCACGAGATACATGTCTAAAAAAAAAAAAATTATATAATTTTTTTCCCCCCCATGTCCCTTTAGGGGCTCCGTATTTTCTCAATACATTCCGATGTTTTGCTCTTTTTTTCTTACATTATTACTGTTTTTTTTTTTTTTTAGATACATAAGCGGTAAAAAAATGAATGGATGGATGGATGTTATTTAAAATACACAACTTTAAAAATTTTAGCAGACATGTTCGAAATATTTGCGCCAAGTATCGGTATCGCCGATACCATCCAGAATTTGACTTGGCATCAGATCGTAAAGGAAATCAGTGGTATCGCACATCACCAGCGGACAGAAATGACCAAGACATGTGTTTATTATTTATTATTTAAGTGTTTATTATGATTTTTGTCATTTGTCACATTAGGGCATAAGTCAGTATTTTATTTTTTTATTAAATTACCAAACTTTGTTTAAATTAAATATATTTTTTATTTTTATTTTGAGAGCTTCTAATATTTTAGGTCAGGAGCGTCTACTTTTTTTCCATCAAGGGCTGCATACTGTAAAGTCAAGTATAGAGGGGTTATTTTGAAATTTTTTGAATAATAAAAAAAGGCTTTAAAATGATATTTTTTAAAAGACACACATTTGTGAACATTATTATTAATTTAACAATTTCAGCTTTTTCTTACGGAGCCCCTATAGGGACATGGGGGAAATTTATTTTGTTATAAATTTTTTTTATTGTATTTTTTTATTTTTTTTAGACATGTATCTCGTTTGCACGAGAAACTTTTTATAAAATTATTTAAAAAGATTTTTTTTTAAATTCATTATTTTTTTTATTTAAAAAAAATAAAAAATTAAATAAATAAATAATACAATTTTTATTTTTATTTTTATAATTTTATAAAAAGTTTCTTGTGCAAACGAGATACGTGTCTAAAAAAAATAAAAATAAATTATAGTTTCTCGTGCGCATGAGATACATTTCTTAAAAAAAAATTATAAAAAAAAAAAATTATAAAAACATTTTTTTCCCCCATGTCCCTTTAGGGGCTCCATATTTTCTCAATACATTCCGATGTTTTGCTCTTTTTTTCTTACATTATTACTGTTTTCTTTTTTTTTAGATACATAAGCGGTAAAAAAAATGAATGGATGGATGGATGTTATTTAAAATACACAACTTTAAAAATTTTAGCAGACATGTTCGAAATATTTGCGCCAAGTATCGGTATCGCCGATACCATCTTGAATTTAACTTTGCATCAGATCGTAAAGGAAATCAGTGGTATCGCACATCACCAGCGGACAGAAATGACCAAGACATGTGTTTATTATTTAAATGTTTATTATGATTTTTGTCATTTGTCACACTAGGTAATAAGTCAGTATTTTATTTTTTAATGAACTTACCAAATTTGTTTAAATTAAGTATATTTTTTATTTTTATTTTGAGAGCTTCTAATATTTTAGGTCAGGAGCGTTTACTGTTTTTTCCATCAGGAAAAGTCAAGTATGCAGGGGTTATTTTGACATTTTTTAATTAAAAAAAAGGCTTTAAAATTATATTTATTTAAAGACACAATTTTGTGTATATTATTAGTAATTTAACAATTTCATCTTTTTTCATTACATTCCGATGTTTTGCTCTTTTTTTCTTACATTATTACTGTTTTGTTTTTTTTAGATACATAAGCGGTAAAAAAATGAATGGATGGATGGATGTTATTTAAAATACACAACTTTAAAAATTTTAGCAGACATGTCCGAAAAATTTGCGCCAAGTATCGGTATCGCCGATACCATCCTGAATTTTACTTGGTATCATATCGTAAAGGAAATCAGTGGTATCACACATCACCAGCGGACAGAAATGACCAAGACGTGTTTATTATTTATTATTTAGATGTTTATTATGATTGTTGTCATTTGTCACATTAGGTCATAAGTCAGTATTTTATTTTTTAATGAACTTACCAAACTTTGTTTAAATCAAGTATATTTTTTATTTTGAGAGCTTCTAATATTTTAGGTCAGGAGCGTCTACTTTTTTTCCATCAAGGGCTGCATACTGAAAAGTCAAGTATAGAGGGGTTATTTTGACATTTTTTAATAATAAAAAAAGGCTTTAAAATGATATTTATTTAAAGACACAAATTTGTGAATATTATTATTAATTTAACAATTTCAGCTTTTTCTTACGGAGCCCCTATAGGGACATGGGGGAAATTTATTTTGTTATAATTTTTTTTTATTGTATTTTTTTATTTTTTTTAGACATGTATCTCGTTTGCACGAGAAACTTTTTATAAAATTATTTAAAAATATTTTTTTTTAAATTCATTATTTTTTTTATTTAAAAAAAAATAAAAATTAAATAAATAAATAATACAATTTTTATTTTTATTTTTATAATTTTATAAAAAGTTTCTTGTGCAAACGAGATACATGTCTAAAATTTTTTTTTAAAAATTATAGTTTCTCGTGCGCATGAGATACATGTCTTAAAAAAAAAAAAAAATTATTAAAAAAAAAAATTATAAAAACATTTTTTTCCCCCATGTCCCTTTAGGGGCTCCATATTTTCTCAATACATTCCGATGTTTTGCTATTTTTTTCTTACATTATTACTGTTTTGTTTTTTTTAGATACATAAGCGGTAAAAAAATGAATGGATGGATGGATGTTATTTAAAATACACAACTTTAAAAATTTTAGCAGACATGTTCGAAATATTTGCGCCAAGTATCGGTATCGCCGATACCATCCTGAATTTAACTTTGCATCAGATCGTAAAGGAAATCAGTGGTATCGCACATCACCAGCGGACAGAAATGACCAACACATGTTCAACTGACACGAACGCGCAAAATGGCGACAAAAAGCAGAAAAAAGTCGTTTTGACGGTGATGTCTTTGTAGTGGTGGTCGTTAAGTATTTATCATACGACACATGGATCGCCCCCCCGGGGCGTCTCGTCGAGCACATGTATGACTCGACCCTGAACAGCGGGGAGCGGTTCGCCATACTAGCTGTGATTTTCTCACCCCCGGGCCCCTCCCCCGCTCCAGGCAGATTAATTAGGAGCTCGCTCTTATCAGCACGGGGAGAACATTTACTGTAAGCCGCCAGGGAGCACGGGGCTGGTGGGAAGGTGTGGAGGAGGGGGGGATCGCTGCTGTCGCCGTTGCCTGGGGTGACGCTGGCAGCAACGCTCTCGCCGCTGATTGTGTGAGCGGGTGTCTGCCAGGAGATTGTAGCTGTCAATCAAACGTACAATTCCATTCTCACGCCGTCCTGTGACAATACGCTGTAATGGTAACGTTCCACTTTTGGACGGTCCCCCAGACGGAGGGTTGACGAGCGTTTATGCCACAAGGAGGGATGGCTAAATGTTCATCAACTTCATTGAACAAAACCTCCAACGTTTGTCTCCTTTCATTCACACACAAACCCCTCAAAGCATGTTTTTTCCCCCCACTCATGTGCATTTCACACAGAACACAGCTTAGTGGAATATTACAGTAACTGCAACACGGCATCCCCCCAAACACATTCTGTAATTAGAGTCCGCATGTATACAAGTCTTGACAAACGCTTGAGAAGTGTTACACAAGTGTTACGCTATGGCACACCTGGAATAGGTCGTATTCAGTAGGGATGACGTTCGAAACCGGTTCTCCTGGTCGTTCGATAAGAAAAGAACCGTTCGATAAGAAAAGAACCGATTCCATGCACTCGAATCCCTTTTTGAGAACCGGTTGCCATTATCGAGGCCACTATAGTAAAGAAAAAGAGTTGTTTTTTTATTCGAATCCCTGGGAACGAATCCCGTCCCACAGGAAATGCCCTGTGGCACATCCCAGGAAATGACGTAGCTCAGTCATTAGGCGGCAGATACAGAAGCAGCAACAACAATGGACCGAAAAAAAAACGCCTCAAGGCATGGCTTCATTTTACAAAAAAAAATACGACGAGAAAACGTCTATCTGCAACAACAGTCAATATTTCTTTATTTATGTTATTTTATTTTTTTCTTATAAAATAAAAGTGAGCATTTGTTAAACCAAATATTGTGTGTTTTTTTTTCCATATACAACAACCTATCTGGATTCTATAAGAGGATTCGATAATGGGCTCGAGCTCAATAATATCTTATCAAACATCATCCCTAGTATTCAGTCACGTGACTTGCGGACGGAAGTAAACAAAGTGGTGGGCTACTGTGCAGCAAGCAGTGTGCGAACTATCTGCGTACGCAAGGGCCTTAGATCGTTCCACTCAAAGTAGACATGAGCTAAAAAAAAAAAAAAATCAAACTATGCAATAATATCTATCCTACAGATGTCCGATAATGGCTTTTTTGCCGATACACGATATTCCGATATTGTCCAAATTTTAATTACCGATTCCGATATCAACTGATATATACAGTCGTGGAATTAACACATTATTATGCCTAATTTTGTTGTGATGCCCCGCTGGAAGCATTAAACAATGTAACAAGGTTACAGGGAAGAGTAAGTGCTGCAGGGGGTTCTGGGTATTTGTTCTGTTGTGCTTATGTTGTGTTACGGTGCGGATGTTCTCCCGAATTGTGTTTGTCATTCTTGTTTGGTGTGGGTTCACAGTGTGGCGCATATTTGTAACAGTGTTAAAGTTGTTTATACGGTCACTCTCAGTGTGACCTGTATGGCTGTTGATCAAGTATGCATGCATTCACTTGTGTGTGTGGAAAGACGTAGATATTTTGTGATTGGGCCGGCACGCCTTTAAGGCACGTTCCCAATATTGTTGTCTGGGTGGAAATCGGGAGAAATTCGGGAGAATGTTTGCCCCGGGAGAATTTCGGGAGGGGCACTGAAATTCGGGAGTCTCCCGGGAAAATGGGGAGGGTTGGCAAGTATGACCGGGAGACGCAACTAATCTCTATACTTCTCCCTACGTCCGTGTACCACTCCGTACAGCGGCGTTTTAAAAAGTCATAAATTGTACTTTTTGAAACCGATACCGATAATTTCCGATATTACATTTTAAAGCATTTATCGGCCAAAAATATCGGCAGTCCGATATTATCGGACATCTCTAGTTATAAGTCAAACTTGGAGATAATGAAAGGTGCATCAAAGTTTTATTGTGAGAATAAAAAGTGTTCTTTAACAAAAATGACTGTTGTTGTTTTTTTTAGGTTACAACCGTTTGTCACTGGTCAACCCAACAAAAAGATGGCCATTGAGCAGGTAAGACCTCTTCATCATTGTTTTTATGACACATCAGTAAACATGTTTACGACCTTGAAGGACACCACCTCAACGTGTTTTATTGTCGGAGCGATCACTGGTGTGTGCGTCTACTCGAGCATGTGACTAAAAGTGGGCGTCTCTTTACAGTAGCGGTCTTTGAAGTTATTGGCCACTGTAACGATATTGTGACATGTAATGTAGGAACACGTCTATGAACGTGTCTAGCGAGGTAGTTGAAATGTCTTAGAACGTGCAACAATATAGGAACACACCCAGCTATGTAGAAACCCTTTCGTGTCTCACAAAGTGGTAGAACATGGGTGGATGTAGGAACACGTCTGTGAACGTCTAACAATATTTGAACACGTCAATGAACGCGTCAAACAATGTTGAACACGCCTATGAATGTGTCTTAACTATGTAGGAACACATCTATGAACACCTAACAATGTAGGAACACGCCTATGAATGTGTCTAACTATGTAGGAACACATCTATGAACATGTAACAATGTAGGAACACGTCTATGAACGTGTATTAACAATGCAGGAACAGGTTTGTGAACATGTAACAATATCGGAACACGTCTATGAATGTGTAATAACAATGTAGGAACAGGTTTGTGAAACTGTAACAATATCGGAACACGTCTATGAACGTGTATTAACAATGCAGGAACAGGTTTGTGAACATGTAACAATATTGGAACACGTCTATGAACGTGTATTAACAATGCAGGAACAGGTTTGTGAACATGTAACAATATTGGAACACGTCTATGAACGTGTATTAACAATGTAGGAACAGGTTTGTGAAAATGTAACAATATCGGAACACATCTATGAATGTGTAATAACAATGCAGGAACAGGTTTGTGAACATTTAACAATATCGGAACACGTCTATGAATGTGTAATAACAATGCAGGAACAGGTTTGTGAAAATGTAACAATATCGGAACACATCTATGAATGTGTAATAACAATGCTGGAACAGGTTTGTGAACATTTAACAATATCGGAACACGTCTATGAATGTGTAATAACCATGTAGGAACAGGTTTGTGAACATGTAACAATATTGGAACACGTCTATGAATGTGTAATAACAATGCAGGAACAGGTTTGTGAAAATGTAACAATATCGGAACACATCTATGAATGTGTAATAACAATGCAGGAACAGGTTTGTGAACATTTAACAATATCGGAACACGTCTATGAATGTGTAATAACAATGCAGGAACAGGTTTGTGAACATGTAACAATATTGGAACACGTCTATGAATGTGTAATAACAATGTACGAACAGGTTTATGAACATGTAACAATATCGGAACACGTCTATGAATGTGTATTAACAATGCAGGAACAGGTTTGTGAACATGTAACAATATCGGAACACGTCTATGAATGTGTAATAACAATGTAGGAACCGGTTTGTGAACATGTAACAATATTGGAACACGTCTATGAATGTGTAATAACAATGCAGGAACAGGTTTGTGAACATGTAACAATATTGGAACACGTCTATGAATGTGTAATAACAATGCAGGAACAGGTTTGTGAACATGTAACAATATTGGAACACGTCTATGAATGTGTAATAACAATGTACGAACAGGTTTATGAACATGTAACAATATCGGAACACGTCTATGAATGTGTATTAACAATGCAGGAACAGGTTTGTGAACATGTAACAATATCGGAACACGTCTATGAATGTGTAATAACAATGTAAGAACAGGTTTGTGAACATGTAACAATATCGGAACACGTCTATGAATGTGTAATAACAATGTAGGAACAGGTTTGTGAACATGTAACAATATTGGAACACGTCTATGAATGTGTAATAACAATGCAGGAACAGGTTTGTGAACATGTAACAATATTGGAACACGTCTATGAATGTGTAATAACAATGTACGAACAGGTTTATGAACATGTAACAATATCGGAACACGTCTATGAATGTGTATTAACAATGCAGGAACAGGTTTGTGAACATGTAACAATATCGGAACACGTCTATGAATGTGTAATAACAATGTAAGAACAGGTTTGTGAACATGTAACAATATCGGAACACGTCTATGAATGTGTAATAACAATGTAGGAACAGGTTTGTGAACATGTAACAATATTGGAACACGTCTATGAATGTGTAATAACAATGCAGGAACAGGTTTGTGAACATGTAACAATATCGGAACACGTCTATGAATGTGTAATAACAATGTAGGAACAGGTTTATGAACATGTAACAATATCGGAACATGTCTATGAATGTGTAATAACAATGTAGGAACAGGTTTATGAACATGTAACAATATCGGAACACGTCTATGAATGTGTAATAACAATGTACGATCAGGTTTATAAACATGTAACAATATCGGAACATGTCTATGAGCGTGTATTAACAATGTAGGAACAGGTTTATGAACATGTAACAATATCGGAACACGTCTATGAATGTGTAATAACAATGTACGATCAGGTTTATAAACATGTAACAATATCGGAACACGTCTATGAACGTGTATTAACAATGTAGGAACAGGTTTATGAACATGTAACAATATCGGAACACGTCTATGAACGTGTATTAACAATGCAGAAACAGGTTTGTGAACATGTAACAATATCGGAACATGTCTATGAATGTGTAATAACAATGTACGATCAGGTTTATGAACATGTAACAATATCGGAACACGTCTATGAATGTGTAATAACAATGTAGGAACAGGTTTGTGAACATGTAACAATATCAGAACACTTCTGTGAATGTGTAATAACAATGTAGGAACAGGTTTGTGAACATGTAACAATATCGGAACACATCTATGAATGTGTAATAACAATGTACGATCAGGTTTATGAACATGTAACAATATCGGAACACATCTATGAATGTGTAATAACAATGTAGGAACAGGTTTGTGAACATGTAACAATATCAGAACACGTCTATGAACGTGTAATAACAATGTAGGAACAGGTTTGTGAAAATGTAACAATATCGGAACACATCTATGAATGTGTAATAACAATGCTGGAACAGGTTTGTGAACATTTAACAATATCGGAACACGTCTATGAATGTGTAATAACCATGTAGGAACAGGTTTGTGAACATGTAACAATATTGGAACACGTCTATGAATGTGTAATAACAATGCAGGAACAGGTTTGTGAAAATGTAACAATATCGGAACACATCTATGAATGTGTAATAACAATGCAGGAACAGGTTTGTGAACATTTAACAATATCGGAACACGTCTATGAATGTGTAATAACAATGCAGGAACAGGTTTGTGAACATGTAACAATATTGGAACACGTCTATGAATGTGTAATAACAATGTACGAACAGGTTTATGAACATGTAACAATATCGGAACACGTCTATGAATGTGTATTAACAATGCAGGAACAGGTTTGTGAACATGTAACAATATCGGAACACGTCTATGAATGTGTAATAACAATGTAGGAACCGGTTTGTGAACATGTAACAATATTGGAACACGTCTATGAATGTGTAATAACAATGCAGGAACAGGTTTGTGAACATGTAACAATATTGGAACACGTCTATGAATGTGTAATAACAATGCAGGAACAGGTTTGTGAACATGTAACAATATTGGAACACGTCTATGAATGTGTAATAACAATGTACGAACAGGTTTATGAACATGTAACAATATCGGAACACGTCTATGAATGTGTATTAACAATGCAGGAACAGGTTTGTGAACATGTAACAATATCGGAACACGTCTATGAATGTGTAATAACAATGTAAGAACAGGTTTGTGAACATGTAACAATATCGGAACACGTCTATGAATGTGTAATAACAATGTAGGAACAGGTTTGTGAACATGTAACAATATTGGAACACGTCTATGAATGTGTAATAACAATGCAGGAACAGGTTTGTGAACATGTAACAATATTGGAACACGTCTATGAATGTGTAATAACAATGTACGAACAGGTTTATGAACATGTAACAATATCGGAACACGTCTATGAATGTGTATTAACAATGCAGGAACAGGTTTGTGAACATGTAACAATATCGGAACACGTCTATGAATGTGTAATAACAATGTAAGAACAGGTTTGTGAACATGTAACAATATCGGAACACGTCTATGAATGTGTAATAACAATGTAGGAACAGGTTTGTGAACATGTAACAATATTGGAACACGTCTATGAATGTGTAATAACAATGCAGGAACAGGTTTGTGAACATGTAACAATATCGGAACACGTCTATGAATGTGTAATAACAATGTAGGAACAGGTTTATGAACATGTAACAATATCGGAACATGTCTATGAATGTGTAATAACAATGTAGGAACAGGTTTATGAACATGTAACAATATCGGAACACGTCTATGAATGTGTAATAACAATGTACGATCAGGTTTATAAACATGTAACAATATCGGAACATGTCTATGAGCGTGTATTAACAATGTAGGAACAGGTTTATGAACATGTAACAATATCGGAACACGTCTATGAATGTGTAATAACAATGTACGATCAGGTTTATAAACATGTAACAATATCGGAACACGTCTATGAACGTGTATTAACAATGTAGGAACAGGTTTATGAACATGTAACAATATCGGAACACGTCTATGAACGTGTATTAACAATGCAGAAACAGGTTTGTGAACATGTAACAATATCGGAACATGTCTATGAATGTGTAATAACAATGTACGATCAGGTTTATGAACATGTAACAATATCGGAACACGTCTATGAATGTGTAATAACAATGTAGGAACAGGTTTGTGAACATGTAACAATATCAGAACACTTCTGTGAATGTGTAATAACAATGTAGGAACAGGTTTGTGAACATGTAACAATATCGGAACACATCTATGAATGTGTAATAACAATGTACGATCAGGTTTATGAACATGTAACAATATCGGAACACATCTATGAATGTGTAATAACAATGTAGGAACAGGTTTGTGAACATGTAACAATATCAGAACACGTCTATGAACGTGTAATAACAATGTAGGAACAGGTTTGTGAAAATGTAACAATATCGGAACACATCTATGAATGTGTAATAACAATGCAGGAACAGGTTTATGAACATTTAACAATATCGGAAACCGGCTATGAATGTGTAATAACAATGTAGGAACAGGTTTGTGAACATGTAACAATATCAGAACACGTCTATGAATGTGTAATAACAATGTAGGAACACGTCTATGAACATGTAACAATGTAGTAACATGTCTCGACGTGTATTAACAATATTGGAACACGTGTATGAACATGTAATAACAATATTGGAACACGTCTATGAACATGTAACAATGTAGTAACATGTCTCGACGTGTATTAACAATATTGGAACACGTGTATGAACATGTAATAACAATATTGGAACACGTCTATGAACATGTAACAATGTAGTAACATGTCTCGACGTGTATTAACAATATTGGAACACGTGTATGAACATGTAATAACAATATTGGAACATGTGTATGAACATGTAACAATATCGGAACACGTCTATGAAGGTGTAATAACAATGTAGGAAGATGTCTAAAGAAGATGTTGGTGGGTGTAAGTGAGATGATGGAGGCAAGTCCAGTCAGGGAGACGCTGTGACGTCCCCAGAAGGACAACATGTAGTTTGCCACTCGGCTGTCTCACATTTAATTGCTCCACACTCCCGCTGAGAGCCTTGGGAGGAATACATCTCCACTAACTGAGTCCAACCTGCTTTGTTTCTTTGCCCTTCACGCCAACCGACACACACCCTCACCCCCATTTCCAGTCTCCTGGCAGGAAGGTCCTAGAAGCAAATCCCTTTAAGTCCAAATGTCTTCAGCAGCACTTTTTTATCCCCCCCACCCCCCACTCTGCCGCTGCATGATGGACTCCTGTTGGCTCCCGGCCAGCGAATAGATGGAGCCGCAACATTTTGCTTGTCTGCTGCAGCGTGTGTGTGTGTGTGTGTGTGTGTGTGTGTGTGTGTGTGTGTGTGTGTGTGTGTGTGTGTGTGTGTGTGTGTGTGTGTGTGTGTGTGTGTGTGTGTGTGTGTGTGTGTGTGTGTGTGTGTGTGTGTGTGTGTGTGTGCGTGCGTTTGTGCGTGTGTTCTGGCAATTCTTACTTAATGGGGACATGGCTCTGTTTACACAGTCACCTTTAGGGGACCTCTGACGGTATGGGGACAAAAAAACAGGTCCCCTAAAGGGAAACCTTTTTAAATGATAGTCAGATCCATTCTGAAGATGCCTAAGTGCAGGATTTGCTTGAACATTTAAGTGGTGAAACTTCCTATAAGAGGACAGCTGTAGTGCTGTATTCTACGGAGCCCCTAAAGGGACATAGGGGAAAAATGTTTTTTTATAATTTTATTTTTATTTATTTTTTTAAGACATGAGAAACTTTTTATAAAGTTATAAAAAAAATAAAAATAAAAATGTGTCATTTTTTTAATCTATTTTTTTAGACATGTATCTCGTGCGCACGAGAAACTTTTTATATAGTTATAAAAAATAAAAATGTATAATTTTTTTTTTTTTAGACATGTATCTCGTGCGCACGAAAAACTTTCTATAAAATTATAAAAAAATATAAATGTATAATTTTTTTTTTTTTTCGTGCGCACGAGAAAATTTCTCATGCGCACGAGATAGTTTCTTGTGCGCTTGAGAACATGTTTAAAAAAATATATATTTATAATTTATAAATTTATCATTTATAATAAAAAAACATTAAAAAATATATATAAATATATAATTTAAAAAAATGTTTTTTTATAACTTTATAAAAAATTTCTCGTGCGCACGAGATACATGTCTTGAAAAAAAAATTTAAAAAAAAAAAATTATAAAAAAAATAATTTCCCCCATGTCCCTTTAGGGGCTCCGTAGTATTCTGAGGATCATGTCATTTTTTTTTTTAAATGGTACTCAGTAGTCACGTACAAATTTGTGTGAATTATGCAAAATTATTCAAATGTGGTCCCCATGAACCATATTAACTCTTTTTCCCCAGGGTCCCCAGTAAGAATGATCAGCACATTACTTCATCAAGTCAGAGATTTAAAGACGTGTATGAGCTAACTGGGCAGTGGACATTTTACCAAATTTTTTTTATGCCTCCACAACCTGTAGAAAGGGTGGTCCCCACAAGTCATGATCAAAAACTTGGTCCCCATTCAAAAGAATAACCAGTATGTGTGTGTGTATGTTTGTGGGCTATTGTATTTTTACCATTTTTGAGACATCAACAAGGAAAAGTACCTTCCATATGAGGACCGGTGAACAAGTTAGGACATAAATCGTGGTCCCAATACAGAAAACCATTGCATATAATAGAGAATGTCTCATTTGCTCCCTGGTGGTGAAATCTACCAAAATTAGGGTGGTCTCAAAAAGGAGGGATTTTTCAAATTGACTGTGTCAGTTTTTAAAAGTGCTCCCCCTCTGGTCAACATATGAAATAAGAAGTGTGTGTAAGAAATTGAAATGCTCCCTCTTTGGCCAAAATTATTAACAAAAAATAAATAAATATGTATACAGATACATACTGTAATAACTTGATGTAAATGATGAAGATTAAAATCCAATTACAAACAAAAAAATGTAAACTTATTAAGAGCAGTCTTTTTGTCACAATGTGTCGACTTTTATCTTATAAGATTGGGAACAATTTCTCATATTCTTGCTGTTTCTGTAACCTTGCAATATTTTCTTGTAAAATTATGACTTTTTTTTATGTAACATTATTACATTTTTATGCAAAACGTTGACATTTGTCATATAAAATTATGACTTTTATCGCAATATTGCCAATGTGTTTGTTGTTCTTGTAAAATAGTGACTTTTTTGAGTAAAATTCAGATTATTATTATAATATTGCCAAAATGTTAGTTTTCTTAGAAAATTGTGACTTTTGTCGAGCAAAATGATGACTCTTTTCATAAAATTGCCAAAATGTTGAGCTTTTCTTGTAAAATTGCGACTGTATCTGACTAAAATTCCAACTTTTATCATAATATTGCGCAAATGTTCAGTTTTTCTTGTAAAATTCTGACTTGCGTTGAGTAAAATGACAACCTTTATTATAATACAGCTAACATTTTAAGTTTTTCTTGAGAAATTGTGACCTTTTATTTTGTGAAATTCCAACTCATTTTTCACAACAAGCTTGTTTATATCTGCATAGTATGTATATATTATTCATGTTGTAAACACAAATCTTTATATATCTAGAAAGGGTGGTCCTAAAGACGTAGGCATTATTCGGAGGTCTCAAGAAGGTGATTAATACACAAATGTGTGTGTGTTCTTGTATTTCTAACCTTCTTGAGACATCAACAAGGAAAAGTACCTTCCATATGAGGACCGGTGAACAAGTTAGGACATAAATCATGGTCCCAATATGGAAAACCATTGCATATAATAGAGAATTTCTCATTTGCTCCCTGGTGGTGAAATCTACCAAAATTAGGGTGGTCTCAAAAAGGAGGGATTTTTCAAATTGACTGTGTCAGTTTTTAAAAGTGCTCCCCCTCTGGTCAACATATGAAATAACAAGTGTGTGTAAGAAATTGAAATGCTCCCCCTTTGGCCAAAATTATTAACAAAAAATAAATAAATATGTATACAGATACATACTTGATGTAAATGATGAAGATTGAAATCCAATTACAAACAAACAAAATTAAAATTACCAAAAGCAGTCTTTTTGTCACAATGTGTCGACTTTTATCTTTTAAAATTGGGAACAATTTCTCATATTCTTGCTGTTTCTGTAACCTTGCAATATTTTCTTGTAAAATTATGACTTTTTTTAATGTAACATTATTACATTTTTATGCAAAACGGTGACATTTGTCATATGAAATTATGACTTTTATCGCAATATTGGGGCGGTATGGCATAGTGGGTAGAGCAACCGTGCCAGAAACCTGAGGGTTGCAGGTTCGCTCCCCGCCTCTTACCATCCAAAATCGCTGCCGTTGTGTCCTTGGGCAGGACACTTCACCCTTGCCCCCGGTGCCGCTCACACCGGAGAATGAATGACGAATGAATGAGTTGTAAATATGAATGATGGGTTCTCACTTCTCTGTGAAGCGCTTTGAGTGTCTAGAAAAGCGCTATATAAATCTAATCCATTATTATTATTATTATTATTATTATTAATATTGCCAATGTGTTTGTTGTTCTTGTAAAATAGTGACTTTTTTGAGTAAAATTCAGATTATTATTATAATATTGCCAACATGTTAGTTTTCTTATAAAATTGTGACTTTTGTCGAGCAAAATGATGACTCTTTTCATAAAATTGCCAAAATGTTGAGCTTTTCTTGTAAAATTGCGACTGTAGCTGACTAAAATTCCAACTTTTATCATAACATTGCGCAAATGTTCAGTTTTTCTTGTAAAATTCTGACTTGCGTTGAGTAAAATGACAACTTTTATTATAATACAGCTAGGGCTGCAACTAACGATTAATTTGATGATCGATTAATCTGTCGATTATTACTTCAATTAATCGATTAATAATCGGATAAAAGAGACAAACTACATTTCTATCCTATCCAGTATTTTATTGAAAAAAACCAACATACTGGCACCATACTTATTTTGAATATTGTTTCTCAGCTGTTTGTAAATGTTGCAGTTTATAAATAAAGGTTTATTAAAAAAAAAAAAAAGTAAATTAAATTTAAAAATAACTTTTATTAAAAAAAAACAAAAAACTGCGCATGATTATTGTTTCTCAGCTGTTTGTAAATGTTGCAGTTTATAAATAAAGGTTTATTAAAAAAATAAAAAATGTAATTAAATAAAAAAAAATTTTTTATTAAAAAAACAAAAACAAAAAACTCTGCGCATGCTCATAGCATAGATCCAACGAATCGATGACTAAATTAATTGGCAACTATTTTAATAATCGATTTTAATCGATTTAATCGCTTAGTTGTTGCAGCCCTAAATACAGCTAACATTTCAAGTTTTTCTTGAGAAATTGTGACCTTTATTTTGTGAAATTCCAACTCATTTTTCACAAGAAGCTTGTTGATATCTGCATAGTATGTATATATTATTCATGTTGTAAACGCAAATCTTTATATATCTAGAAAGGGTGGTCCTAAAGACGTGGGCATTATTCGGAGGTCTCAAGAAGGTCATTAATACACGAATGCGTGTGTGTGTGTGTGTGTGTGTGTGTGTGTGTGTGTGTGTGTGTGTGTGTGTGTGTGTGTGTGTGTGTGTGTGTGTGCGTGTGTGCGTGTGTGTGTGTGTGCGTGTGTGCGCGCTTCCCCGGACACACCAAGTCACACTCGCTGTCATCTACACCCAGACGGAAACGAGCAGTTTTGCACCTGCGCCGCCACCTTGTTTGTCACTTTGATGTGAAATCTCAGCCAAAGTGGGTGAGAAAGTGAATTTTTACTTCCCGGATGTTCTTCCTGTACATCCGCTCCCGACACGTCCCTCGGTCTACCCCGCATGCATTCCTCCTCCTCGCCGCGTTCTCTTCCTGCAAAACGACAATAAGAACACGTTTTTTGACACTTCCTGTTTAGGCTTCGCTCTCCCGTTGTCCGCCGGCCCCCCTCCCCTTTCCTCCATCACGTGCTGAGAGAAAACATTTTCCACAACAGGGGGGGTCAGGTCAACAAGCCTTGTTGCTTGGCAACAACCCCTGCTATGCCTTCCCTCTCCTGGGAACTGGAAGTCCGTGGTCATTGGCTGCAGCCCCCCCTTATGTAACCGTGCAGGGCCAGGAATTAGACTGCACCGTTCTCATTTTTACTGACCAGAGGAGGGGATTCTGGGACCCTCCTTCATCCCGACCCCGGCTTCAAGGAGCTGGGCTTCAAAGTCCTTGTTGGTCCAGATCTCCTCGGGAACGATCTTTGCTCCAGACGGTCCTCCTAACGAGCTCCACCCCTCCAAGCGTGAAGCGTTCTTCACTGCAAAAAGTCAGTGTTCAAAAACAAGAAAAAAATTAAAGCTGCAAGCAGCATTGGTCGGGTCCGCATCTTTGGCTGGTGCTTCCTGCCTGTACCCATTCAACATATCTTCACCCGCACATTACCTACTTGCTCTGCATCTCAAACGCGCTCAGAGGAAATAATGTTTGGAAAAAGGTGACAGTTTTGACCCATTTTTTGTTTTAGAAGGGGGAATAGCAAACTTCCTGTAGATTTTTGCTGGGGGTTGTCAATCTATGAAATGTAGGTCTAAATGAGACCTACATAGAGGTATTTGTTTCATGTCTCTAAGACGTTCCTACAGGAAGTTACAAGCAGTTTTGTCTGTGTTTTCCTCCAAGGAGCAGTTTTGTCTGTGTTTTATCCCTAGGGGGCGCTAGAGCGCAATTTTGAGTTTTGGGGTTCGTTTTTTTATTAGATCGCAATTTCCGCCAGTCCTGATGTGTGTAAAAAGTTTGGTGAGTTTTGAAGTATTTTAAGGGGGTCAAATTACAGCTCAAAGAGGCAAAAATGAGTGTTTTTAGTAAACTTTTGTTTTGAAGGGGTGATTGCCAACTTCCTGTTGATTTTTGCTGAAGGATGTCAGTGTATGAAATCTAGCTCTAAGTCAGACCTACATAGAGGTTTTTGTTGCATGTCTCTACGACATTCGTACTAGGAGTTAGAAGAAGTGTTGTCTGTGTTTTCTTCCTAGGGGGCGCTAGAGCGCAGGTTTGGTTTTTTTACTAAAGAGTTTTGTTCACGTTTTTTTACGTGTGTGTAAAATTTGGTGAGTTTTGAAACAAGTGTTTTTTTTTATTAGATCGCAATTTCCGCCAGTCCTGATGTGTGTAAAAAGTTTGGTGAGTTTTGAAGTATTTTAAGGGGGTCAAATTACAGCTCAAAAAGGCAAAAATGAGTGTTTTTAGTAAACTTTTGTTTTGAAGGGGTGATTGCCAACTACCTGTTGATTTTTGCTGAAGGATGTCAGTGTATGAAATCTAGCTCTAAGTCAGACCTACATAGAGGTTTTTGTTGCATGTCTCTACGACATTCGTACTGGGAGTTAGAGGAAGTGTTGTCTGTGTTTTCTTCCTAGGGGGCGCTAGAGCGCAGGTTTGGTTTTTTTACTAAAGAGTTTTGTTGGCGTTTTTTTACGTGTGTGTAAAATTTGGTGAGTTTTGAAGCATGTTAAGAGGGGCAAAGTAGTCCGCAAAGCTGCGGAATAATAATAAAGAATGATAATAATAATACAACCTTACAATTTCAATAGGTTCCTTTCGTCCCATTGCAAAAGGACTCCCTTTGGGATTCCTTTGACAATGGTCCGTGCGGACCCTAAAAATACAAAAATTAGGGATATTTTATTTGAATTAAGCAAAATTATCTGACAATAGAACAAGAAAATTCGGCTTGTCAAGGCCTTCCAAAACAAGTAAAATTAGCTAACTTTAATGAACCCAAAAATACCTTAAAATAAGTATATTCTCACTAATCACAAGTGCACTTTTCTTGATAGAAAAAAAAAAGAGACCTTTTTGCTCAATATGTTGAAAAATATTCTTAAATTAAGTAAATGCTAGTGTCATTGTTTTGACATAATGATATGCGCTCTGCATTACATTTCCTGAAACCAGCAAACTTATACTAAAAGCTGATTTATTGTTCTTAATGGAAAAGCAACAAGGCAACCGCTTGTTACTCTCGGGGTCTCCTAGCCGCTCAGGCAAATCATATTGTCTAAAAATGCCTTTTTCCATGGATAACATGACATCATCGCGCCTAGTGCGTGCTCTTTCAGTAAATTAGTGCGCATATATACAGCCCGGCCCCCGGCTAAATATTTTTTTATTGTAATTTTGAAGAATTTATCTGAATGTGCATGAACTATTTCCGTTCAAAATTGTTAGAAATGTCAAATGTTTAAATATTAACTGTCAGTTTACTGTACTGTGCCAACTGTACTACTATATGAGGACCTATTTTCTATTGTTTCATTGAAAATAAAACGGCAAAGTCCATTTGGCTGTCATCTGTTTTAATTATGAGACACAATTGTCTCTTTCATGCTTGAAATAAGAAATTATTACTTTAAAAAAGTAGTTTTATACTTGTGAGTGTTGATGACACAGCTTTGCAACAGTTGATATTCTAGTTTCAAGCATGTTTTACTCAATATAGGTCATCAAATCTCAGCTACAAGCTGTAATATCTTACTGAGATCATTTAGGACCAAAACACTTAAAACAAGTAAAACACTAACATAAAATCTGCTTAGTGGGAAGAATTATCTTATCTGACAGAAAATAAGCAAATATCACCCTTATTTGAGATATTTAATCTTACAAACCCCGTTTCCATATGAGTTGGGAAATTGTGTTAGATGTAAATATAAACGGAATACAATGATTTGCAAATCCTTTTCAACCCATATTCAATTGAATGCACTACAAAGACAAGATATTTGATGTTCAAACTCATAAACTTTTTCTTTTTTTTGCAAATAATAATTAGCTTAGAATTTCATGGCTGCAACACGTGCCAAAGTAGTTGGGAAAGGGCATGTTCACCACTGTGTTACATGGCCTTTCCTTTTAACAACACTCAGTAAAGGTTTGGGAACTGAGGAGACACATTTTTGAAGCTTCTCAGGTGGAATTCTTTCCCATTCTTGCTTGATGTACAGCTTAAGTTGTTCAACAGTCCGGGGGTCTCCCTTCTGCTATTTTAGGCTTCATAATGCGCCACACATTTTCAATGGGGGACAGGTCTGGACTACAGGCAGGCCAGTCTAGTACCCGCACTCTTTTACTATGAAGCCATGTTGATGTAACACGTGGCTTGGCATTGTCTTGCTGAAATAAGCAGGGGCGTCCATGGTAACGTTGCTCCAAAACCTGTATGTACCTTTCAGCATCAATGGTGCCATCACAGATGTGTAAGTTACCCATGTCTTGGGCACTAATACACCCCCATACCATCACAGATGCTGGCTTTTCAACTTTGCGCCTATAACAATCCAGATGGTTCTTTTCCTCTTTGGTCCGGAGGACAGGACGTCCACAGTTTCCAAAAACAATTTGAAATGTGGACTCGTCAGACCACAGAACACTTTTCCACTTTGTATCAGTCCATCTTAGATGAGCTCAGGCCCAGCGACGCCGACGGCGTTTCTGGGTGTTGTTGATAAACGGTTTTCGCCTTGCATAGGAGAGTTTTAACTTGCACTTACAGATGTAGCGATCAACTGTAGTTACTGTCAGTGGGTTTCTGAAGTGTTCCTGAGCCCATGTGGTGATATCCTTTACACACTGATGTCGCTTGTTGATGCAGTACAGCCTGAGGGATGGAAGGTCACAGGCTTAGCTGCTTACGTGCAGTGATTTCTCCAGATTCTCTGAACCCTTTGATGATATTACGGAGCATAGATGGTGAAATCCCTAAATTCCTTGCAATAGCTGGTTGAGAAAGGTGTTTCTTAAACTGTTCAACAATTTGCTCACGCATTTGTTGACAAAGTGGTGACCCTCGCCCCATCCTTGTTTGTGAATGACTGAGCATTTCATGGAATCTACTTTTATACCCAATCATGGCACCCACCTGTTCCCAATTTGCCTGTTCACCTGTGGGATGTACCAAATAAGTGTTTGATGAGCATTCCTCAACTTTATCAGTATTTATTGCCACCTTTCCCAACTTCTTTGTCACGTGTTGCTGGCATCAAATTCTAAAGTTAATGATTATTTGCAACAAAAAAAAAAGTTTATCAGTTTGAACATCAAATATGTTGTCTTTGTAGCATATTCAACTGAATATGGGTTGAAAAGGATTTGCAAATCATTGTATTCTGTTTATATTTACATCTAACACAATTTCCCAACTCATATGGAAACGGGGTTTGTAGTTAGATTTCAGTTTTTGCAGTGTTCTCCTCGACCCATTTAGCAGCTCTCACCTGCTAATTAGTTGGTGCTGCTGCTGTGTGGTGATGATGAGTCAGCAGGAAGGAAGGAATGGGGGGGGGAAAAGGGAGAGGGTGTTTGTTTGTGTTAAAGCGTGATGAAGGTGGAGGAGGAAGGATGGAGGCCAGTCAGTCCCAGCAGTCTTCCCTGTGACCCTCCAGCACCTCCATCATTGTTGTTTTTAATATTGTGAGTCCTGAGCGCGGCGCTCCTCGCCGTCGCCATGGAGATGAGGTGAAGACGAGGCGCTTCTTTCGTGTTCCGCAGGAGCTTTGAAACAAACAGAGTGAGACATCCCGACAAACAGTGGTTGGTGCTTTGTGGCAAACAAGGAGGAGTTGAATCCGAGTTCACTCGCGTGCTGTTACTTCTGCCCGGGAGCTCCATTTAGCACTTTAAAGTGCTCACAATGTGATTGTGGCTTTTTTTCCCAAAACACTTCATTTTGGTCACTTCTTTGCTAAAAATCTTAGATTTTGCTATAAAGATCTATCTCAGAGCCACTTTTTGGCTGCTTCTAAAAATGGTTCGAGTTGTTTGATGCAAATGAAGCTAGAGATGACAGACAGACAGACAGCAGCTTTATTTTGTCCATTCTTTAACATGTACAAGACACATAAGAACTGAAATTACATTTTCGGCACAGTCCCACTAAGAGCAGACATACGTTACAGGGGGACAAGACTCGCAACAGAAGAGGGGGGAGTTGGGTGCCTGGAGGCCGGCTGCCGCTATGAAGCGCTACTCAGCCCCCACAACCCCAGAGGAATTAAGCAGATGTCCGATAATGTCGGCCGATAAATGCTTTAAAATGTAATATCGGAAATGATCAGTATCAGTTTCAAAAAGTAAAATTAATGACTTTTTAAAACGCCGCTGTTAACACGGACGTAGGGCTTACTTGCCAACCCTCCCGATTTTCCCGGGAGACTCCCGAATTTCAGTGCCCCTCACGAAAATCTCCCGGGGCAACCATTCTCCCGAATTTCTCCCGATTTCCACCCGGACAACAATATTGGGGGCGTGCCTTAAAGGCACTGCCTTTAGCGTCCTCTACAACCTGTCGTCACGTCCGCTTTTCCTCCATACGAACAGCGTGCCGGCCCAATCACATGAATGCAAGGCATACTTGGTCAACAGCCATACAGGTCACACTGAGGGTAGCCGTATAAACAACGTTAACACTGTTACAAATATGCGCCACACTGTGAACCCACACCAAACAAGAATGACAACCCCCCCCCCCCCTCACTCCCCCAATCTCCCGAATTCGGAGGTCTCAAGGTTGGCAAGTATGCTCTGAAAACACTTTTGTTTTTAAGGATCAACTGCAAAAAACAGTCAAAGATCCTCTATATCAGTGGTCCCCAACCTTTTTGTACTTGCGGACCGGTCAATGTAAAAAAAAATTTTTATTTTATTTTATTTTATTTATTTTTTTTGTCATAAAGAAATACAATCATGTGTGCTTACGAACTGTATCCCTGCAGACTGTATTGATTTATATTGATATATAATGTATATATTGTGTTTTTTATGTTGATTTAGTTAAAAAAAATAAAAATAAAAAAAATATTTTTTTTATTATTTGTGCGGCCGCGGCCCGGTACCAATCGGTCCACGGACCGGTACTGGTTGGGGACCACTGCTCTATATGACAAGAGTATTGTTGTTTTTAAGCAGTTACAGCAAACAATAGTCAAAGATCCTCTAAATGACAAGAACACTCTTGTTTTTAAGGATCAACTGCAAAAAACAGTCAAAGATCCTCTATATCAGTGGTCCCCAACCTTTTTGTACTTGCGGACCGGTCAATGTAAAAAAAAAAAGTTTTTTTTTTGTTTTGTTTTTTTGTCATAAAGAAATACAATCATGTGTGCTTACGGACTGTATCCCTGCAGACTGTATTGATTTATATTGATATATAATGTATATATTGTGTTTTTTATGTTGATTTAATTAAAAAAATGAAAAATAAAAATGAAAAATTAAAAATGTTGTATTTCTTGTGCGGCCGCGCAAGAAATACAACATTTACAATACGACAATAATAACCAATCGGTCCACGGACCAGGGACCACTGCTCTATATGACAAGAGTATTGTTGTTTTTAAGCAGTTACAGCAAACAATAGTCAAAGGTCCTCTAAATCAGTGGTCCCCAACCACCGGGCCGCGGCCCGGTACCGGTCCGTAGACTGGGCCGCGACCGCACAAGAAGTTTAAAAAAAAAAAAAAAAAAAAGTTATTTTTTTTTATTTTTATTTTTTTTTATTAAATCAAGATAAAAAACACAATATATACATTATATATCAATATAAATCAATACAGTCTGCAGGGATACAGTCTGTAAACACACATGATTGTATTTCTTGATGACAAAAAAAAAAAAAAAAGTTTTTTTTACTACCCCCCCACACACACACCTCCCCCGGTCCGTGGGACAAATTATCAAGCGTTGACCGGTCCCCAGCTACAAAAAGGTTGGGGACCACTGCTCTAAATGACAAGAACACTCTTGTTTTTAAGGATCAACTGCAAAAAACCATAGTCAAAGATCCTCTATATCAGTGGTCCCCAACCTTTTTGTAGCTGCGGACCGGTCAACGCTTCAAAATTTGTCCCACAAACCGGGGGGGGTATTTTTATTTATTTATTTTTTATTTTTTTTATTTCTTGTGCGGCCCGGTACCAATCGGTCCACGGACCGGTACCGGTCCACGGACCGGTACCGGGCCGCGGCCCGGTGGTTGGGGACCACTGTTGTAGTGGGTATCAGGATTATCTCAGGGAGAGCATGTCCCAAATTCCGAGCTGCTGTTTTGAGGCATGTTAAAAAAAATAATGCACTTTGTGACTTCAATAATAAATATGGCAGTGCCATGTTGGCACTTTTTTTTTTTCCATAACTGGAGTTGAAGTTGTTCTCTTATTTTGGAAAACCTTGTTTTTCATTGATTAATTGATTGATTGAAACTTGTATTAGTAGATTGCACAGTACAGTACATAGTCCGTACAATTGACCACTAAATGGTAACACCCGAAAAAGTTTTTCAACTTGTTGAAGTCGGGGTCCACGTTAATCAATTCATGGTAAAGTTACATTGCATCACAACAAAATTAGGCATAATAATGTGTTCATTCCACGACTGTATATATCGGTATCGGTTGATATCGGAATCGGTAATTAAGAGTTGGACAATATCGGAATATCGGATATCGGCAAAAAAGCCATTATCGGACATCTCCAAATGAAGCCATCGCTACCACTCCCCTTTCTTGCCAACTGGGCTTTCATCCCCCGCCCCGGAAGCCTTGTTTAGTAGTTTTTCAGGGCCCGGGCAGCGGAGCAGGCCCCGCAAGGGCCCTATAGAAACTGTGTTATTTCTTCTATGCATTTGGACGCATTCTTGAGGCCCTTAACATGCACGAAAAGTCCCCATGTTTTGCAGGCGCGTCAGGTATGGTGAAAAATTTTATATTTTGGGGGTCCTGAATAGGAAATTTATGAAATTGGCTCTCTAGCGCCACCTTTAAAATGAGGAAAAAATGAGCCCCTTCCACCTGAAAACGAACAGGAAGTCGGAAAAAAGGGTGTTGTAGTTTGAACAAACTTTGACCAAATGAGTTGTGGTTAAAATGACAGATACTACACATATACAGTAGGTGATGATACATTGCCAACACATACTGCCTTTTATTACTAAAAGGGTTTATTATTGGCAATGTTTATTATTGGCAGTGTTTAATACTAAAAGGTATTATTATTGGCAATGTTTATTATTGGCAGTATTTATTATTGGCAGTGTTTATTACTACCACTGTTTGTTACTAACAGTGTTTATTACCGGCAGTGTTTATTACTAAAAGCATTTAATTTTGACAATGTCTATTACTAACAGTGTTTAGTACTAACAGTGTTTATTACTAACAGTGTTTAATACTAACAGTGTTTATTACTAAAAGTATTTAATTTTGACAATGTTTATTACTAACAGTGTTTAAAACTAACAATGTTTATTACTAACAGTGTTTAAAACTAACAATGTTTATTACTAACAGTGTTTAATACTAAAATTATTAAATTTTGACAATGTTTATTACTAACGGTGTTTATTACTAACAGTGTTTATTACTAACAGTGTTTATTACTAACAGTGTTTATTACTAACAGTGTTTAATACTAACAATGTTTATTACTAAGTGTTTAATACTAACAGTGTTTATTACTAACCGTGTTTTATACTAACAGTGTTTATTACTAACAGTGTTTAATACTAACAGCGTTTAATTTTGACAGTGTTTATTACTAACAGTGCTTAATACTAAAATTATTTAATTTTGACTTTGTTTATTACTAACTGTGTTTAATACTAACAGTGTTTATTACTAACAATGTTTATTACTAACAATGTTTAATACTAACAGTCTTTATTACTAACAGTGTTTAATACTAACAGCGTTTATTACTAACAATGTTTAATACTAACAGTCTTTAATACTAACAGTGTTTATTACTAACAGTGTTTAATACTAACAGCGTTTAATTTTGACAGTGTTTAATACTAACAGTGTTTATTACTAACAGCGTTTAATTTTGACAGTGTTTATTACTAACAGTGTTTATTACTAACAGTGTTTAATACTAACAGTTTTTAATTTTGACAGTGTTTATTACTAACAGTGTTTAATACTAACAGTGTTTAATTTTGACAGTGTTTATTACTAACAGTGTTTAATACTAACAGTGTTTAATTTTGACAGTGTTTATTACTAACAGTGTTTAATACTAACAGTGTTTAATACTGACAGTGTTTAATTTTGACAGTGTTTATTACTGGCAGTGTTTATTACTAACAGTGTTTATTACTAACAGTGTTTAATTTTGACAGTGTTTATTACCGGCAGTGTTTATTACTAACAGTGTTTATTACCAGTAGTGTTTATTATTAACAGTGTTTAATACTAACAGTGTTTAATTTTGACAGTGTTTATTACTAACAGTGTTTAATACAAACAGTGTTTAATTTTGACAGTGTTTAAAACTAACAGGTTTAATACTAACAGTGTTTAATACTAACAGTGTTTAATACTAACAGTGTTTAATACTAACAGTGTTTAATTTTGACAGTGTTTATTACTAACAGTGTTTAATACTAACAGTGTTTAATTTTGACAGTGTTTATTACTAACAGTCTTTATTACTAACAGTGTTTAATTTTGACAGTGTTTATTACTAACAGTGTTTAATACTAACAGTGTTTAATTTTGACAGTGTTTATTACTAACAGTGTTTAATACTAACAGTGTTTAATTTTGACAGTGTTTATTACTAACAGTGTTTAATACTAACAGTGTTTAATTTTGACAGTGTTTATTACTAACAGTGTTTAATACTAACAGTGTTTAATTTTGACAGTGTTTATTACTGGCAGTGTTTATTACTAACAGTTTTTATTACCAGCAGTGTTTATTATTAACAGTGATTAATTTTGACAGTGTTTATTACTAACAGTGTTTAATACAAACAGTGTTTGATACTAACAGTCTTTATTACTAACAGTGTTTAATTTTGACAGTGTTTATTACTAACAGTGTTTATTACTAACAGTGTTTAATTTTGACAGTGTTTATTACTAACAGTGTTTAATACTAACAGTGTTTAATTTTGACAGTGTTTATTACTAACAGTGTTTAATACTAACAGTGTTTAATTTTGACAGTGTTTATTACTAACAGTGTTTAATACTAACAGTGTTTAATTTTGACAGTGTTTATTACTGGCAGTGTTTATTACTAACAGTGTTTATTACCAGCAGTGTTTATTACTAACAGTGTTTAATTTTGACAGTGTTTAATTTTGACAGTGTTTATTACTGGCAGTGTTTGATAATAACAGCGTTTAATTTTGACAGTGTTTATTGCTAACAGTGTTTAACACTAACAGTGTTTAATACTAACAGTGTTTATTACTAACAGTGTTTAATACTAAGTGTTTAATTTTGACAGTGTTTATTACTAACAGTGTTTAATACTAACAGTGTTTAATTTTGAAAGTGTTTATTACTAACAGTGTTTATTACCAGCAGTGTTTATTACTAACAGTGTTTAATTTTGACGGTGTTTAATTTTGACAGTGTTTATTACCGGCAGTGTTTATTACTAACAGTGTTTAATACTAACAGTGTTTAATTTTGACAGTGTTCATTACTAACAGTGTTTATTACTAACAGTGTTTATTACCGGCAGTGTTTATTACTAACAGTGTTTATTACTAACAGCGTTTATTACTAACAGTGTTTAATACTAACAGCGTTTAATTTTGAAAGTGTTTATTACTAGCAGTGTTTATTACTAACAGTGTTTATTACTAACAGTGTTTATTACTAACAGTGTTTATTACTAACAGCGTTTATTACTAACAGTGTTTATTACTAACAGTGTTTATTACTTACAGTGTTTAATACTAACAGTGTTTAATACTATCAGTGTTTATTACCAGCAGTGTTTATTACCAACAGTGTTTATTACTAACAGTGTTTAATAGTAACAGTGTTTAATTTTGACAGTGTTTATTACCGGCAGTGTTTATTACTAACAGTGTTTAATACTAACAGTGTTTAATTTTGACAGTGTTTATTACTGGCAGTGTTTATTACTAACAGTGTTTATTACCAGCAGTGTTTATTACTAACAGTGTTTATTACTAACAGTGTTTAATACTAACAGTGTTTAATTTTGACAGTGTTTATTACCGGCAGTGTTTATTACTAACAGTGTTTAATACTAACAGTGTTTAATTTTGACAGTGTTTATTACCGGCAGTGTTTATTACTAACAGTGTTTATTACCAGCAGTGTTTATTACTAACAGTGTTTATTACTAACAGTGTTTAATACTAACAGTGTTTAATTTTGACAGTGTTTATTACCGGCAGTGTTTATTACTAACAGTGTTTAATACTAACAGTGTTTAATTTTGACAGTGTTTATTACCGGCAGTGTTTATTACTAACAGTCATTGTGGAGATGAAGTGATATCAGCTGTGGTGGCAGGGTGACTTTCCCCCCCGCCCCTCCCCCCATTGGAGGACACGGAGAGAAAAAAACATTCAAACTATCTCTTGCAATATTCCCTGTTTCTTTCAGCCCTCTGGCCCCGCCCCCGTGCCAGCTGGCCCCGCCCCCGTGCCAGCTCCGTCCTCTGTGCTGGTAGAGAGCGGCCCGGTGGTCTACGAGGAGGGCGCCGCGCAGGACGAGGATGAGGACGAGGAGGAGACCTGTGTCAGCGCCATGGAGCTGATGGGCGGTCAAGGTGAGTGGAAGGTCACGGCCATGTAAATGTGGCGAGTCACTCGGCCTCGCCGGGGGACGTCTGGCGTGCACACGCTCGTTAGGATTGTGTTTTAATGAGCCAACCTCTCGGGCGAGGGCAAGGGGTGGACTCTAGCTGTTAAAGTTCTCTGACTTTTCCGCCATAAAACCGGTTAATTAAATCCTGCAGGAAGAGTCTTTTTGGCGTCGTAGGTAAGATTGATTGACGATCAGTAATATTTACGTCTACTTTTATTAATCGACCCTGTTGCTGAAACCAGCATATTTATACTAAAAACTAGTTTATTGTTCCTAATGGAAAGGCAACAAGGCAAGCGCTTGTTACTCTCGGGGTCTCCTAGCCGCTCAGGCAAATCATATTGTCTAAAAATGCATTTTTCCATCGATAACATGACATCATCACGCCAAGTGCGTGCTCTTTCAGTCAATTAGTGCGCAAGGAGTATATATATATATATATATATATATATATATATATATATACACCGTATTTTTCGCACTATTAGGCGCACCGCATTATAAGGCGCACCTTCAATGAATGGCCTATTTTAAAACTTTGTTCATATATAGGGCGCACCGCATTATAAGGCGCATAGAATAGACGCTACAGTAGCTGCTGGGGTTACTTTATGCATCCCGTAGTTGCGAGACCTGTTGTGGCTCAATATCGGTCCATATATAAGGCGCACCGGATTATAAGGCGCACTGTCAGCTTTTGAGAAAATTGGAGCTTTTTAGGTGCGCCTTATAGGGCGGAAAATACATATAATATATATATATATATATATATATATATATATATATATATATATATATATATATATATATATATATATATATATATATATATATATATATACACATACAGCCCGAAATGTCACATGTTAAATGTTTAAATATTAACTGTCAGTTTACTGTACTGTGCCAACTGTACTACTATATGAGGACCTTTTTTCTATTGTTTCATTGAAAATAAAACAGCAAAGTCCATTTGGCTGTCATCCGTTTTAATTATGAGACACAATTGTGTCAAAGTCATGATTTTTTTGTTCATGCTTGACAGTGTTTCCCATAAACTGCCAAGATACCTGTGGCGGTGGGGGCGTGGCTAGGGGCGTGGTCACCATGACATCATCGAGTAATTTGCATAATTCACTACAATGATATGATGTTCTCTAAAAAGGCTCAAAAAATGTATACTTACTAATTAATAATAACAGTTTTGTTTTAAACGTCCGTCCATCCATCCATTTTACATTATGAATACACAAAAGATAACTACTACAGTATCAAATTCTTATTAGTATCTAGCTGTCCTTTCAAAATAAATGCATTCAAATCCCGAAAATAAAAATTAAGAAAATCCGAGTCGTGGCGGACGTAATTCTTTCATGGCGGGCTGCCACAAATAAATGAATGTGTGGGAAACACTACTTGAAATAAGAAATGATTACTTTAAAAAAAAGTAGTTTTATACTTGTGAGTGTTGATGACACAGCTTTGCAACAGTTGATATTCTAGTTACAAGCATGTTTCACTCAATATAGGTCATAACATCTCAGCAACAAGATGTAATATCTTACTGAGATCATTTAGGACCAAAACACTTAAAACAAGTAAAACACTCTAACATAAAATCTGCTTAGTGAGAAGAATTATCTTATCTGACAGAAAATAAGCAAATATCACCCTTATTTGAGATATTTAATCTTACTTAGATTTCAGTTTTTGCAGTGTATTTATTAACTTAACTTAACACTTAACTTAAATTGTATATATATATATATATATATATATATATATATATATATATATATATATATATATATATATATATTCCTCGCGCACTAATTGACTGAAAGAGCACGCACTTGGCGCGATGATGTCATGTTATCCATGGAAAAATGCATTTTTAGACAATATGATTTGTCTGAGCGGCTAGGAGACCCCGAGAGTAACAAGCGCTTGCCTTGTTGCCTTTCCATTAAGAACAATAAATTAGTTTTTAGTGTAAGTTTGCTGGTTTCAAGAAATGTAATGCCGAGTGCATATCATTATGTCAAGATAATGGCACTAGCATTTACTTCATTTAAGAATATTTTTCAACATATTGAGCAAAAAGGTCAAAAAAAAAATTCTACCAAGAAAAGTGCACTTGTTATTAGTGAGAATATACTTATTTTAAGGTATTTTGGGTTCATTGAAGTTAGCTAATTTTACTTGTTTTGGAAAGTCTTGACAAGCCACATTTTCTTGTTCTATTGGCAGATAATTTTGCTTAGTTCAAATAAAATACACCTAATTTTTTTATTTTTTTTCTTGTTTTTAACACTGACTTTTTGCAGTTTACTTCCCTCAATTTGAATTGCATTTCTACTTCCTGTCTGCAGACGCAATTCAAGTTGATGGAACTGACGTAGAACTTGGGAGACGTTCTCAATTTGCTCTTGAATTTTTGCACAAGCTCGCCGGACTTTGACGGGAAGGTCTTTTTCTCCCGGTGTCTCCCGCAGGTTACGGCTGCGACGATTTCGACGAGGCCTTCTAGCCGCTGCCCCGCCCCCCCCCCCCCACCCCCCCCTGTCCCGTCGGGGTCCACTTTGCACACTTTCCACGTTCACACGCTGTGACACAACCACGGCGGACGGCGGAGACACGAGACGAGCCTCGAGCACGGTCGCGGTAACGAGGGGTTCTGTCGGCGACGTAAGAAACAACACGGGAGATTTTAATTAGCCTTCGACCTGCGCTCGACCC
Organism: Entelurus aequoreus; assembly: GCF_033978785.1. Taxonomy (NCBI): domain Eukaryota; kingdom Metazoa; phylum Chordata; class Actinopteri; order Syngnathiformes; family Syngnathidae; genus Entelurus; species Entelurus aequoreus. The sequence continues at coordinate 34,572,591 of NC_084753.1, forward strand.
CACCGACGTGCTCGTCATACCACAGACGGGAGGCTTCACCTTGCAAATAACCAACAAGCTTCCAGTGCTTAATAACGCGGTGGAGTGGCCGTCTTTAACTCTCTACCTGCCTGACCTTCTCCAACAAACGCTGGCGGAAAGTTCCGTTTTCCTAACACAACATGAACACTTAGCTTGATTAAGTGAAAAGCAACATTTATACAGAAGACATTATTTATTTAGATTTGTTAGCATCTTAATGAGAGTTAATGAAATCACATCTTCTCTCCAATTTTTTTTTTTTTTGAAGTATATATATTTATTTAGACTTTTATCATTTTTGTGTTGGACACTGGGGGTGACAGAAAGTGCTGTGTCAGTAAATATTTGACTGAAAGAACTCGTCTTTTTCTGTCTTTCTTTCATAGCTAAAGCATAAAATACACAATGCTCACCAAAAGCTGCGGCGTCGTGTAATAACGGGGTTATTAGCACTGTTATTTTTACATACTGTTGCGTCGGACCAGTTCTTCCTCCCAGGGAATCTAAGTTACTGGTCAATCCCAAATTCTTTCGATGACATATGCTGAGTAAAAAGGACCATCAAGACAGAATAGGAATATTTTCAAGTTTTACTAAAGCTTTAGGAGATCAACTTAACCAATACATTCATGTCGGCTACTCTAGTTGATCTTTGATTGATTGATTGAGACTTTTATTAGTAGGTTGCACAGTGAAGTACATATTCCGTACAATTGAATCGAACCCGAATAAGTTTTTCAACTTGTTTAAGTCGGGGTCCACTTAAATTGATTCATGATACAGATATATACTATCAGATATACTATCATCATAATACAGTCATCACACAAGATAATTACATTGAATTATTTACATTATTTACAATCAGGGGTGTGGAGGGGGGGGGGGGGGGGGTAGGATATGGACATCAAGTAGTGGACATAGAGAGAGAGAGAGAGAGAGAGAGAGATCAGAAGGCATAAGAAAAAGTATCTGCATTTGATTGTTTACATTTGATTATTAGCAATCCGGGGAGGGTGTTAGTTTAGGGTTGTAGCTGCCTGGAGGTGAACTTTTATTGCGGTTTTGAAGGAGGATAGAGATGCCCTTTCTTTTATACCTGTTGGGAGCGCATTCCACATTGATGTGGCATAGAAAGAGAATGAGTTAAGACCTTTGTTAGTTCGGAATCTGGGTTTAACGTGGTTAGTGGAGCACCCCCTGGTGTTGTGGTTATGGCGGTCATTTACGTTAAGGAAGTACATTCAAACGGAAAAGCCCACTCTTTGCACACAAAGAAAGCCCCCCCCCCTTCTCTCAACACTGATAAGGAAAAGAGTGGGTGTTGTATTTCACGTCCCTGATGGTTTAAGACACGAAACAGACAATCTGAAGGCAAAGAGAGACTGGTAGAATAAACAAAGGAAAAGTACTAGCTGCTCAAACATGGCTATGAATAGAGAAGTAACTCTTAAACATATATGCATCCTCCACAATACCCACTACTACTTGGAGGGAATAACGAACAGCAAGTCGATCAACGCAACAATCCTACAACACCCCGCTTGTGGACAAGGGGATATGACAGGGAAAATATTCAACAGAGCTCTCGATGCGGCTAAGCTAGCAAAGATAGCCGCGCTAAAATACTGCTATTTTTAAGCGCGTGACAGGCACCGCCTTTTAAAGGCCCACTTACACGCTCTGCTCTCATGAAACGTCTCTTTACTGCATATGCCGGATATTCATTTTTATTTTTTTATGAACTAATTAATAACTTGAAAAAAGATATGCGCCATGGCCACGGCGCGATTTTCGTGTGATTACGGTTTCTTTGACCAATGGTGTGTTTAATTCTGCCTCGTGTGAACCGGCGCAGGCCCACTTAAACAACACCAAGCATCACCGGACCAAACAGGAGTTCAATCCAACGCATGCAGCGGCCTGGCATCCGGATGTGCCAAGGTCTCTATGACTCCTCAAAGCCCAGAGCACTGAATGATGAAGTCGGATGAACAAAGGTAAGAAAGTTTTATACATTTGTGAAAGCATAAGAAGACGACAAACGCAACATATATTATGTTCATATTCAGCAATGCATTGTGTGCGGGTTGTGCAGTTTTCCCACTCAACTACGCTAGTTCAACATGAATGAAAACCGCATAAAGAAAAGTGTTCTTATCGTGGGCACAAGGAACACTTAAGCATGGGTTCTATTTTGAATCTACTGTAGGGTAGTCTCAAACACTTTTTTATGTTGAAAAATAGCAGGTGTACAAGTTTGCAGTGGGGCCCATTGTGAGCTTGTGTATCTGGATTGTTCTCGCCAGGTAAAAGCAATAATCCTTTCCCAATTTTTAATGGGTTAAACCAGAGCTAGATAATTGTTTAATACTGCATTCAGTACTGTTTGTCTCTGTAGAAGAGTTAGTTGAATGCTTTTTGCGTTGACAGGATCCTTGAGCTGTTGTGTTCACTAAACGGTTTTTAATCCAGCATGAAAAATCAGATGTTATCTATTAAGATTATTTATTATTATATTGATGTTATTTATTAATAAGTAAACAATTCTGTAAAATAAACAGATTCATTTATTTAATGGAAAGTAATGTATATTAAAACAATTATTATCCTTAACCTTTAAGATT
>NC_084753.1:34580238-34585238 GCF_033978785.1 Entelurus aequoreus
CTAGACTGATTGGTGTTTTGCCTGCCGCGCATGCGCAAGACAATTCAAACGACCCGCCCAGACTTTGACTAGGCCACCGCCTCCTACTCCAGTGAGAAGGAGAGAGAGAGAAAAAGAGAGCAGGTGAAGGAAGATTGAGGGTGAAGAGGATGGTTTGAGAAAATATGGGAAAAGGATGTTTATAACCTTACGTTACGTGAATGGTTTCTAGGAGAACAGAAAATAGAAACATTGTGTGAAGTGTAAGGAAGAGATGGATACAGGATGTTGTTTGTAAAGGAAAACGAAAGTGAAGAAAAGATGAGAAAGTGACAAATGAAGGTATTCGTAAATGGTATGCTGTTGATTGTGGTTAGCTGCAAGTTTGTTTATTTGTTTGTTTGTTTAGTTGTTTGAGTGAAATGGGAAGAAATCAATAGGAGACTTTAGAAGCATTTTGTATCGTTGTGTTTCCACACAAGATGGCAAAAATACAGACCAACAAGTAGGATTAATGGCTGAATCTTCGACCTCACCGATAACACCATACGTTACAAACATAGCTAATGCTATGCGCAGTCTCTTTCCTCAAGATGAGGATGATAAGGCTAATGACAGAGCAGCAAGGAAGCAACTCCTTAATTTACAGATCGCTGAAAATAAAAGGTTAAAAGAACCAAAAGGTCAAAGATCAGCTAGGATATATTCAGCAGTGGGTGACCTTGCTTTTGAGTTCCAACAGGTGGAGGAAAGAATCCTCAACAGACGTGCGACCAGACGGTTGGACTCGGGTGGTGGACAACACGATGCTTCAAAGCCAGTCCGGGGTGGAAACTGTTTCGGCTGTGACCAGCCTGGTCACTGGAGTCGTGAACATTTTCGAACGGGAAAGGTTCCGTAGTGCCAACAAACGAACACAAAAGCGTGGCAAAGGACGCCCACCGCAGGAGCCCCAGCAGGAGATACAGACTGGCCCCCTGCTGGACATGAGTGTCAACGACAATGTTATCAGTTCGTGATTGACACTGGCGCCACCCATTCGATTCTGAATGCAGAGGTACCAAAGAAACTGTGTGCTTCCTCTTTAAAGGTTGAAGGCTTCGCTGGGGTCACAAGGTTACCTGTCACCAAACCACTTCCGGTTCAGATTGCTGGACCTCCTTTACAGACTGTACCCTGACATTCAAATCGCACAGAAGGAACATTCCTGGTGTTACCTGACGGCTTAACCACCAAGCTGCGACACCACTACCAAGGCTCCTACCACAGCCTGAAACAACAGGAATGGCTGACATCCAACTGCTCTAACAGTGAAAACCCTGACTGGCTGAGATGCTTCCGTGTGTTCTGCCACCCGACTCGCCATATGTTATGATCACCAGTTAGACACTCATACCAGGAGACCTTTGACTCCTTTGTATATTTATATATGTTGGAACTCATGGTGTGGTTGCTCATGTTGACCTATCTTTGCAACAACTAGCATGGTATAAGATGGACACAATTGTGTCCCACATTGTTCACTTGCTCTCTGTCTCGCCTACAAAACCAAAGAACTTAGGTGCAATGATAAGACACGGCGTAGCTGCCAAACATTACACCGACACCCAAATACCACATTTTCAATTGTTTAGGTTTAGCACATAGTTGTGTTAAACACATAACTATGGGCTGCACTTTAGACACCTGTAGGCTACGAGGAGCTAGCAGCTACACAACAGCTGAGCTAAAACGACACATTACACATTTAAGCATATCAAATAATTATAGTTGCTCATTACATACACAAAGTTGTCAAGACAGAAGTCTGATAGAAAGTATTCAGTAACAAACGTGTCTGCATCATTCAACTTTCTACAACATGAGCTTGACTTAATGAATTATTGGGGCCACCAGGTGTGGTAAAATTTCAAAATACTATTGCTAAAGCATTCGCCACAAGGGTAGTATTTTTCTAGTATTGGTGACAATATAAATATAAGCATATTTGTTACTTTCACCATATTGAATAAGTTACATAAAAGCTAGGGTTTAGTTGAGTTTGAGTTAATTGTGATATTGCTAAGGGGTCCCCTACCCTAACAACACCCCCCAGTGGACCATAGAGGCTAAAGAGACAATCATTGACCTCAAACATGACCTGTCCTCCGCTACTTGACTATTAGCTGACCTTTTTCTTAGATGTTTCTGAAAGTGATAGTATGACTAACACAGTCCTTTTTTCAGAAACAGAAGGGGGTGAGTGAGGGTGGATACAGACTCCTTGGAACAAAATCGACAATCATCCGACTCTGACACATTCCATAGTTTTAACGTTTTTACCGTGGGTAAGAAGTTATAACTAATTTTAATTTGAAAATAACGATTTTACACATCGATAGTAGTTTAGTAGATCAAATTTAGAATATGGAGGAGGTGAGGGTGAATCATGTATAGTCTTTGATTTCACTGATATGATCAATACGGTACAAGGGAAAGGTACGTACTGACTTGTGTTGACAATCACAGTGGTTGGCCGGAAGCAACAACAGCCTCAAAAGAGGATGCAACATCAGTAATTAAATGACTTGTGAATGACCTAGTACCCCGACATGGTTTCCCCAAAAAGATTAGGTCAGACAACGGCAACCATTTAAAAAAAAAAAAAACCTCACTTAGCCTTGGTCGAAAAGGCTTTCGGACTAGAACACAGGTTTGGGGTACCATCCTGAGTCCCAAGGTAAGGTTGAAAGGATGGACCAGAACATTAAAAACTAATTGGCTAAAATCTGTGCACAGACCAAATTTAATTGGATTGACATGTTGCAATTAGCGTTAATGATCATTCGAAGGTCCGTGAATAAAACTGTTTTACCGCCCTTTGAGTTTTTTCACCCTATGAGCTGCATACAGGTCAGCCATTCACAGGACCAGCAGCCGCCATGGAAGGAGGACTCAGCGTAAAACCAAAATGGTATTTTACACAAAAAATGCAGAATTTGTGTGCCAGTTCTTCTGTACAGATACGAGGATGACAGCCCGCCACTCCAGATTCCCTTCCGGCCGCTGAGAGGGTCAAGATCAAGGTCATCAAACGCAAGTGGACGGAGCCCAGGTGGTCCCTTCAAGGTCGTGGAACGGACGTCTCACGCCCTTCAACTAGCTGGAAAAGGGGACACCTGGTACCACCTCTCCCTCTACACTCCTGCTGAAGAACCTGACAGATTACCAGCGGATGTCATTGCTGACATCGCCACTACATCTGCCCCACTCGACCCCCAGCAGCGCCTTTTGAGCCTGAGGCAGCTGAAGAAGAACGGGAGCAGAAAACGACTCATTTTTAGTGTCATAGAAGAGCGAGGCTTTAATTACACACACATAATCCTACAGCCCAGAAGACGACGCTGAGAGAGAGATTTTCTACCTATATTACTCTTTTTAACTTCTATATTGTATATCCTTATTTGAGACCAGCCTTTATACTCGAAGTTATCCAATTTCTCTTGCTTGTTTTCAGCATAACTATCTGTGTCGTTATATTAAGTGAAAAGTTTGATGTTTATCCCCGTTTCGTTACCTGAATTACTCTGATTTTGATAGACGAAAAGCAGGATGTCACACCCGGTAGTGTTCCCTGACGGACTGGTGCTTGGGCGTGTTCTACTGTCTTTGTGTCTCAGTTCTTCCTTCCTGACGACAGTGACTGACAAGTGTCTAAGAACAAACAGCGGACTTTAAATAGACTGGGTCAAAGAGGATAGCAAGACTTATTTTTTGACCTATGCAGTGTGATTAATTACGGGGGACACAATAGCTATTACCGTGGTAATAACCTCTATATTTGTGACGACTCAACCCTGAACCATCGGTGTCGGATGCAGACAACATACTATGGTAAGTGGTGCCCATCGTCCCTTTTATGTTGTTTTGGGGGTTGACCTGACTGATACAGACTCTAAAGGAATTATTAAAATTAATGTCCTTGAGAGGGCGTTAACTACCTCTACACCCTCTGTAGCACCTAAAGTACCACCCCACCTTGGTGGTGTTTCAAAGGCTCTCACATCTGTGTGTGCTAATGACATCACCACCGAAGGCCTGGTAACTTTGACCTTAGGAGCGGGTACAGGTAAACCTGTGGCTCAGGTGGATGCCAAAACCTGGGTGACTGTGTTGCTTGTTCCGCTGGACGTCCTTTTCCCCACACTTACCCCGCCCCTTTTAAGTTGACTGACATAAATGGCTCAAACTGTCTTATTTCCTTGTTCTCTGAACCCACGCCACCGGGGTGCGATTTGTTGGCTAGTGTGTACCCTCCTGTTGACAATTCCACCCGACTTCTTCCATTTGTGGCCCAAAAGCTGAATTACACGTGTTTTCAATTCAAAGGACCCTCTTCGTCCCCCAACAAATTGGGTGACATTAACCCTTCCTGGTGCACCACACTGATAGATGGCTCAAGGATAGGCCCTTGGGCACGAGCTGACTTATTCTGGTATTGTGGGGAGCACAGATTGTACATTAGAATCCCAACGTTATCCGTAGGGCTTTGTGCTATGGTTAGACTGGTGACCCCACTCACCCTAGTGGGTACCAAATTAACTCCCCTTGTAACTCCTGTCTCAGCGGCCTCTCTAACTTCTCGCCGACGCCGCTATGTTTTATCTCGAAGGAGTGTAAAGGGCTCCTTTGATCTGATGAGAAACCCTGATGGTGTTTACTTTGATGCAATTGGACAACCAAGAGGGGTCCCCTCACAACACAAATTGTGGTGTGAATCCTGTGCAGGTTTCGAGAACCTTCCTATCATTGGTGCTATTTTCCCTGTGACTGCTACTAAAAATGTAGAACGCATTAACTATGTTTTTTATAATCTGTTGAGACTGACCAACCTGACTCGTGACGCCGTTGAGGGACTTGCTGAACAACTTGCCCCGACCTCCCTCATGGCCATCCAGAACCGCATAGCCCTTGACCGCATCCTAGCCAAGGAAGAAGGTGTGTGTGTGCAATGTTTGGTGACCAATGCTGTACCTTCATTC
>NC_084753.1:34592738-34597738 GCF_033978785.1 Entelurus aequoreus
TTGTTTTTGACAGAAAAGCCATAAAACATTTTTTTTAATTTGTATTACTTTATATCAACTTGAAGTTGATATAGAGATTTACTGTAAGCGTTAAATAATAAAAAAAAAAACAATAATCTGACTTATTTTTAACGTTTTAATGACTGAGACCCTTTATGGTCCCCGGGACCCCTAAAGGTAAAATAAATAAAAAATCCATATATTTTGTTATGGTTTGAAAATGAAAAATATCAAAATGGCCCCCACATGCTTTAATTTTTCCGTGTGCGGCCCTCAGTGGAAAAAGTTTGGACACCCCGGATTTAACATAATGTCATTTTTTGCTGCTTCAACACAGCTCAATCAACACAGAAAAAGGTCAAGTGAAATAACAGACAGACAGGGCTTTGCTGTCCGTAACACACACACCGCAAAATGAGCTAACATTACGCTAAAAGCGAATTAGCCTTCACCTCAAGCCAGGACTGCGAGCGAGCTGAGCTGCCTTTTATATATTTCTAGAAGGTCAACGGGCTCATAGTGATGTTACTAGTAGTTGACTGGGAGGTGTTTATTATCATTTGGGGAGAGTCCGCTGCCTGATGCTTACCTGCTAAACGCTAAGCACTGACTACATGCGCTCTGAATAGGCACTGCTGATTGGCTGTTACCGCTCTGTGTGTAACCAATCAGATGGTTGTGTGGGTGGTACAATGCTGGGTGCTGTGTCGAACAGTGTTTTTCAACCTTTTTTGAGCCAAGGCACATTTTTTTCATTAAAAAAATACGGAGGCACACCACCAGCAGAAAAGGTTAAAAAATGAAACTCCGCCAGGTTGTCGTGCCTTATTTTGAGTTTGTTGTTGTTTCGTGTGTGTCGTGCTTTAGTTCCTGTCTTGCGCTGTTATTTTGGTGACCCTTCGTGTTTTGTTGGTGTTCTCCTGTAGCAGCTTCACGCCTTCCTTTGGGCGCTATTGCCCGCATCCGGTTTGTTTTTGCAATCAAGACTATTGAAGTTGTGCGTACGCTATCCTTCTTTGTGGGGACATTATGTCGTGTACGGATGTACTTTGTGGACGCCGTCTTTGCTCCACACGCCAGTGTTTCCCACACATTCATTTATTTGTGGCGGCCCGCCACGAAAGAATTACGTCCGCCACAAATTTAAAAAAATAAATACATTAAAAAAAATGTAAAAAAATAAAAAAAAATATATATATATATATATATTTTTTTGTCCTGTCCAGCTTCTCAGGCAAATCATATAGTTGATGTAGATGCCCATATCGGCTGTTCACATTTACTTTACAAAAGAGAAGTGTAGGATACTTCTCTTGTTGCCTTATTTGTATTTGACCACTACTGTTTTCTGTTTATTTGTTACTGACTGTGGCAGGACACCTCTGCCTCTGTTTCACTTTATGTTGCTGGTAAATAATATGGTTGTAGTAGTAGGCTAAAGTTAAATTATTTAGTATGCACTAATTAAAGGGGCAGAGCTTTAAGAGACATTTTAGCTTTTATATTTTATAAGATATATTTTTTGTAAGAACCACAATTAATAAATGAATTTCAGTGAATAACTTATTGTTCAAATCTGTATATAAATATGTACATAAAGTGTTGTAATTATATTGTAAAATGGATGGATGGATGGATGGATGGACATTTAAAACAAAACTGTTATTATTAATTAGAAAGTATACATTTTTTGAGCCTTTTTAGAGAAAATCAAATCATTGTAGTAAATTATGCAAATTACTCGATGATGTCATGGTGACCACGCCCATAGCCACGCCCCCACCGCCACGGGTATCTTGGCAGTTTATGGGAAACACTGTATATAAGTTTTTGCTGTCGTCCAGCATTCTGTTTTTGTTTACTTTGTAGCCAGTTCAGTTTTACTTTTGTTTTACATAGCCGTCCCTATGCTTCAGTGCCTTTTCCTAGCGGGACTTGCCTTTTGTTAATTTTTGGTTTAAGCGTTACATACCTTTTTACCTGCACGTTGTCTCCCGCTGTGCTCTGCATATCGGGATCACGACAAACCATCCTCGACGCGTTCCGACCTCTACAAAGCAATGAAGTACCTGCTGCCACCTACTGGTATGGAGTATTACAAGATTACCCTGCCAAGCTCTACACAGCACAGGCACTAGACAACGGCACATTATTATGATTATTGATTTGCAAAAAATATTTATTGGACCAATTAGGTGAAGTTGCATAGTTTCCCACGGCACACCAGACAATATCTCACTGGTGTAGAGGACCAACAGAAACAGAGGCAGAAGGAAGTGGAGGCGGCTACTTAATATGTTCGTGTGGAAACTCGTTCGGTACACCTCCGAACCGGACCGAAACCCCCGTACCGAAACGGTTCAATACAAATACACGTACCGTTACACCCCTAATTAATAGTAACTTCATACTTGCCAACCCTCCCTTTTTAGCGGGAGAATCCCGGTATTCAGCGCCTCTCCCGACAACCTCCCGGCAGAGATTTTCTCCCGACAAACTCCCGGTATTCAGCCCGAGCTGGAGGCCACGCCCCCTCCAGCTCAATGCGGACCTGAGACTGAGTGGGGACAGCCTGTTCTCACGTCCGCTTTCCCACAATATAAACAGCTTGCCTGCCCAATGACGTCATAACGTCTAGGGCTTTTAGAACGGACTTAGAACAGAACTTTGTAGAACAGACTTCTCCATTGAACACGGTGGCCGAAATGATATACTCATCATGAACGGAGAAGATAAACAGGACAATACTGCCATCTAATGGATAGCCACCGGAACACTGAAATTCAAGTATTTTTTTTCTTTCTTCTATGTAAATAAAATAAATATATATATATATATATATATATATATATATATATATATATATATATATATATATATATATATATATATATATATATATATATATATATATATATATATTTATATATATATATATATACATAGCTAGAATTCACTGAAAGTCAAGTATTTCATACATATATATATATATATATATATATATATATATATATATATATATATATATATATATATATATATATATATATATATATATATATATATATGAAATATATATGAAATACTTGAGTTGGTGAATTCTAGCTGTAAATAACCACGCCCCCCCCCCACCCCCCCGGCCAAGCCCCACCCACCCCACCCCCCACCTCCCGATATTGGAGGTCTCAAGGTTGGCAAGTATGTAGGTAGAAAATGGATGAATTATCGATGTTGCACACATGGAGGAGAGAAAATAAAAAAGGAAGAAAGCCGCAGGTTAGAGAGAGAGTTTTTTTTTTTTTCCTATTTATATGAGTTTGTGTGTTTCTGCTGCTTACTTTGCTGGGTTAGTATTTGTGTTTCCGCCTCCTCTTCCTCCCACGCCGACGCCCTCACAGGCGGCGAGCAACCTCACTCCCCACGTGTTGCTGGAGATGGAGCAGCCTCAAGCTCTGCTTGGATGCTTAAATAGATGGATGGATGGATGGAGAGAAGTGTATAAAAGGATGTAAGTCCCCGCAGGGGGACTGTAGACTGGTAGAGCCCACACCCCTACCCCCCTACCCCCCTACCGCCCTACCGCCCACACTGTCTGCCTGCGTGAGGGCAAGTCTCAGTGCTTCTGGCCCTAGGGGCCAAAAAGATATGCACCAACCAGACGCTCCGATAGGAAAAAGGCCTGTCTGGTTCTTATCCCCGCTGAGGGAAGAACGCGTCTGCAAACATCTTCTCATGGCCTGGGGGGTTCAGGAGGAGCCTGGCCGTCCCCGATGAACGAGGTGGTCTTCATCGGGCCGAAAAGGAAGAGCGTCTCTTGGCTGCTCTTGGCTACATAGCGAGCTTTTGTTCGTGCGACATGCTGGACAGGAAGTGGAGCTCCAGTTCGAGTGCGAGCGACGACAGCGCTCTGGTACTTTTGGGCCGTTGTTTCCTCGTCAGTTGGTTGAACTCAAGCCAGCAGCCATTTTGGATAGAAGAGCAAGAGAAGAGGGGTCCAATCTGCCATTTTTTTATGTGGCCTTTGCGTGTTCTCACCGTGTTAGTAGCGGCATATTTAGTCATGTGGGGGGCCCCGAAGCAAACATATATATATATAGATATATATATATATATTAGGGATGTCCGATAATGGCTTTTTTGCCGATATTCCGATATTGTCCAACTCTTAATTACCGATACCAACCGATACCGATATATACAGTCGTGGAATTTGGACAACCAGGTATGGTGAAGATAAGGTCCTTTTTTAAAAAATGTATACAAATAAAACAAGATAAATACATTTAAAAACATTTTCTTGAATAAAAAAGAACAATATAAAAACAGTTACATAGAAACTAGTAATGAATGAAAATGAGTAAAATTAACTGTTAAAGGTTAGTACTATTAGTGGACCAGCAGCACGCACATTCATGTGTGCTTACGGACTGTATCCCTTGCAGACTGTATTGATATATATTGATATATAATGTAGGAACCAGAATATTCATAACAGAAAGAAACAACCCTTTTGTGTGAATGAGTGTGAATGGGGGAGGGTTTTTTTTTTGGGTTGGTGTACTAACTGTAAGTGTATCTTGTGTTTTTTATGTTGATTTAAAAAATTTAAAAAAAATAACAAACAAACAAAAAAAACCTATACCGATAATAAAAAAAACGATACCAATAATTTCTGATATTAAATTTTAAAGCATTTATCGGCCGATAATATCGGCAGGCCGGTATTATCGGACATCTCTAATATATATATATATATACACACTCATACATACATGCATACATACATGTGTGTGTGTATATATATATATATATATATATATATATATATATATATATATATATATATATATATATATATATATATATATATATATATATATATATATATATATATATATATATATATGTATATATATATATATGTATATATATGTATGTATGTATGTATGTGTGTATGTGTGTGTATACATACATACATACATACACACACATATTATATT
>NC_084753.1:34605238-34630238 GCF_033978785.1 Entelurus aequoreus
TGCTCATTTGTCAACATCAGCGCGCCAGACGGATGGAGATCTCTCTCTCCGCCCGCCCGTGTGCTGTGCGCAATATGGCGGTGGTCGCCATGGCTACGGTAGCCCCGGGCTTGCGTCTCATTAAGAAATTAATTACCGGCTGTGGAAACGTTTCTCACCTTCAGCTGACAAGGTCGTTCAGCCGCGCCGCGTTCGCTTCAACAAAAGTTAACGTCCACCGCGGCGTAACGCGTGTTTTGACCTAAGCTAGCAGTTGCTTTGGCCGCACTGGTTTTGGAAAGTAAACAAATGAGCGATGAAGATGTAATAATAATAATAATGATAGATTTTATTTGTAAAAAGCACTTTACATTGAGCAAACAACCTCAAAGTGCTCTAGTGTATTAAAAAATAAAATAAAAAGATAATACAAAAATAAAAACTAGAACTAGCATGCATAAATAAAAATTAAAAAAAGTTTTTTTTGAAAAGAAGGGCTTTTAAGCCATTTTTAAAAAGCATCCACAGTCTGTGGTACCCTCAGGTGGTCAGGGAGCGGCGTAGCAGAAAGAACAAGAAAATTCGGCTTGTCGAGACTTTCCAAAACAAGTAAAATTAGCTAACCTCAATGAACCCAAAAATAGCTTAAAATAAGTATATTCTCACTAATAATAAGTGCACTTTTCTTGGTAGAAAAAAAAAATATGAGACCTTTTTTTCTTAAATGAAGTAAATGCTAGTGCCATTATCTTGACATAATGATATGCGTTCGGCATTACATTTCTTGAAACCAGCAAACTTATACTAAAAACTAGTTTATTGTTCTTAATGGAAAAGCAAGCGCTTGTTACTCTCGGGGTCTCCTAGCCGCTCAGGCAAATCATATTGTCTAAAAATGCATTTTTCCATGGATAACATGACATCATCGCGCCAAGGGCGTGCTCTTTCAGTCAATTAGTGCGCATATATACAGCCCGGCATACTTGTGAGTGTTGATGACACAGCTTTGCAACAGTTGATATTCTAGTTTCAAGCATGTTTTACTCAATATAGGTCATCAAATCTCAGCAACAAGCTGTAATATCTTACTGAGATCATTTAGGACCTTAAAACAAGTAAAACAATCTAACATAAAATCTGCTTAGTGAGAAGAATGATCTTATCAGACAGAAAATAAGCAAATATCACCCTTATTTGAGATATTTAATCTTACTTAGATTTCAGATTTTGCAGTGCGGGGGCCACATGCGGCCCGTTCAGCTTTTCAATCTGGCCCGCCGGACATTCCCAAATAATTTTTTTTAGATCTTTAAGATGGAAAGTGTAGCTGCCATTATGATGTGCAGTCATGTTTTCTAATGACCGTAAGTCTTCAACTATACCAGGGGTCGGCAACCCGCGGCTCTAGAGCCGCATGCGGCTCTTTAGCGCCGCCCTAGTGGCTCTCAGGAGCTTTTTTAAAAATGTATGAAAAATGGAAAAAGATGAGGGGAAAAAAATTGTTTTGTTTTAATATGGTTTCCGTAGGAGGACAAACATGACACAAACCTCCCTAATTGTTATAAAGCACACTGTTTATATTAAACATGCTTCACTGATTCGAGTATTTGGCGAGTGCCGTTTTGTCCTACTAATTTTGGCGGTCCTTGAACTCACCGTAGTTTGTTTACAAATATAACTTTCCCCGACTTTCTAGGACGTGTTTTATGCCACTTCTTTTTCTGTCTCATTCTGTCCACCAAACTTTTAACGTTGTGCGTGAAGGCACAAAGGTGAGTTTTGTTGATGTTATTGACTTGTGTGGAGTGCTAGTCAGACATATTTGGTCAGTGCATGACTGCAAGCTAATCGATGCTAACATGCTATTTAGGCTAGCTGTATGTACATATTGCAGCATTATGCCTCATTTGTAGCTATATTTGAGCTCATTTAGTTTCCTTTAAGTCATCTTAATTCAATTTATATCTCATGACACACTATCTGTATGTAATATGGCTTTTAATTTTTTGCGGCTCCAGACAGATTTGTTTTTGTATTTTTTTGGTCCAATATGGCTCTTTCAACATTTTGGGTTGCCGACCCCTGAACTATACAAAGTATTTCAATGGTTGGAATCTGTGCTTTTGCATGATATACTAGTTACTATGGTCATCTAACTAGTTCCTATGGTCATCTAACTAGTTACTATGGTCATCTAACTAGTTACTATGGTCATCTAATTAGTTCCTATGGTCATCTAAGTCACAGCAGCTCAGACAAGGCACCAAGCAGTGTGGGTGGGGAGCGTTTCCACAGAGTGATTCCAGAGTAGCCAGGGTGTCAGGAACAGACGCGGAAGGAGATTTTTACAACAAAGTCCTAAAGCTTAGTGATATATCAGATATATCAGATTGTATGTGGGTTTATGTTTTACCCTTCGTGTCCATATTTCACTGTTTGTTACATTTTTGTTGCGTTTCGCTTGATTGTAATACATGTCGATCGAGAGGGAATGTGACGTTCATATGTTGTCAATAGGGGTGTAACGGTACACAAAAATTTCAGTTCGGTACGTACCTCGGTTTAGAGGTCACGGTTTGATTCATTTTCGGTACAGTAAGAAAACAACAAATTATACACTACCGTTCAAAAGTTTGGGGTCACCCAAACAATTTTGTGGAATAGCCTTCATTTCTAAGAACAAGAATAGACTGTCGAGTTTCAGATGAAAGTTCTCTTTTTCTGGCCATTTTGAGCGTTTAATTGACCCCACAAATGTGATGCTCCAGAAACTCAATCTGCTCAAAGGAAGGTCAGTTTTGTAGCTTCTGTAACGAGCTAAACTGTTTTCAGATGTGTGAACATGATTGCACAAGGGTTTTGTAATCATCAATTAGCCTTCTGAGCCAATGAGCAAACACATTGTACCATTAGAACACTGGAGTGATAGTTTCTGGAAATGGGCCTCTATACACCTATGTAGATATTGCACCAAAAACCAGACATTTGCAGCTAGAATAGTCATTTACCACATTAGCAATGTATAGAGTGTATTTCTTTAAAGTTAAGACTAGTTTAAAGTTATCTTCATTGAAAAGTACAGTGCTTTTCCTTCAAAAATAAGGACATTTTTATGTGACCCCAAACTTTTGAACGGTAGTGTACATTTTTTGATTATTTATTTACCAAATTTGTAAAAAATGGCTTTATCCTTTTAACATTGGGAACACTATAATAATTCTGCCCACGTCAATCAACGTTAAACTGCCTCGAGTTGTTGCTCAGATTAAATAACATGACAAAACTTTTCTTCTACATATAAAAAGTGCAACATTAAACAGTTTCAAGTCAACTCATCATGCTTAATTTATTACAGCATTTGGGAAGCCTGTAGTTGATTTGTATTATGTAAATGCTATATTTGTATCAACATGTGATAGCAGGGACCCTGTCATTCAAAACTAGGCTGCTACATTACATAATGATTAATGTAACTATAGCTGAAAAAATGGTACAATAGCAATAGGAGAGACTATTCATCCCTGAACACCATGGAGTTCATGTAAGCTTTATGATGCACTTACATTATTATATCAACTATCAGAGACAGAAACTCTTCATTTAACATAATGTCCTTTTTTGCTGCTTCAACACAGCTCAATCAACACAGAAAAGGTAAAGTGAAATAACAGACAGACAGGGCTTTGCTGTCCATAACACACACACACACCGCAAAATGAGCTAAAGTTACGCTAAAAGCGAATTAGCCTTCACCTCAAGCCAGGACTCCGAGCGAGCTGAGCTGCCCTTTATATTTCTAGAAGGTCAACGGGCTCATAGTGATGTTACTAGTAGTTGACTGGGAGGTGTTTATTATCATTTGGGGAGAGTCCGCTGCCTGATGCTTACCTGCTAAACGCTAAGCACTGACTACATGCGCTCTGAATACGCACTGCTGATTGGCTGTTACCGCTCTGAATACGCACTGCTGATTGGCTGTTACCGCTCTGTTTGTAACCCATCAGATGGTTGTGTGGGTGGGACAATGCTGGGTGCTGTGTAGAGGACTGACAGAGGCAGAGGCAGAAGGAAGCAGAACTTAATATGTTCGTGTGGAAACTCGTTCGGTACACCCCCGAACCGAACCAAAACCCCCGTACCGAAACGGTTCAATACAAATACACGTACCGTTACACCCCTAATTGTCAATATTCAGTGTTTTATCGGTCGTAGCTAATATTGTAAATCCCACATTCTTTATTTTCATGTACATTCTGGATGTCTCATTCAGTCAAAAAATGTATAATTCCATTGCGTTTTTTTAAGGCGGTCTGTCATAACGTTTTTAGCATTCAATCAGACATTATTGTGAGGTTTTGTATTAGTGTTCCTAGAAATTAGATATACCGGCCCCCAGACACGCCCCCCCCCCCAAGTCAAAATAATTGCCCAGACCTGCTCTAGGCAGTTGCAAACCTGACAAAAGGGTTAATACAATTAGTCAAAACAACAATATCATAACAATAATAATAATGTATTTGTATTTATTTCTAAAGTCCTGTTTGACTTCCTAGGATGGATGATTTTGCTCCTCTAACGGTGTTCTTAATCTCCTTCCCTCCTCCTCTTTGTCTTGGTGGTGTAAAAGTGTGATAATGGAGGCCTCATTCTGTTGCTAAGTGGCTCGTTGGTTGTGAAAGCATCGCTGACATGAGTGCAGAACGTTGCTAATTCAGTCGGAATCACTCACTTTTTGCTGTGAGACACCGAGAGAATGAGGTCGTGTTTTTATTGTGAGGATGGACGGATGCAAGAAATACATGAATAAAGAGGTCTAGTCCTGGGTTGAGGGTCCAGTGGTCCTCTAACCCGGTGTTTTTCAACCTTTTTTGAGCCAAGGCACTTTTTTTGCGTTGAAAACACCACCAGCAGAAATCACTAAAAAAACGAATCTCAGTTGACAGTAAAAAGTCGTTGTTGCAATTGTTGGATATGACTTTAAAGCATAACCAAGCATGCATCACTATAGCTCTTGTCTCAAAGTAGGTGCACTGTCACTTATTTTGTATTTTTTGCTGTTTTCCTGTGTGTAGTGTTTTAGTTCTCGTCTTGCGCTTCCTATTTTTTTGGGTATTTTCCTGCAGCAGTTTCATGTCTTCCTTTTGAGCGATATTTCCTGCATCTAATTTTGTTTTAGCAATCAGGAATATTTCAGTTAGTTGTATCCTTCTTTGTGGAGGACGTTGTTGATTGTCATGTTAAAGTTAAAGTACCAATGATTGTCACACACACACACTAGGTGTGGCGAAATTATTCTCTGCATTTGACCCATCACCTTTGATCACCCCCTGGGAAGTGAGGGGAGCAGTGAGCAGCAGAGGTGGCCGCGCCCGGGAATCATTTTTTGGTGATTTAACCCCCAATTCCAACCCTTGATGCCGAGAGTCAAGCAGGGAGGTAATGGGTCCCATTTTTATAGTCTTTGAACTCACGACCTACCGATCTCAGGGCAGACGCTCTAACCACTATGCCACTGATCATGTTGGGATGTACATTGTCTTTGCTTCACAGTAAGTCTTTGCTGTCGTCCAGCATTCTGTTTTTGTTGACTTTGTAGCCAGTTCAGTTTTAGTCTCGTTCTGCATAGCCTTCCCTAAGCTTCGATGCCTTTTCTTAGGGGCACTCACCTTTTGTTTATTTTTGGTTTAAGCATTAGACACCTTTTTACCTGCACCCTGCCTCCCGCTGTTTCCCACATCTACTAAGCAATTAGCTACCGGCTGCCACCTGCTGATATGGAAGAGTATTACACGGTTACTCTGCCGAGCTCTAGACCGCACCGACACTCAACAACAACACATCATTTGCAGACTATAATTACTGGTTTGCAAAAAATATTTTTAACCCAAATAGGTGAAATTAGATAATCTCCCACGGCACACCAGACTGTATCTCACGGCACACTAGTGTGGTTGACAAACGCTGCTCTAACCTGTCCTCATGGAAGACACTCTTGGTTGGTTAGTTAAGATGTATATGAAACTATATTTTCAATTAGTTATATGAAGTGCTGGCTGTCCAGAGTCGGGACCCGGGGTGGACCACTCGCCTGTGCATCGGTTGGGGACATCTCTGTGCTGCTGACCCGTCTCCCACTATGGACTGGACTCTCACTATTATGTTAGATCCACTATGGACTGGACTCTCACTATTATGTTAGATCCACTATGGACTGGACTCTCACACTATTATGTTAGATCCACTATGGACTGGACTCTCACTATTATGTTAGATCCACTATGGACTGGACTCTCACTATTATGTTAGATCCACTATGGACTGGACTCTCACTATTATGTTAGATCCACTATGGACTGGACTCTCACTATTATGTTAGATCCACTATGGACTGGACTCTCACTATTATGTTAGATCCACTATGGACGGGACTCTCACACTATTATGTTAGATCCACTATGGACTGGACTCTCACTATTATGTTAGATCCACTAAGGACTGGACTCTCACACTATTATGTTAGATCCACTATGGACTGGACTCTCACACTATTATGTTAGATCCACTATGGACTGAACTCTCACTATTATGTTAGATCCACTATGGACTGGACTCTCACACTATTATGTTAGATCCACTATGGACTGGACTCTCACACTTATTATGTTAGATCCACTATGGACTGGACTCTCACTATTATGTTAGATCCACTATGGACTGGACTCTCACACTATTATGTTAGATCCACTATGGACTGGACTCTCATCATATTATGCTAGACCCACTATGGACTGGACTCTCACTATTATGTTAGATCCACTATGGACTGGACTCTCACACTATTATGTTAGATCCACTATGGACTGGACTCTCACTATTATGTTAGATCCACTATGGACTGGACTCTCACACTATTATGTTAGATCCACTATGGACTGGACTCTCACACTATTATGTTAGATCCACTATGGACTGGACTCTCACTATTATGTTAGATCCACTATGGACTGGACTCTCACACTATTATGTTAGATCCACTATGGACTGGACTCTCACACTATTATGTTAGATCCACTATGGACTGGACTCTCACACTATTATGTTAGATCCACTATGGACTGGACTCTTACACTATTATGTTAGATCCACTATGGACTGGACTCTCACCATATTATGCTAGACCCACTCGACGTCCATTGCAGCCGGTCTCCCCTGACATCCCACTGGGTTGTGAGTTTTTCCTTGCCCTTATGTGGGCTCTGAACTGAGGATGTCGTTGTGGCTTGTGCAGCCCTTTGAGACACTCGTGATTTAGGGCTACATTAAGGATTAAAAATTAAAGTACCAATGATTGTCACACACACACTAGATGTGGTGAAATTTGTCCTCTGCATTTGACCCATCCCCTTGGGGAGCAGTGGGGAGCAGCGGCGCCGCGCCCGGGAATCATTTTGGTGATTTAACCCCCAACTCCAACCCTTGATGCTGAGTGCCAAGCAGGGAGGTAATGGGTCCCATTTTTATAGTCTTTGGTTTGACTCGGCTGGGATTTGAACTCCAACCTACCGATCTCAGGGCTATAAATAAACATTTATTTATATATATATATATATATATATATATATATATATATATATATATATATATATATATATATATATACACGACGGCCATGTCTTTTGATATCGTTCTTGTTGTTGCGAATGTCTTTCTGGAAGCATTATCAAAGGCGGACTTTTTCTTTCATGTTTCTTGTTTACAGACGCTGCATCGTCATCCTTTTCCCCTCCTCTCTCCGTCCGAACAGCTGCTTGTTAGCATGTTGGCGTGCCAGCTGCCTTCATAGCATCATCCGGCAGATAAAAAAGCCCGTCAGTCACCTCGTATAAAAAAAAAAAAAAAAAAACTGCATGGGGGATCATCTCCAGTTTGCAACGAGAGGGCGGGACGTGCCCGGGCGTGCTTGCCGCGGAGGGATCCAACACTCATCCCTGGAGGCTGCAGCGTAACTAGGCCAGCACCGTCTCATTAGCAACCAGCAGGCAAGACTGCTGAGTCAGCACTGGAATGTGTGCAGTGAAAGCGTCGTCTTTCTAGAAAACATCTATGGAAGGAATCCGGTAAAGTTAGCAGACGAGCTAAAGCTTTGCTTGTTTTTCCATCCATACATCCATTTTTCTACCGCTTGCCCCTTTCGGGGAGGCTGTATTCCTTTCTGGACAGGTGGGGGCGTTCTTCGCATGCAAGAAGTTGTCTCTTCCATTTGAATGTTAGACCAATTGGAGAAGCCGATATGAATGTATTGGTGTGGGCTGGTCTCCTGAAGCTTTAGTAAAACTTGATAATATTCCTATTCTGTCTTGATGGTCCTTTTTACTCGGCATATATGTCATCGAAAGAACTTGGGATTGACCAGTGACTTTAATTCCCTGGGAGGAAAAGCTGGTCAGACGCAACAATTCTTGCCAATCCTCCCGTTTTTAGCGGGAGAATCCCGATATTCAGCGCCTCTCCCGACAACCTCCCGGCAGAGATTTTCTCCCGACAAACTCCCGGTATTCAGCCGGAGCTGGAGGCCACGCCCCCTCCAGCTCAATGCGGACCTGAGACTGAGTGGGGATAGCCTGTTCTCACGTCCGCTTTCCCACAATATATACAATAACAGCTTGCCTGCCCAAAGACGTCATAACATCTAGGGCTTTTATAGAGTGCACAACTGCGCACACAACAAGGAGACGAAGCAGAAGAACGAGGAAATTACAGACATGGCGGCCGAAATGATATACTCATCATGAACGGAGAAGTTAAACAGGACAATACTGCCATCTAATGGATAGCCACTGGAACACTGAAATTCAAGTATTTTTATTTTTTTTTCTATGTAAATAAAATAAAAAAAAATATATATATAGCTAGAATTCACTGAAAGTCAAGTATTTCATACATATATATATATATATATATATATATATATAGTTGGTGAATTCTAGCTGTAAATAACCACGCCCCCAACCACGACCCCCCACCCCCCCACCCACGACCAAGCCCCCCCACCTCCCGATATTGGAGGTCTCAAGGTTGGCAAGTATAAAAACATACACACACACACACAAACTCTCTTGAAAATAAAGTAAAAAGATGGGTTAAGGGTTCAGGTTTTGGCTAAGGTCAAATTGGGTTATGGAAATGGTTGAGGTTTTTGCGAGAGTTACTATTGGAATTAGGTCTTGGATTGTGTTAGGTTTAGCTTTGGGGTTAGAGTTATAGTATGGGGTTAGGGTTGGAGGCCGTGTGGGAGTTGGGGCTAGGTTTAGGGTTGGGTTATGTAATCGGTCTGTCCCTCACTGACGGGACACAAAGCACCGGTAGAAGTTTCATGCTCTCGAACTTAACAGCGAGATCTTTGACTCATTAAGATCTCATCTTTGTGCGCGACTGCTCAGGGGGCGGACCCCCCAGCTAACGAGCGTTCCTCGTCTCTCGACGCTTGTTAGCCAGCTGCAGGCTCGACCTAGCTGCAGGTTGTCTCGCGAGCCGGAGATAAAATAAGATATGCAGTGATTAGCTTTATTGATCCCGGAGGGGAGACGCATTGAAATGACAGTATAATAAGACGCAGAAGATAAAAGGCAATAAAGCTCCTAAATGATGGAATAAATATTCATAATGAGCGGGTCTCTCTGATGTTGATACCGTTTCTCCCTGCAGGCTCCTTCAGGATGTACAGCGAGATGGTGGAGTGGATGTGGCCTGCTTTGAAACAGCTGTTTGGCAGGTGAGATTTAAGATTTCCTTACAGAAAGAAGTTAACAGCGTTTAGTGGTCTAAGGCGGTGTTTTTCAACCTTTTTTGAGCAAAGGCACATTTTTCTGCCACCAGTAGAAATCATTAAAATACAAAAATCGGTTGACAGTAAAAAGTCGTCGCCGCAATTGTTGGATATGACTTTAAACCAGTGGTTCCTAACCTGGGTTCGATGGAACCCTAGGGGTTCGGCAGAGGTCAAGACACACCCGACTCATCGTGTAAATAAAAACTTCTCCCTATCGGCGTATTACGGATACGGCAACAGCTGATTGGTTTGCAGGTGTGTAATTTGTTGTGAGTTTATGCACTGTGTTGGTTTTGTTGTTTGAACGTTAAAACATTAACGAGATTGTTGCGTTCAAATGTCTATTAAGTACATCAGTAGTAAAAATGTTGCGTTCAAGTGTTTACCAAGTAAAACATAAACGAGAGTGTTGCGTTCCAATGTCTATTAAGTACATCAATAGTAAGAATGTTGTGTTCAAGTGTTTACCAAGTAAAACATAAACAGGAGTGTTGCGTTCAAATGTCTATTAAGTACATCAATAGTAAGAATGTTGTGTTCAAGTGTTTACCAAGTAAAACATAAACGAGAGTGTTGCGTTCAAATGTCTATTAAGTACATCAATAGTAAAAATGTTGCGTTCAAGTGTTTACCAAGTAAAACATAAACGAGAGTGTTGCGTTCAAATGTCTACTAAGTACATCAATAGTAAGGATGGTGTGTTCAAGTGTTTACCAAGTAAAATAATAGTGGGAGTGTTGCGTTCAAATGTCTACTAAGTACATCAATAGTAAGGATGGTGTGTTCAAGTGTTTACCAAGTAAAATAATAGTGTTGCATTCAAATGTCTACTAAGTACATTAAAAGTAAGAATGTTGTGTTCAAATGTTTACCAAGTAAAACATAAACGAGAGTGTTGCGTTCAAATGTCTACTAAGTAGATCAATAGTAAGAATGTTGCGTTCAAGTGTTTACCAAGTAAAACATTAACGAGAGTGTTGCGTTCAAATGTCTACTAAGTAGATCAATAGTAAGAATGTTGCGTTCAAGTGTTTACCAAGTAAAACATTAACGAGATTGTTGCGTTCAAATGTCAATTAAGTACATCAATAGTGAGAATGTTGTGTTCAAGTGTTTACCAAGTAAAACATAAACAGGAGTGTTGCGTTCAAATGTCTATTAAGTACATCAATAGTGAGAATGTTGTGTTCAAGTGTTTACCAAGTAAAACATAAACAGGAGTGTTGCGTTCAAATGTCTATTAAGTACATCAATAGTAAGAATGTTGTGTTCACCATGTAAAATAATAGTGGGAGTGTTGCATTCAAATGTCTACTAAGTACATCAATAGTAAGAATGTTGTGTTCAAGTGTTTACCAAGTAAATTAATAGTGGGAGTGTTGCGTTCAAATGTCTACTAGGTACATCAATAGTAAGGATGGTGTGTTCAAGTGTTTACCAAGTAAAATAATAGTGTTGCATTCAAATGTCTACTAAGTACATTAAAAGTAAGAATGTTGTGTTCAAATGTTTACCAAGTAAAACATAAACGAGAGTGTTGCGTTCAAATGTGTACCAAGTAGATCTATAGTAAGAATGTAATGTTCAAGTGTTTACCAAGTAAAACATAAACGGGAGTGTTGCGTTCAAATGTCTATTAAGTACATCAATAGTAAGAATGTTGTGTTCAAGTGTTTACCATGTAAAATAATAGTGGGAGTGTTGCGTTCAAATGTCTATTAAGTACATCAATAGTAAGAATGTTGTGTTCAAGTGTTTACCAAGTAAAACATAAACAGGAGTGTTGCGTTCAAATGTCTATTAAGTACATCAATAGTAAAAATGTTGCGTTCAAGTGTTTACCACGTAAAACATAAACGAGAGTGTTGCGTTCAAATGTCTACTAAGTACATCAATAGTAAGAATGTTGTGTTCAAGTGTTTACCAAGTAAATGAATAGTGGGAGTGTTGCGTTCAAATGTCTACTAAGTACATCAATAGTAAGGATGGTATGTTCAAGTGTTTACCAAGTAAAATAATAGTGTTGCATTCAAATGTCTACTAAGTACATTAAAAGTAAGAATGTTGTGTTCAAATGTTTACCAAGTAAAACATAAACGAGAGTGTTGCGTTCAAATGTCTACTAAGTAGATCAATAGTAAGAATGTTGCGTTCAAGTGTTTACCAAGTAAAACATTAACGAGAGTGTTGCATTCAAATGTCTATTAAGTACATCAATAGTGAGAATGTTGTGTTCAAGTGTTTACCAAGTAAAACATAAACAGGAGTGTTGCGTTCAAATGTCTATTAAGTACATCAATAGTAAGAATGTTGTGTTCAAGTGTTTACCAAGTAAAACATAAACAGGAGTGTTGCGTTCAAATGTCTATTAAGTACATCAATAGTAAGAATGTTGTGTTCAAGTGTTTACCATGTAAAATAATAGTGGGAGTGTTGCATTCAAATGTCTACTAAGTACATTAAAAGTAAGAATGTTGTGTTCAAATGTTTACCAAGTAAAACATAAACGAGAGTGTTGCGTTCAAATGTCTACTAAGTAGATCAATAGTAAGAATGTTGCGTTCAAGTGTTTACCAAGTAAAACATTAACGAGAGTGTTGCGTTCAAATGTCTATTAAGTACATCAATAGTAAGAATGTTGTGTTCAAGTGTTTACCAAGTAAAACATAAACAGGAGTGTTGCGTTCAAATGTCTATTAAGTACATCAATAGTGAGAATGTTGTGTTCAAGTGTTTACCAAGTAAAACATAAACAGGAGTGTTGCGTTCAAATGTCTATTAAGTACATCAATAGTAAGAATGTTGTGTTCAAGTGTTTACCATGTAAAATAATAGTGGGAGTGTTGCGTTCAAATGTCTACTAAGTACATCAATAGTAAGGATGGTGTGTTCAAGTGTTTACCAAGTAAAATAATAGTGTTGCATTCAAATGTCTACTAAGTACATTAAAAGTAAGAATGTTGTGTTCAAATGTTTACCAAGTAAAACATAACCGAGAGTGTTGCGTTCAAATGTCAACTAAGTAGATCAATAGTAAGAATGTTGCGTTCAAGTGTTTACCAAGTAAAACATTAACGAGAGTGTTGCGTTCAAATGTCTACTAAGTAGATCAATAGTAAGAATGTTGCGTTCAAGTGTTTACCAAGTAAAACATTAACGAGATTGTTGCGTTCAAATGTCTATTAAGTACATCAATAGTAAGAATGTTGTGTTCAAGTGTTTACCAAGTAAAACATAAACAGGAGTGTTGCGTTCAAATGTCTATTAAGTACATCAATAGTGAGAATGTTGTGTTCAAGTGTTTACCAAGTAAAACATAAACAGGAGTGTTGCGTTCAAATGTCTATTAAGTACATCAATAGTAAGAATGTTGTGTTCAAGTGTTTGCCATGTAAAATAATAGTGGGAGTGTTGCGTTCAAATGTCTACTAAGTACATCAATATTAAGGATGTTGTGTTCAAGTGTTTACCAAGTAAATTAATAGTGGGAGTGTTGCGTTCAAATGTCTACTAAGTACATCAATAGTAAGGATGGTATGTTCAAGTGTTTACCAAATAAAATAATAGTGTTGCATTCAAATGTCTACTAAGTACATTAAAAGTAAGAATGTTGTGTTCAAATGTTTACCAAGTAAAACATAAACGAGAGTGTTGCGTTCAAATGTCTACTAAGTAGATCAATAGTAAGAATGTTGCGTTCAAGTGTTTACCAAGTAAAACATTAACGAGAGTGTTGCGTTCAAATGTCTACTAAGTAGATCAATAGTAAGAATGTTGCGTTCAAGTGTTTACCAAGTAAAACATTAACGAGATTGTTGCGTTCAAATGTCTACTAAGTAGATCAATAGTAAGAATGTTGCGTTCAAGTGTTTACCAAGTAAAACATTAACGAGATTGTTGCGTTCAAATGTCTACTAAGTACATCAATAGTGAGAATGTTGTGTTCAAGTGTTTACCAAGTAAAACATAAACAGGAGTGTTGCGTTCAAAAGTCTATTAAGTACATCAATAGTGAGAATGTTGTGTTCAAGTGTTTACCAAGTAAAACATAAACAGGAGTGTTGCGTTCAAATGTCTACTAAGTACATCAATAGTAAGAATGTTGTGTTCAAGTGTTTATCATGTAAAATAATAGTGGGAGTGTTGCGTTCAAATGTCTATTAAGTACATCAATAGTAAGGATGGTGTGTTCAAGTGTTTACCAAGTAAAATAATAGTGTTGTATTCAAATGTCTACTAAGTACATTAAAAGTAAGAATGTTGTGTTCAAGTGTTTACCAAGTAAAACATTAACGAGAGTGTTGCGTTCAAATGTCTACTAAGTAGATCAATAGTAAGAATGTTGCGTTCAAGTGTTTACCAAGTAAAACATTAACGAGAGTGTTGCGTTCAAATGTCTACTAAGTAGATCAATAGAAAGAATGTTGCGTTCAAGTGTTTACCAAGTAAAACATTAACGAGATTGTTGCGTTCAAATGTCTATTGAGTACATCAATAGTGAGAATGTTGTGTTCAAGTGTTTACCAAGTAAAACATAAACAGGAGTGTTGCGTTCAAATGTCTATTAAGTACATCAATAGTAAGAATGTTGTGTTCAAGTGTTTACCATGTAAAATAATAGTGGGAGTGTTGCGTTCAAATGTCTACTAAGTACATCAATAGTAAGGATGTTGTGTTCAAGTATTTACCAAGTAAATTAATAGTGGGAGTGTTGCGTTCAAATGTCTACTAAGTACATCAATAGTAAGGATGGTGTGTTCAAGTGTTTACCAAGTAAAATAATAGTGCTGCATTCAAATGTCTACTAAGTACATCAATAGTAAGAATGTTGTGTTCAAATGTTTACCAAGTAAAACATAAACGAGAGTGTTGCGTTCAAATGTGTACTAAGTAGATCAATAGTAAGAATGTAATGTTCAAGTGTTTACCAAGTAAAACATAAACAGGAGTGTTGCGTTCAAATGTCTATTAAGTACATCAATAGTAAGAATGTTGTGTTCAAGTGTTTACCATGTAAAATAATAGTGGGAGTGTTGCGTTCAAATGTCTATTAAGTACATCAATAGTAATAATGTTGCGTTCAAGTGTTTACCAAGTAAAACATTAACGAGATTGTTGCGTTCAAATGTCTATTAAGTACATCAATAGTAAGAATGTTGCGTTCAAGTGTTTACCAAGTAAAACATAAACGAGAGTGTTGCGTTCAAATGTCTACTAAGTATGCGTTCAAATGTCTACTAAGTAGATCAATAGTAAGAATGTTGCGTTCAAGTGTTTACCAAGTAAAACATTAACGAGAGTGTTGCGTTCAAATGTCTACTAAGTAGATCAATAGTAAGAATGTTGCGTTCAAGTGTTTACCAAGTAAAACATTAACGAGAGTGTTGCGTTCAAATGTCTATTAAGTACATCAATAGTGAGAATGTTGTGTTCAAGTGTTTACCAAGTAAAACATAAACAGGACTGTTGCGTTCAAATGTCTATTAAGTACATCAATAGTGAGAATGTTGTGTTCAAGTGTTTACCAAGTAAAACATAAACAGGAGTGTTGCCTTCAAATGTCTATTAAGTACATCAATAGTGGGAATGTTGTGTTCAAGTGTTTACCAAGTAAAACATAAACAGGAGTGTTGCGTTCAAATGTCTATTAAGTACATCAATAGTGAGAATGTTGTGTTCAAGTGTTTAACATGTAAAATAATAGTGGGAGTGTTGCGTTCAAATGTCTACTAAGTACATCAATAGTAAGGATGGTATGTTCAAGTGTTTACCAAGTAAAATAATAGTGTTGCATTCAAATGTCTACTAAGTACATTAAAAGTAAGAATGTTGTGTTCAAATGTTTACCAAGTAAAACATAAACGAGAGTGTTGCGTTCAAATGTCTACTAAGTAGATCAATAGTAAGAATGTTGCGTTCAAGTGTTTACCAAGTAAAACATTAACGAGAGTGTTGCGTTCAAATGTCTATTAAGTACATCAATAGTGAGAATGTTGTGTTCAAGTGTTTACCAAGTAAAACATAAACAGGAGTGTTGCGTTCAAATGTCTATTAAGTACATCAATAGTAAGAATGTTGTGTTCAAGTGTTTACCAAGTAAAACATAAACAGGAGTGTTGCGTTCAAATGTCTATTAAGTACATCAATAGCAAGAATGTTGTGTTCAAGTGTTTACCATGTAAAATAATAGTGGGAGTGTTGCGTTCAAATGTCTACTAAGTACATTAAAAGTAAGAATGTTGTGTTCAAATGTTTACCAAGTAAAACATAAACGAGAGTGTTGCGTTCAAATGTCTACTAAGTAGATCAATAGTAAGAATGTTGCGTTCAAGTGTTTACCAAGTAAAACATTAACGAGAGTGTTGCGTTCAAATGTCTACTAAGTACATCAATAGTAAGAATGTTGCGTTCAAGTGTTTACCAAGTAAAACATAAACAGGAGTGTTGCGTTCAAATGTCTATTAAGTACATCAATAGTGAGAATGTTGTGTTCAAGTGTTTACCAAGTAAAACATAAACAGGAGTGTTGCGTTCAAATGTCTATTAAGTACATCAATAGTAAGAATGTTGTGTTCAAGTGTTTACCATTTAAAATAATAGTGGGAGTGTTGCGTTCAAATGTCTACTAAGTACATCAATAGTAAGGATGTTGTGTTCAAGTGTTTACCAAGTAAATTAATAGTGGGAGTGTTGCGTTCAAATGTCTACTAAGTACATCAATAGTAAGGATGGTGTGTTCAAGTGTTTACCAAGTAAAATAATAGTGTTGCATTCAAATGTCTACTAAGTACATTAAAAGTAAGAATGTTGTGTTCAAATGTTTACCAAGTAAAACATAAACGAGAGTGTTGCGTTCAAATGTCTACTAAGTAGATCAATAGTAAGAATGTTGCGTTCAAGTGTTTACCAAGTAAAACATTAACGAGATTGTTGCGTTCAAATGTCTATTAAGTACATCAATAGTGAGAATGTTGTGTTCAAGTGTTTACCAAGTAAAACATAAACAGGAGTGTTGCGTTCAAAAGTCTATTAAGTACATCAATAGTAAGAATGTTGTGTTCAAATGTTTACCATGTAAAATAATAGTGGGAGTGTTGCGTTCAAATGTCTATTAAGTACATCAATAGTAAGGATGGTGTGTTCAAGTGTTTACCAAGTAAATTAATAGTGGGAGTGTTGCGTTCAAATGTCTACTAAGTACATCAATAGTAAGAATGTTGTGTTCAAGTGTTTACCAAGTAAATTAATAGTGGGAGTGTTGCGTTCAAATGTCTATTAAGTACATCAATAGTAAAAATGTTGCGTTCAAGTGTTTACCAAGTAAAACATAAACGACAGTGTTGCATTCAAATGTCTACTAAGTACATCAATAGTAAGGATGGTGTGTTCAAGTGTTTACCAAGTAAAATAATAGTGTTGCATTCAAATGTCTAATAAGTACATCAATAGTAAGAATGTTGTGTTCAAGTGTTTACCAAGTAAATTAATAGTGGGAGTGTTGCGTTCAAATGTCTACTAGGTACATCAATAGTAAGGATGGTGTGTTCAAGTGTTTACCAAGTAAAATAATAGTGTTGCATTCAAATGTCTACTAAGTACATCAATAGTAAGAATGTTGTGTTCAAGTGTTTACCAAGTAAATTAATAGTGGGAGTGTTGCGTTCAAATGTCTACTAGGTACATCAATAGTAAGGATGGTGTGTTCAAGTGTTTACCAAGTAAAATAATAGTGTTGCATTCAAATGTCTACTAAGTACATTAAAAGTAAGAATGTTGTGTTCAAATGTTTACCAAGTAAAACATAAACGAGAGTGTTGCGTTCAAATGTGTACTAAGTAGATCAATAGTAAGAATGTAATGTTCAAGTGTTTACCAAGTAAAACATAAACAGGAGTGTTGCGTTCAAATGTCTATTAAGTACATCAGTAGTAAGAATGTTGTGTTCAAGTGTTTACCATGTAAAATAATAGTGGGAGTGTTGCGTTCAAATGTCTATTAAGTACATCAATAGTAATAATATTGCGTTCAAGTGTTTACCAAGTAAAACATTAACGAGATTGTTGCATTCAAATGTCTATTAAGTACATCAATAGTAAGAATGTTGTGTTCAAGTGTTTACCAAGTAAAACATAAACAGGAGTGTTGCGTTCAAATGTCTATTAAGTACATCAATAGTAAGAATGTTGTGTTCAAGTGTTTACCAAGTAAAACATAAACGAGAGTGTTGCGTTCAAATGTCTACTAAGTACATCAATAGTAAGGATGGTGTGTTCAAGTGTTTACCAAGTAAAATAATAGTGGGAGTGTTGCGTTCAAATGTCTACTAAGTACATCAATAGTAAGAATGGTGTGTTCAAGTGTTTACCAAGTAAAATAATAGTGTTGCATTCAAATGTCTACTAAGTACATTAAAAGTAAGAATGTTGTGTTCAAGTGTTTTCCAAGTAAAACATTAACGAGATTGTTGCGTTCAAATGTCTATTAAGTACATCAATAGTAAGAATGTTGTGTTCAAGTGTTTACCAAGTAAAATATAAACAGGAGTGTTGCGTTCAAATATCTTTTAAGTACATCAATAGTAAGAATGTTGTGTTCAAGTGTTTACCATGTAAAATAATAGTGGGAGTGTTGCGTTCAAATGTCTATTAAGTACATCAATAGTAAGGATGGTGTGTTCAAGTGTTTACCAAGTAAAATAATAGTGTTGCATTCAAATGTCTACTAAGTACATTAAAAGTAGAATGTTGTGTTCAAGTGTTTACCAAGTAAAACATTAACGAGAGTGTTGCGTTCAAATGTCTACTAAGTAGATCAATAGTAAGAATGTTGCGTTCAAGTGTTTACCAAGTAAAACATTAACGAGATTGTTGCGTTCAAATGTCTATTAAGTACATCAATAGTAAGGATGGTGTGTTCAAGTGTTTACCATGTAAAATAATAGTGGGAGTGTTGCGTTCAAATGTCTATTAAGTACATCAATAGTAAGGATGGTGTGTTCAAGTGTTTACCAAGTAAAATAATAGTGTTGCATTCAAATGTCTACTAAGTACATTAAAAGTAGAATGTTGTGTTCAAGTGTTTACCAAGTAAAACATTAACGAGAGTGTTGCGTTCAAATGTCTACTAAGTATATCAATAGTAAGAATGTTGCGTTCAAGTGTTTACCAAGTAAAACATTAACGAGATTGTTGCGTTCAAATGTCTATTAAGTACATCAATAGTAAGGATGGTGTGTTCAAGTGTTTACCATGTAAAATAATAGTGGGAGTGTTGCGTTCAAATGTCTATTAAGTACATCAATAGTAAGGATGGTGTTTTCAAGTGTTTACCAAGTAAAACATTAACGAGATTGTTGCGTTCAAATGTCTATTAAGTACATCAATGGTAAAAATGTTGCGTTCAAGTGTTTACCAAGTAAAACATAAACGTGAGATGTGATGTTCATGCACGGTTCATTTTATGCCCCAGTAATAAAACATAGTAACACTTTAGTATGGGGAACGTATTCACCATTAATTAGTTGCTTATTAACATGCAAATTAGTAACATATTGGCTCTTAACTAGTCATTATTAAGTACTTATTAATGCCTTATTCGGCATGGCCTTATTATGACCCTAACCCTCTAACCCTGGCCCTAACAAATAACTCTAAATGAAGTCTTTGTTACTTAGAATATGTTCCCCAAGTGTCCAAATAACTCTAAATGAAGTCTTTGTTACTTAGAATATGTTCCCCTAGTGCAGGGGTCGGCAACCCGCGGCTCCGGAGCCGCATGCGGCTCCTTGACCACTCTGATGCGGCTCAGCTACATACTTGCCGACGCCCCCGATTTTCCCAGGAGACTTTTGGATCTCAGTGTCTCTCATAGATTACTCCCAGGGTAAAAATAATCCTATTTCCACTCTAATTACTAAATAAAGGACGTGCCCTAATTGCACTGCAGTAATTGTCCTCTATAGCATTTACAAACAGTGTGCCAGTCCAGCCACATGTTGCATGTTGTTATTACTTGCACACACAGGCGACAGCAAAGCATACTTACTCATCAGCCACACAGCTTACACTGACGGTAGCCGTACCGTATCAAACAACTTTAACATTGTTACGTTACAAATATGCGCCACACTGTGAACCCACACCAAAAAACAATGAAAAACACATTTCTGGAGAACATCCCACTGTAACACAACATAAACACAACACAACCATTACCCAGAATCCCATACAGCCCTAACTCTTCCGGTCTACATTATACACCCCCGCTACCACAACCCCCCCACACATCAACCCCCCCCCACACATCCACTCTCCGTGAATGACCACCTCGAAGGGATTTTATCAGATTTTGAAGGTATGTATGGTCGTAATAGCGATGACTTTATTGCTGCTTGTTTTGTTGCTGTAGTGCGTTGGTTAAGCGGAAGAGTTAGGGCTGCATGGGATTCTGGGTATTGGTACCGTCAGTGTAAGATGTGTGGCTGCTGACCTAGTACGCCTTGCTGTCACTTACGTGAGCAAACTGAAACTGCATTCTACATGTGGTCGAGCAGGTACACTTTTAGGGCAGACTGTAGAGGGCGCCAAATGTAGTGTCACCACGCTCTGATATTTAGGAGTCTCCCGGGAAAAATGAGAGGGTTGGCAAGTATGACGCTGTCAAGCGCCAATTATTCAAAACTCGCGGGCTGCACTAACATCAAATTTCCACATGAAAGTGTGTGCCGGTGCGTGTGTCTGAGACCCCTGGTTAACATAGCACAAAGCATTTCAGCTCTGTATGCGGTGTTTTTCATTTTAAATTTAAATTTTTTTTTTTGTGGCTCCCATTACTTTCTTTAATTCGTGAAACTTGCCACAATGGCTCTTTGAGTGGTAAAGGTTGCCGACCCCTGCCCTAGTGTCCAAATAACTCTAAATTAAGTATTTGTTATTTAGAATATGTTCCCCTAGTGTCCAAATAACTCTAAATTAAGTATTTGTTATTTAGAATATGTTCCCCTAGTGTCCAAATAACTCTAAATTAAGTATTTGTTATTTAGAATATGTTCCCCATACTAAAGTGTTACCAAAAACATATAACTTTGTCTTGAATTTGAAATGTTATTTTTTTATTTTTTTCACTAAAGAAGGGTTCGGTGAATGCACATATGAAACTGGTGGGGATCGGTACCTCCAACAAGGTTAAGAACCACTGCTTTAAACCATAACCAAACATGCATCACTATAGCTCTTGTCTCAAAGTAGGTGTACTGTCACCACCTGTCACATCACACCATGACGTATGAGTTTTTTGCTGTTTTCTTGCGCTCCTATTTTGGTGGCTTTTCCCGTTTTGTTGGTATTTTGCTGTAGCAGTTTCATGTCTTCCCTTGAGCGATATTTCCCGCATCTACTTTGTTTTAGCAATCAAGAATATTTCAGTTGTTTTTATCATTCTTTGTGGAGGACATTGTTGATTGTCATGTCGTGTTCGGATGTACTTTGCGGACGCCGTCTTTGCTCCTGTCATGATCTGTGGTCTGGATCATGTTTTTTGTTATTTTCGGTTTAAGACTCCGTTAGTTCCTGTTTGCGCTCCCTTGTTTGTTTTAGTTTCCATGATGACTGGTTAGTTTCACCTGTCTCATGTGTTTGACTCACGCACCTGCTCTAATCAGAGACTATTATTTAAGCCTGTTTTGCCAGTTAGTCGTCCTGGCGACATTGCTCTGTTTTGACTTTTCTTGGCATAGTTCATGCTGTTCGATTCATGCCGTGTCCAGTAAGTCTTTTTGTTTCATGTCCATAGTTCTTGCTATTTGTTTCAAGCCACAGTTTAATGAGTTTTTTTAAAAATGTTTTTAGATGCATGGTTCATGTCCATAGTTTATGTTAAATCTTAGCTTTTGTTTCCTGCGTTAAGCTTGTCTTCGCCTTGAGCGATTTTTGTAGTACTTTGAGTTTGAATAATTAAATAATGTTCCTACCTTCAAGCTTTGTCCAGTATAGTCCGATTGCATCCCGGGAGAACAATCCTCGCAGCAAGTTGCGTAAACCCCCTCGTCTTGACAGCTCCGCAGTAAGTCTTTGCTGTCGTCCAGCATTCTGTTTTTGTTGACTTTGTAGCCAGTTTGGTTTTAGTTTCGTTCTGCATAGCCTTCCCTAAGCTTCAATATACGTGTGTATATATGTGTGTGTATATTAATGTGTATATGTGTGTATATATGTATGTATGTATATATGCATGTATATGTTTATACATATATGTATGTGTGTATATATATGTGTGTATATATATGTGCATGTATATACATACATATATATGTGTGTATATATACATACATATATATATGTATATATATATGTATGTATATACATACATATATATGTGTGTATATATACATACATATATATATGTACATATATATGTATGTATATACATACATATATATGTATATATATGTATGTATATACATACATATATATGTATACTGTGTATATATGTATACATACATATAAGATAGGCTGCCTGAGGAAACCCGTGGTGCAACGCACAGGGCCAGTACCTTGTACGGCCCTGATGAGACGGAGGAGGACCCAGGCCCGGACATTCCCCACAGTGCCTGGAACCTCCAAGCACCACCGGCGCAACCCCAGAGCAGACCGTCGGAGGGGGGACGCGTGGCGTGGAGCGCTACCTGGACACAAGTCGAGGGACTGATCACCCTCGGCTGGGTCGCCCGGGAGAGGGTGTTTGATTAAGACCCGAAACACCCTATGACCCCGGTAGAATCACTGATGATGTGTCCAGGTTGCACCGTAAGGTGTATTATGAAACCGATCCAGTATGACATCGCCATTGACTTCCAGGAAGAGGCTGGATGACAACCTCGAAAGAGTGGTGACAACTGGAGAGACAGTTGACAGCCCGGAAAGACGGCAACCGGGGCAGGGAGGGGTAGCATCCCAAGCTGCAGCTCCTGCAAGGGAGCACCCAAATAACGCTGCGAAAAACCCTGAAGACACATAAGATCAAGATAGGCTGCCTGAGGAAACCCGTGGTGCAACGCACAGGGCCAGTACCTTGTACGGCCCTGATGAGACGGAGGAGGACCCAGGCCCGGACATTCCCCACAGTGCCTGGAACCTCCAAGCACCACCGGCGCAACCCCAGAGCAGACCGTCGGAGGGGGGACGCGTGGCGTGGAGCGCTACCTGGACACAAGTCGAGGGACTGATCACCCTCGGCTGGGTCGCCCGGGAGAGGGTGTTTGATTAAGACCCGAAACACCCTATGACCCCGGTAGAATCACTGATGATGTGTCCAGGTTGCACCGTAAGGTGTATTATGAAACCGAAAAACTGTATATATGTATGTATGTATATACATACATATATATATGTATTAAGGCTGCAGCTAACGATTATTTTTCTATCGATTAATCTATAGATTATTTTTTCGATTAATCGGTTAATCTATAGATTATTTTTTCGATTCATCTATAGATTATTTTTCCTTTTGCCGATTATTTTTTTATTCAAAATGAAGATGAAAAAATAAATGTAGGCCAGTTTTTTCAAAAGGCATGGCTTTTATTTAAAAAAAAAAAGAAGTATGGCCACTCAGTCAACATTGACAACAACATGACAAAATATTCTGTAACAATGTAAACATTTAAAACTTTTAACATTTAACAAAATTAAAAGTAGCTTATTTGCTTTTTAATGTGCAAATATAAAAGTAAACATCCAGTGCAAATCGTAATATTCTGCAATAGTATAAGCATTTCAAAAGTAAAAGTATTGCTTATTTTGCTTTAAAATGTGCAAAAATAAAGATAAACATCCAATACAAAAAAGTGCCAATCTAAATATTCTGGAGCACTGTAAACATTAAGTATTGCTTTTAAAATGTGCAAAATAAACATCCAGTCCAACACAGTATACAATAACCAATTCTACTCATTCCAGTGAGTGACTAACAGTTGTAATGAAGAAAGGTTAGCATGTCTACATGCTCTGGTTCTTTTCTTGTTTACAATATTCCCAGCAGCTGAAAATAGGCGCTCAGAAGGGGTCGATGTGGCTGGAACTGAGAGCTAATTACCGGTAGCCTTCACCTCAAGCCAAGACTGCGAGTGAGCTGAGCTCCAGTTTATATTCCTAGAAGGTCAACGGGCTCATAGTAGGGATGTGCGTATCGATCCTGTGGTATCGATATATCGATACTCACACGCTACTCATTTGGCATCACTTTTCTGAAAAAAGTATCGATATAAACCAAAAAACGGCGTGTGGGGGGTGCAAGCATCACTTTCAGATGTTTTTGATGACTTACTTAACTTACTATGTGCTGGGACACCCCTGTACCTGGCAGAGTATAGAGCTGGCCCAGTCACGTGACAGGAGACAGCGAATGAGCGTCGTCAACGTGCAACACACACACAGCCAGCCGACAACGATGCAGCCAGGCATATCCAGTGTTGTCCAATTGTTGACTTAAAACAGGCATTGTTTTTTTGTTTTTTTAGTAATGTTTACTGAATATTTTTGTTTAAATGATTATCCTAAATTCAAATAATTTCCACACAGGGGAATTTACTGTTAGTTGAAAATTGCTTGAGTATTTAAAACAAGATAAGAAAGAGATACAATTTGGAGATTCTTCATCTTTGCATTACAGTTTTATTTTTTCCCAAGAAAATCTTGAATATATGATTGAATGTGATTTTGGTTTTAATCTGTAACATGATTTCTTACATTTCGAAAACATTAGCCTATTTCATATTTCATTAATTGCTAATTATATCACAAACTTTAAAAAATAACTGCAGCTTCTTGCGATTCGGATTTGACAGTTAATTGGAAAGCCCTAATATATAATTATTATTATATATAATATTTAATTTATTTTTCATATTTATGTTATTTATTTTAATTTTACTTTTATTATATATTGTCTTGTGATTTGTCTTAAATAATAACAATAGTAATAATATTTTTGACTGACAAAAATTGCCAATAAGAAATTAATGGTATCGGTATCGGTATCGATGAAAAGGCAAGATAAAGTATCGGTATCGTATCGAATCCTAAAAGTGTGGTATCGCCCATCCCTAGCTCATAGTGATGTTACTAGTAGTTGACTGGGAGGTGTTTATTATCATTTGGGGAGAGTCCGCTGCCTGATGCTCACCTGCTAAACACCTAT
>NC_084753.1:34635238-34660238 GCF_033978785.1 Entelurus aequoreus
TGATACATTTTTATTAGGTTTTTCTTTTACTTTCAACACTTAAGTTACAAGATCAACTTCAGATATATATGTCCATTTTATGCTGGAACTATTATTTTGTTTGTTTTATGTGCTTTTGTCATAGAAAACTTTGATGTTTTTATATGGCTACTACACAATATATGCAATATTTACCACATAAAACATTTTAAAGTGAAATATTTGAAGTAATTGGAGCCCTGAAAATAATTAATTATAACATGGATTTTTTGTCTTTTTTTTTTTTTTTTTGAGCAATGGCAAAAAAAGACAAATAAAGAAAGACAAAAGAAAAAAAAACAGCCTGCATGGCAGCTTTTGTGTCAACATTGCAACTTTTTCTCGTTAGATTTAACCTCATTCCACTTTTTTTAATGTTCTTTTTTATTTTTACAATAGTATTTCCAGAATGTGTGGCGGGCCGGTAAACAATTAGCTGCGGGCCGCAAATGGCCCCCGGGCCGCACTTTGGACACCCCTGCTGTAAGCGGGAGAACGGTACCAAATGTTTTTTTTTTTTAGTAAATAATCCGGCAGCTCGGTTGCCAGAATTTTACCGTTTAAAATAAAATAAAAAAAAGTGTAGTTTTTTTAATTTATTGTAATACTTTTAAAAAACAACAGTAAAATTTGGGTGACTAATTTCCCCCTAAAAAAAAACAGTGGTACAGTGTTTCCATTAACCCAGTGGTGTCCAAAGTGCGGCTCGGGGGCCATTTGTGGCCCGCAGCTAATCGTTTACCGGCCCCCCACACATTCTACAAAAATTGCAAAATTGATAGTATTGCAAAAATTAAAAAAAACATTTTAAAACAGTGGAATGAGGTAAAAATCTAACGAGAAAAAGTTGCAATGTTGACACAAAGCTGCCATGCAGGCTGGTTTTTTTTTGTTTTGTCTTTGTTTATTTTTATTTTTTTTGCCATTGCTCGAGAAAAAAAAAAAAAAAAAAAGACAAAAAATCCATGTTACAATGAATTATTACTTAAAAAAATGTCACTTTAAAATGTTTTATGTGGAAAAAATATTGCATATATTGTGTGGTTGCCATATAAAAACATCAACGTTTTATTTGACAAAAGAGCATAAAACAAACAAAATAATAGTTCAAACGTAAAATGGACAGATATATCTGAAGTTGATCTTGTAATTTAAGTGTGAAAAGTAAAAAAAACAACTAATAAAAATGTATCACTTTATGAGTGGGAGATCTTTTGGATCCCAAATATATTTAGATGAACCTGTTTGTTTTTTTGTACTTGATATCAACCTTAAGTTGATATAGAGATATACTGTAAAAAAAATAAATAATAATTTGACTTATTTTTAACATTTTAATGACTGAGACCCTTGACCCTTGATTGGTCCCCAGGAGCCCTAAAGGTTAAAAAAAAATATATATATATTTTGTTATGGTTTGAAAATTAAAAATATCAAAATGGCCCCCATATGCTTAAATTTTTCCGTGTGTGGCCCTCAGTGGAAAAAGTTTGGACACCCCTGCATTAACCATAATATGTTGTAAAAAAAAACCATTGTATATTTTACAGTAAAATTCTGGTGACTGAGTTGACTTTTTTTTTTACTGTAAAATGTAAAAAAAACTATTTTTTACATTACAGGTGTTTCCCTGGAGGCAGCGAGTGTTTCCTCACAAGTGGTCTGTGGTCGTCCCATCATGACGTCACCACCAAGAGCGGACGTTAATCATCCTTGACGCTCGGATTCCGCGGCCCCTCACGCTCCCACCAATCGACACTCGGCTGTGGGGCCCGCCAACGCGTGCCCACTCAAGGTGTGTGCGAACCACAGCTAGCCACGACTCATACATTCAGGAGACGCCTCCTAAGGGTTCCCGCACATAAACAAGTGGCGGTTCTGTATCGTCCAAACTTTTAGACGTGGGGGCCACACTGGGCTAAAATAATTCGGCCGAAGTTTTGTAATCAATCGGAAATATCAAGCAGCTAAAATCTGCCACTATGGATAAGTGTGGAGAGCACTTTGCATTTTCCCCATCATGTTTTGTAATGGGTCTAATTTTGTATGGTGAATGGACTTTTTTAAAACAAAAAAAATATCCATAAAGTTTAGTGACCATTTCTGTTTAAATTTTGTGTTGATAGGATTTATTTATTTTTCACCATGACTAGGGAAGGTTGTTTGCATTGACTCATATAAGTGAATTGCTGCGCATTCCTTTATTCAGGGTAGGGCTGGGCGATACATGGAATATACTCGACATATCGCGGGTTTGTCTCTGTGCGATATAGAAAATGACTATATCGTGATATTTACCGTATTTTTCGGACTATAAGTCACAGTTTTTTTCATAGTTTGTGCGACTTATACTCAGGAGCGACTTATGTGTGAAATTATTAACACATTACCGTAAAATATCAAATAATATTATTCAGCTCATTCACGTAAGAGACTAGACGTATAAGATTTCATGGGATTTAGCGATTAGGAGTGACAGATTGTTTGGTAAACGTATAGCATGTTCTATATGTTATAGTTATTTGAATGACTCTTACCATAATATGTTACGTTAACATACCAGGCACGTTCTCAGTTGGTTATTTATGCCTCATATAACGTACACTTATTCAGCCTGTTGTTCACTATTCTTTATTTATTTTAAATTGCCTTTCAAATGTCTATTCTTGGTGTTGGCTTTTATCAAATACATTTCCCCAAAAAATGCGACTTATACTCCAGTTCGACTTATATATGTTTTGGGGCGTGGTTGGGGTGGGGGCGTGGTTAAGAGGGGAGGAGTATATTGACAGCTAGAATTCACCAAGTCAAGTATTTCATATATATATATATATATATATATATATATATATATATATATATATATATATATATATATATATATATATATATATATATATATATATATATATATATATATCTACATCCTGAAAATATGCAAACAAAACTGTGTTTAGATAATTTATACTTCAAACTTGCATAAATACATTTTAAGGAATATAACATAACTTGGCTTCTGAGAGCTTCAAAATGTAATGAATAAAATGCTAAAGTTGATAAACAAGCAATTATTTTAATAATTAAATATGGTCATTTTAAATGAATTATTATGATCATTTAAAATTAATTATTTCAAATATGTTTATTTTAATGTATAATTCTATGGCTGGATGTAATAAGGAGTCAGAAAAAAATACAAATAAAAATACAATTAATTTTGATTGTTTTTAGCAAAATATAGTAAAAATGTATTTAGTTTTTTTTTTAAATTAATAAATATATTTATTTGTAGGTAAGATAAACATAATAATACAATTTATCTCTAGTCTGGATGATTTAGTTCTTGTCACCCTGTTGTCCTCCCGTCGTGAAAAAAGGCTGTCCTCACTCAGGTCCGCATGGAGCTGGAGGGGGCGTGGCCTCCAGC
This sequence comes from Entelurus aequoreus, assembly GCF_033978785.1. Taxonomy (NCBI): domain Eukaryota; kingdom Metazoa; phylum Chordata; class Actinopteri; order Syngnathiformes; family Syngnathidae; genus Entelurus; species Entelurus aequoreus. Next base: position 34,638,684 of record NC_084753.1, read on the forward strand.
GCGTGCAACGTCGTATGCCCTCGCCGAGCGAGTGGTGATGCGAGAGAAAGAAGGTGCGAATCTGGTAACAAATGGAGGAAGAAGAATTAATTCCCAAGAAAAACAGCAGGGGGTCCATCGTCTGGCGGTGGTTTGGCTTCAAGCGGGAAGATGTTGAACAGATAACCGTAATATGTCAAGTATGCGGCAAAAGCGTTGCTACAAAAAGTAGCACCACTGTTCATTTGTAGCATCATTTGAAAAGTCACCCGCTAGAGAATGAGGACTGCTTGAAACTCCGCATGTCAACACCCACAAAATGCCGAAGCAACAATTTCCAGATAACAAAATAGTCAAAACAGAAGGAGAGAGCGTCCGCAGGAACCTACCACATAGCGAAGGACATACACTATTTGATATGCAGCTCATTTTTATTTGACACTTATTGAAATATCTTGTGTGACATCATGCACAAAAGTGCACTTTATTTGTTTTAAACTAATGTAGTGGCGTTCTGTACAAAAAGTGCACTTTAATTTAGTGTTGTTTTGATATGTCATCTTAGTGACATCATGCACAAAAGTGCACTAATGGCTTGTTTTAAAATGTCTCTGACAATCTTGCACTTTCTGTTTTGGAAATGACATGAATGTTTGTGTCACTGCTTAATAACTTTAATAAATACACATTTGGTCAATTGACTTAGTTGTGATTTCCCTCTCTGCATGAACGTTTAAAATGAGCATATATTAATGCAGTATGAAGAAGAATGTTTTAATGTAGACACATAGAATCATGTGATTATATGCCATACTTGCCAACCCTCCCGTTTTTAGCGCCTCTCCCGACAACCTCCCGGCAGAAATTTTCTCCCGACAAACTCCCGGTATTCAGCCGGAGCTGGAGGCCACGCCCCCTCCAGCTCAATGCGGACCTGAGACTGAGTGGGGACAGCCTGTTCTCACGTCCGCTTTCCCACAATATAAACAGCTTGCCTGCCCAATGACGTCATAACATCTAGGGCTTTTAGAGAGTAGAGTGCACAACTGCGCACACAACAAGGAGACAAAGCAAAAGAACGAGGAAATTACAGACATGGCGACACCGTCGACAAGCAAGATGAAGAAATACGCTTGCAAGTTCCAAAACGAATGGAAACAAGAATTTCAGTTCATCCAGAACAGTTCGAAGCGGAAGGTGTATGTTGCCTGTAAATTTTGTAGAACAGACTTCTCCCATTGAACACGGTGGCCGAAATGATATACTTATCATGAACGGAGAAGTTAAACAAGACAATACTGCCATCTAATGGATAGCCACCGGAACACTGAAATTCAAGTATTTATTTTATTTATATAAAATAAATAAATATATATATATATATATATATATATATATATATATATATATATATATATATATATATATATATATATATATATATATATATATATATATATATATAGCTAGAATTCACTGAAAGTCAAGTATTTCATACACATCTATATATATATATATATATATATATATATATATATATATATATATATATATATATATATATATATATATATATATATATATATATATATATATATATATATAAAATACTCGAGTTGGTGATTTCTAGCTGTAAATAACCACGCCCCCCACCCCCTACCCCCCACCTCCCGATATTGGAGGTCTCAAGGTTGGCAAGTATGTTATATGCATCAAGTGTTCATTCAAGGCTAAGGCAAAATATCGAGATACCGGTATATATCGTGTATGGTCTAAAAATATCCAGATATTAATAAAAGGCCATATCGCCCAGCCCTAATTCAGGGCATAAATAAAGGTCTTTGACCTGAAAAATCAATCAGCAATCAATTTAATTTGTACTTGTTAATAGTGGGCCCAAGATTGAACCTTGTGGCACGCCAAGGTGATTTTTAAATGTAGGGAATATCACCTTTTGTACACAAACACGACTTTACTGAGACCAAACAGGATCCAAAGAGGGTTTCCTCACCCTAATTCCATCTCTGCCATGAGGGTTTCAGTGCAAGACCACACTAGCCTTGATTGTTTAGCAGTAGAGACATCCGGATCATAAAATCGGATCTGAGCCGATAATTTGCTTTTTTTCTAACTGATCGGCCCAATATTTGGTCCGAAGACTTTACTCCGGTAAACGATTCCTTTGAGAGAGATGCACACTCAATAAACTCACCTTTGATCAGCACACCACGGACATTCAAAAAAGAAGCCAACAAAGACTGTCAGCCGTCCAAAAACTTAAAGGACTATATGTTGCACCTCATCTCCCGTTATTACTTTACCAAAGCATTGTTCAACCCATCTTTCTGTACTGTTCCACATCTTTTTTCACCATGCTTTCTGTAACCAAACTCACACGCATCACAAACATAGCAGCTAAAATCATCGGCCTACCCACACCCAACATTTCAGATTTAAACCATCATTCGACTGGCAAACTCGATAGTCCAGGATATCACTCACCCACTACACCAATACATAATCCCACTACCATCAGGGCGCAGGTACAGAACCATCAAATAAAGGAAAAGCCTTATCCCTGCAGCTATAGCCGCCCTAAACAGCAGGACCGGCCGACCTGTCTGACAAGCCTATAAATGTGTTGGTCATGTATGATGTCTTTTTGTTATTTTTGTTTTTTGATGTGTAATGTCTACTGTTTAAATGTACGGCAGTGAAAATGAATTTCCCCAACGGGGACCATCCATTCATCCATCAATTTTCTACCGCTTATTCCCTTCGGGGTCGCGGGGGGTGCTGGAGCCTATCTCAGCTACAATCGGGCGGAAGGCTGTGTACACCCTGGACAAGTCGCCACCTCATCGCAGGGCCAACACAGATAGACAGACAACATTCACACTCACATTCACACACTAGGGCCAATTTAGTGTTGCCAATCAACCTATCCCCAGGTGCATGTCTTTGGAGGTGGGAGGAAGCCGGAGTACCCGGAAGGAACCCACACAGTCACGGGGAGAACATGCAAACTCCACACAGAAAGATCCCGAGGCCGGGATGGACTCACGACTACTCAGGACCTTCGTATTGTGAGGCAGACGCACTAACCCCTCTTCCACCGTGCTGCCCCAACGGGGACCAATAAATCTAAATCTAAAAAATCTAAAAACGGTCCCATTTCAGGTATTCCCTCGTTACACAGGAGTCGCATGGATTCCAGGAGGGGGCATGTCTTGTCGGAACACCAGCTCCAATTTAGGAGCAAAACGCAAAGAAAAAATGAGGAAAGTTACTCGTAAGATAAGGTGTTCCAAGTGTTTGGTCGCACTAAAACCGTGACGGTGAATGGAAAAACGAATCATTCTAAAACCAGTTCAGTACGACAAATGGATTCTGTCAACTGAGTCCGTCCAAAGAGACAAAGAGTGTGAACAGTCCGGTCCACTTGGTAGGTCCATTTGTTCTGCTGAGCTGGTATCAAAAAGACTTCACATGACTTTTCATTCCAGCCCTGCTGGGCGCCCCAAGACACCGCCACCCCCCCTACGGACAAAACCTCATTATCGGACCTTCTGTCTCGAGCTTTTGGAGACTAAGACGCGTGTCCAGAGTTCAGATGAGACCCCGGTGGGCCGCCACAGTCTGCTCTTTTGTCCCCCAGCTGTCCCAAACCCCCAATAACCCTTCATTCAACCCCCCAGCACACTTCCCCCGCGCATCGGAGTCACCACGTCGGCATGTGCGCAATGACACCAGGAATTCTGTTTTCCTCCCACGTCATAACCCGTGCTATCGCAACAAATAGTCGGAGACCGGAACCTTGTTTCGACGTCTGCGTGACGCAGCATGGTCGCTGAGGCCAAAGGTCAAATGCTCTTTGTTGGCTACCCTACAGCAGTCTCTGCTTTGTAGAACCCCGGTTCTGGAAATGTCGCAGCAAAAGAACGAGACTTTAGGTTGTTTTATTCAGTCTTGGGACTTTGGAACGGAAGTAAACAAAGTGGCGGGCCGCCAAGACCGAACAGAGTGCGAACTATCTGCGTATGCGAGGGATCTCGATCTTACCAGCAAAAGCCGATACGAGCAAAAAATCTAACAAATTCTGCGATTTGAGCGGTTCGAAAAGCCTAAAACAATGCAAGCGTAGGGCATTTTTTATTTAATGACAAAAGACGCTCGAGTCTCACATATTTAAATGAGCCGGACATGACTTTCAAGTGAATACAACCTACTCATGCAACACACTAGACCAGGGATGTCCAAAATGGATTTGGCCCGTCATGTCTTTTCGTTTGGGCCACCACAAGGTGGCTGCCAAACAGAACATACTCATACAAGGTTTCTCATTGTCATCCCGTTTTCTTGCCCTGATGTTGGATCTGAGCCGAGGATGTCGTCTTGGCTTGTGCAGCCCATTGAGACACTCGTGATTTAGGGCAATATAAGTCAACTTTGATTGATTGATTGATTGATACTGACCTCTTTCAAGCTGCACAATCATCCATTGAACGTCCGCAAAAGGCCGTAGATTTTACTGTAAAGCAACCGGAAATTTCCCGTGTGAATAATATAAACACAGTCTATTATACAGCATTATTCACATGTGAATAATATAAATACAGTCTATTATACAGCGTTATTCACACGTGAATAATATAAATACAGTCTATTATACAGCATTTATTCACATGTGAATAATATAAATACAGTCTATTATACAGCATTATTCACATGTGAATAATATAAATACAGTCTATTATACAGCGTTATTCACACGTGAATAATATAAATACAGTCTATTATACAGCATTATTCACATGTGAATAATATAAATACAGTCTATTATACAGCATTTATTCACATGTGAATAATATAAATACAGTCTATTATACAGCATTATTCACACGTGAATAATATAAAGTCTATTATACAGCATTATTCACACGTGAATAATATAAATGCAGTTTATTATACAGCATTATTCACACGTGAATAATATAAATGCAGTCTATTATACAGCATTATTCACACATGAATAATATAAATGCAGTCTATTATACAGCATTATTCACATGTGAATAATATAAATACAGTCTATTATACAGCATTATTCACATGTGTATAATATAAATACAGTCTATATACAGCATTATTCACACGTGTATAATATAAATACAGTCTATTATACAGCATTATTCACATGTGTATAATATAAATACAGTCTATTATACAGCATTATTGACATGTGAATAATAATACAGTCTATTATACAGCATTATTCACACGTGTATAATATAAATACAGTCTATTATACAGCATTATTCACATGTGAATAATAATACAGTCTATTATACAGCATTATTCACACGTGTATAATATAAATACAGTCTATTATAAAGCATTATTCACATGTGAATAATATCAATACAGTCTATTATACAGCATTATTCACACGTGTATAATATCAATACAGTCTATTATACAGCATTAATCACATGTGAATGATGTAAATACAGTCTATTATACAGCCTTATTCACATGTGAATAATATAAATACAGTCTATTATACAGCATTTATTCACATGTGAATAATATAAATACAGTCTATTATACAGCATTATTCACACGTGAATAATATAAATAGTCTATTATACAGCATTATTCACACGTGAATAATATAAATGCAGTTTATTATACAGCATTATTCACACGTGAATAATATAAATGGAGTCTATTATACAGCATTATTCACACATGAATAATATAAATGCAGTCTATTATACAGCATTATTCACATGTGAATAATATAAATACAGTCTATATACAGCATTATTCACACGTGTATAATATAAATACAGTCTATTATACAGCATTATTCACATGTGTATAATATAAATACAGTCTATTATACAGCATTATTGACATGTGAATAATAATACAGTCTATTATACAGCATTATTCACACGTGTATAATATAAATACAGTCTATTATACAGCATTATTCACATGTGAATAATATCAATACAGTCTATTATACAGCATTTATTCACATGTGAATAATATAAATACAGTCTATTATACAGCATTATTCACACGTGAATAATATAAAGTCTATTATACAGCATTATTCACACGTGAATAATATAAATGCAGTTTATTATACAGCATTATTCACACGTGAATAATATAAATGCAGTCTATTATACAGCATTATTCACACATGAATAATATAAATGCAGTCTATTATACAGCATTATTCACACATGAATAATATAAATACAGTCTATTATACAGCATTATTCACATGTGTATAATATAAATACAGTCTATTATACAGCATTTATTCACATGTGAATAATATAAATACAGTCTATTATACAGCATTATTCACACGTGAATAATATAAATAGTCTATTATACAGCATTATTCACACGTGAATAATATAAATGCAGTTTATTATACAGCATTATTCACACGTGAATAATATAAATGCAGTCTATTATACAGCATTATTCACACATGAATAATATAAATGCAGTCTATTATACAGCATTATTCACATGTGAATAATATAAATACAGTCTATATACAGCATTATTCACACGTGTATAATATAAATACAGTCTATTATACAGCATTATTCACATGTGTATAATATAAATACAGTCTATTATACAGCATTATTGACATGTGAATAATAATACAGTCTATTATACAGCATTATTCACACGTGTATAATATAAATACAGTCTATTATACAGCATTATTCACATGTGAATAATAATACAGTCTATTATACAGCATTATTCACACGTGTATAATATAAATACAGTCTATTATACAGCATTATTCACATGTGAATAATATCAATACAGTCTATTATACAGCATTTATTCACATGTGAATAATATAAATACAGTCTATTATACAGCATTATTCACACGTGAATAATATAAATAGTCTATTATACAGCATTATTCACACGTGAATAATATAAATGCAGTTTATTATACAGCATTATTCACACGTGAATAATATAAATGCAGTCTATTATACAGCATTATTCACACATGAATAATATAAATGCAGTCTATTATACAGCATTATTCACATGTGAATAATATAAATACAGTCTATTATACAGCATTATTCACATGTGTATAATATAAATACAGTCTATATACAGCATTATTCACACGTGTATAATATAAATACAGTCTATTATACAGCATTATTCACATGTGTATAATATAAATACAGTCTATTATACAGCATTATTGACATGTGAATAATAATACAGTCTATTATACAGCATTATTCACACGTGTATAATATAAATACAGTCTATTATACAGCATTATTCACATGTGAATAATAATACAGTCTATTATACAGCATTATTCACACGTGTATAATATAAATACAGTCTATTATAAAGCATTATTCACATGTGAATAATATCAATACAGTCTATTATACAGCATTATTCACACGTGTATAATATCAATACAGTCTATTATACAGCATTAATCACATGTGAATGATGTAAATACAGTCTATTATACAGCATTATTCACATGTGAATAATATAAATACAGTCTATTATACAGCATTTATTCACATGTGAATAATATAAATACAGTCTATTATACAGCATTATTCACACGTGAATAATATAAATAGTCTATTATACAGCATTATTCACACGTGAATAATATAAATGCAGTTTATTATACAGCATTATTCACACGTGAATAATATAAATGCAGTCTATTATACAGCATTATTCACACATGAATAATATAAATGCAGTCTATTATACAGCATTATTCACATGTGAATAATATAAATACAGTCTATATACAGCATTATTCACACGTGTATAATATAAATACAGTCTATTATACAGCATTATTCACATGTGTATAGTATAAATACAGTCTACTATACAGCATTATTGACATGTGAATAATAATACAGTCTATTATACAGTATTATTCACACGTGTACAATATAAATACAGTCTATTATACAGCATTATTCACATGTGAATAATAATACAGTCTATTATACAGCATTATTCACACGTGTATAATATAAATACAGTCTATTATACAGCATTATTCACATGTGAATAATATCAATACAGTCTATTATACAGCATTATTCACACGTGTATAATATCAATACAGTCTATTATACAGCATTAATCACATGTGAATGATGTAAATACAGTCTATTATACATTTAAGAACAGTAAAAGATGACACTTCATTAGGAACGGCGCCTGCATTGAATGTCAATGGGTGGCGTACCTAAAGAAGTGTCCAGGGTGCCGCGTGAGTCGCAAGGCGACAATTGCCATCCAACATGGCGGCCGGCGTTCGCCGCTGTCGCTCAGTCGTCACGTTTTCGCCGAGTGTGGAGTCACAGCGTGGACAAGAGCTGTCGCAATAACGAGCGGTGGGCCCCGTGGCAACATCTGTCAAAACATCCGCCCCCCCTCCCTCCTCTTTGCACGCCGCCCGCCTACAGGCCGCGTGACCTCGCGGGCCTTTATCCGCCGCCCGCCATCATGCGGAGTGACAGGAGGGTGGCTGGCGTGTAAGTGAGCTTTTAGCTGACACACACACACACACACACACACACACACACACACACACACACACACACACACACACACACACACACACACACACACACACACACACACGAACGGATGATGCACTTTTGTGTCACACACACCTGCATTATCATCATATATGATATATTTTATATTAATATTATAGACATGTCATTCATGATTTAAACAATACACAACCACACACACACACACACACACACACACACACACACACACACACACACACACACACAAATTTAACCAGTGTCCTTTACCTCTGCGTTGTGTAGGGTGTAATACCCACGACCGACACTAGGGGTCGCAGCTCAGCTGCACTTTACTCCTGACAATGCATCTCTGACGATACAAGAAATACAAAAGTAGTCACTATTTCTCCGCCAATTTTCGAGCCCCTACACACAAAAACAACAATACAGAACACAAAATAGTGAACTTAAGTTCTTAATGAGACAATAAATACACTTTTCTGACGCCTACCTCTCACCTAGATGTGGTGGACAAAAAGGAAGTAGAAAGGCGTGTCCAACAGATACAAACAGGAAAGTGTCACACCAATTATTGCAGTAGGAGGGACACAACAAAATGTCTTTGTTTAAATCTAAAAATCATCGTTTTTGATACTTGGTGCCATCTTGGAAGTATGGTAACGTTTATTAGCTCATTTTATATGTTTACACCTAAAAATATTGCAATTTAATACTTGGCACCATCTTAGAAGTATGTTAACTTGTCATAATGCTAATATTAGCATGCCAATGTAATAATGCTAATATTAGCATGCTAATGTTTTATGCTAGCTTTTTATCTAATTTTGTTTGTTTAAACCTAAAATTCATGGTTTAGATACTTGGTTAATTTTATATGTTTACACCTAAAAATGTTAACTTGTCATAATGTGCAAATATTAGCATTCTAATGTTTTATGCTAGCTTTTTAACTAAGTTTGTTTGTTTAAATTCATGGTTTTGATACTTAGCTAATTTTATATGTTTATGTGACACTTACAATTAGTAGTCACAATTGTTTTGTAAAATGAATGTGTAAATAGAGTATCCTAATTTAGTTTGAGGTATTTTCATATCTAAAGTCACAGTTCAAGTGTATGTTTCCAAGCTGAATGCCACAAGACATGTTATTCCGCCACGCCAGCAGAGGGAGCACTCCTATAGGAAAGGAGGAAAATGGGAGGTGCTTGTTAGTGCTTCCGTGTCTCAGTCAGGTCACACCCTGCGATGACAACGCAATCAAGCACTTTGTGTCTCCTTTTTATTCCTATAAAACAGGTTGGTAAAGTGTGATAATATTAACACATTTGTCTCCAAGCAATTATTATGCATGGTTCACACCAACGGCGCTTTGACGGCGCTTTGGAGCGGCGTGCAATGCGGCGTTAAAGCGTAACAAAGCCTGATTAAAGCGTGAGGGTCCTAATGGATCTTGGGGAAGCTTGTAGTGAAGCGGGACATGCGGCAAGTTCGCCAAAAAATTTTAAACGGTTTAAAAAAATTCTGCGCTCTGTCAAGAATGGAATAACGCGCAGAGAGCGTATCAAAATGTGACAAAGCCTGACAAAGCTCAGCAAAGCTGGACTCAAAGCGTAGGAAAGATTAACAGATCTTGGTTCAAAGCGAAATAGGAAGTGACTGTGATATTGACTAGAGACATTGAAACTTTATGTAAAACCAACACAGGAAATCCATTCTCTTTTGCATCATTGCCTTTTTTATACGATGATCATTGTTTCTGTACTTCTGCTGTTTGATGTTGCAGTTTGGCATTACTGTCTATCATTTTTCTGTATGAAAATGTTAAGAGAATATGTTACGTTTAAAAGAAATGCCTTTGGATATTTTCAACTAGCATAATAAATAAAAGATAGATATTTATTAAGATGACAAAAATAATAGAAATGAAGATATAAAACATAATATAACGAAAAAAAAAGAGAAATTGAAAAAATAAATTAATATAAAAAATATGTGGATAATTGCCTTTGAATATTTTCAACTAGCATAATAAATAAAAGATAGATATTTATTAAGATGACAAAAATAATAGAAATGAAGATATAAAACATAATTTAATGAAAAAAAAGAAAAATTGAAAAAAGAAATGAATATAAAAATTGTGTGGATAATTGCCTTTGAATATTTTCAACTAGCATAATAAATAAAAGATAGATATTTATTAAGATGACAAAAATAATAGAAATGAAGATTTAAAACATAATATAACGGAAAAAAAAGAGAAATTGAAAAAAGAAATTAATATAAAAAAATATGTGGATAATTGCCTTTGAATATTTTCAACTAGCATAATAAATAAAAGATAGATATTTATTAAGATGACAAAAATAATAGAAATGAAGATATAAAACATAATATAACGAGAAAAAAAAAGAGAAATTGAAAAAATAAATTAATATAAAAAATATGTGGATAATTGCCTTTGAATATTTTCAAATAGCATAATAAATAAAAGATAGATATTTATTAAGATGACAAAAATAATAGAAATGAAGATATAAAACATAATCTAATGAAAAAAAAAGAAAAATTGAAAAAAGAAATGAATATAAAAATTGTGTGGATAATTGCCTTTGAATATTTTCAAATAGCATAATAAATAAAAGATAGATATTTATTAAGATGACAAAAATAATAGAAATGAAGATATAAAACATAATCTAACGGAAAAAAAAGAAAAATTGAAAAAAGAAATGAATATAAAAATTGTGTGGATAATTGCCTTTGAATATTTTCAACTAGCATAATAAATAAAAGATAGATATTTATTAAGATGAAAAAAAATAATAGAAATGAAGATATAAAACATAATATAATGAAAAAAAAAGAGAAATTGAAAAAATAAATTAATATAAAAAATGTGTGGAAAATTGCCTTTGAATATTTTCAACTAGCATAATAAATAAAAGATAGATATTTATTAAGATGACAAAAATAATAGAAATGAAGATATAAAACATAATTTAATGAAAAAAAAGAAAAATTGAAAAAAGAAATGAATATAAAAATTGTGTGGATAATTGCCTTTGAATATTTTCAACTAGCATAATAAATAAAAGATAGATATTTATTAAGATGACAAAAATAATAGAAATGAAGATTTAAAACATAATATAACGGAAAAAAAAGAGAAATTGAAAAAAGAAATTAATATAAAAAAATATGTGGATAATTGCCTTTGAATATTTTCAACTAGCATAATAAATAAAAGATAGATATTTATTAAGATGACAAAAATAATAGAAATGAAGATATAAAACATAATATAACGAGAAAAAAAAAGAGAAATTGAAAAAATAAATTAATATAAAAAATATGTGGATAATTGCCTTTGAATATTTTCAAATAGCATAATAAATAAAAGATAGATATTTATTAAGATGACAAAAATAATAGAAATGAAGATATAAAACATAATCTAATGAAAAAAAAAGAAAAATTGAAAAAAGAAATGAATATAAAAATTGTGTGGATAATTGCCTTTGAATATTTTCAAATAGCATAATAAATAAAAGATAGATATTTATTAAGATGACAAAAATAATAGAAATGAAGATATAAAACATAATCTAACGGAAAAAAAAGAAAAATTGAAAAAAGAAATGAATATAAAAATTGTGTGGATAATTGCCTTTGAATATTTTCAACTAGCATAATAAATAAAAGATAGATATTTATTAAGATGAAAAAAAATAATAGAAATGAAGATATAAAACATAATATAATGGAAAAAAAAGAACGTGAAAAAATAAATGAATATAAAAATGTGTGGAAAATTGCCTTTGAATATTTTCAACTAGCATAATAAATAAAAGATAGATATTTATTAAGATGACAAAAATAATAGAAATGAAGATATAAAACAATCTAATGAAAAAAAAAGAAAAATTGAAAAAAGAAATGAATATAAAAATTGTGTGGATAATTGCCTTTGAATATTTTCAACTAGCATAATAAATAAAAGATAGATATTTATTAAGATGACAAAAATAATAGAAATGAAGATATAAAACATAATCTAATGAAAAAAAAAAGAAAAATTGAAAAAAGAAATGAATATAAAAATTGTGTGGATAATTGCCTTTAAATATTTTCAACTAGCATAATAAATAAAAGATAGATATTTATTAAGATGACAAAAATAATAGAAATGAAGATATAAAACATAATATAATGAAAAAAAAAGAAAAATTGAAAAAATAAATGAATATAAAAATTGTGTGGATAATTGCCTTTAAATATTTTCAACTAGCATAATAAATAAAAGATAGATATTTATTAAGATGACAAAAATAATAGAAATGAAGATATAAAACATAATCTAATGAAAAAAAAAGAAAAATTGAAAAAAGAAATGAATATAAAAATTGTGTGGATAATTGCCTTTGAATATTTTCAACTAGCATAATAAATAAAAGATAGATATTTATTAAGATGACAAAAATAATAGAAATGAAGATATAAAACATAATCTAATGAAAAAAAAAGAAAAATTGAAAAAAGAAATGAATATAAAAATTGTGTGGATAATTGCCTTTGAATATTTTCAACTAGCATAATAAATAAAAGATGGATATTTATTAAGATGACAAAAATAATAGAAATGAAGATATAAAACATAATCTAATAAAAAAATAAGAAAAATTAAAAAAAGAAATGTATATAACAATTGTGTGGATAATTGCCTTTGAATATATTCAACTAGCATAATAAATAAAAGATAGGTATTTATTAAGATGACAAAAATAATAGAAATGAAGATATAAAACATAATATAACGAGAGAAAAAAAGAGAAATTGAAAAAATAAATTAATATTAAAAATATGTGGATAATTGCCTTTGAATATTTTCAACTAGCATAATAAATAATAGATATTTATTAAGATGACAAAAATAATAGAAATGAAGATATAAAACATAATCTAATGAAAAAAAAAAGAAAAATTGAAAAAAGAAATGAATATAAAAATTGTGTGGATAATTGCCTTTGAATATTTTCAACTAGCATAATAAATAAAAGATAGATATTTATTAAGTTGACAAAAATAATAGAAATGAAGATATAAAACATAATATAACGAGAGAGAAAAAGAGAAATTGAAAAAATAAATTAATATAAAAAAATATGTGGATAATTGCCTTTGAATATTTTCAACTAGCATAATAAATAAAAGATAGATATTTATTAAGATGACAAAAATAATAGAAATGAAGATATAAAACATAATATAACGAGAGAAAAAAAGAGAAAAGAAAAAATAAATTAATATAAAAAATATGTGGATAATTGCCTTTGAATATTTTCAAATAGCATAATAAATAAAAGATAGATATTTATTAAGATGACAAAAATAATAGAAATGAAGATATAAAACATAATCTAATGAAAAAAAAAGAAAAATTGAAAAAAGAAATGAATATAAAAATTGTGTGGATAATTGCCTTTGAATATTTTCAAATAGCATAATAAATAAAAGATAGATATTTATTAAGATGACAAAAATAATAGAAATGAAGATATAAAACATAATCTAACGGAAAAAAAAGAAAAATTGAAAAAAGAAATGAATATAAAAATTGTGTGGATAATTGCCTTTGAATATTTTCAACTAGCATAATAAATAAAAGATAGATATTTATTAAGATGAAAAAAAATAATAGAAATGAAGATATAAAACATAATATAATGGAAAAAAAAGAACGTGAAAAAATAAATGAATATAAAAATGTGTGGAAAATTGCCTTTGAATATTTTCAACTAGCATAATAAATAAAAGATAGATATTTATTAAGATGACAAAAATAATAGAAATGAAGATATAAAACAATCTAATGAAAAAAAAAGAAAAATTGAAAAAAGAAATGAATATAAAAATTGTGTGGATAATTGCCTTTGAATATTTTCAACTAGCATAATAAATAAAAGATAGATATTTATTAAGATGACAAAAATAATAGAAATGAAGATATAAAACATAATCTAATGAAAAAAAAAAGAAGAATTGAAAAAAGAAATGAATATAAAAATTGTGTGGATAATTGCCTTTAAATATTTTCAACTAGCATAATAAATAAAAGATAGATATTTATTAAGATGACAAAAATAATAGAAATGAAGATATAAAACATAATATAATGAAAAAAAAAGAAAAATTGAAAAAATAAATGAATATAAAAATTGTGTGGATAATTGCCTTTAAATATTTTCAACTAGCATAATAAATAAAAGATAGATATTTATTAAGATGACAAAAATAATAGAAATGAAGATATAAAACATAATCTAATGAAAAAAAAGAAATGAATATAAAAATTGTGTGGATAATTGCCTTTGAATATTTTCAACTAGCATAATAAATAAAAGATAGATATTTATTAAGATGACAAAAAAAATAGAAATGAAGATATAAAACATAATCTAACGGAAAAAAAAGAAAAATTGAAAAAAGAAATGAATATAAAAATTGTGTGGATAATTGCCTTTGAATATTTTCCACTAGCATAATAAATAAAAGATAGATATTTATTAAGATGACAAAAATAATAGAAATGAAGATATAAAACATAATATAACGAGAGAAAAAAAAGAGAAATTGAAAAAATAAATTAATATAAAAAATATGTGGATAATTGCCTTTGAATATTTTCAAATAGCATAATAAATAAAAGATATATATTTATTAAGATGACAAAAATAATAGAAATGAAGATATAAAACATAATCTAATGAAAAAAAAAGAAAAATTTAAAAAAGAAATGAATATAAAAATTGTGTGGATAATTGCCTTTAAATATTTTCAACTAGCATAATAAATAAAAGATATATATTTATTAAAAGGACAAAAATAATAGAAATGAAGATATAAAACATAATATAACGAGAGAAAAAAAGAGAAATTGAAAAAATAAATTAATATAAAAAATATGTGGATAATTGCCTTTAAATATTTTCAACTAGCATAATAAATAAAAGATAGATATTTATTAAGATGACAAAAATAATAGAAATGAAGATATAAAACATCTAATGGAAAAAAAAGAAAAATTGAAAAAATAAATGAATATAAAAATTGTGTGGATAATTGCCTTGAATATTTTCAACTTGCATAATAAGTAAAAGATAGATATTTATTAAGATGACAAAAATAATAGAAATGAAGATATAAAACATAATCTAACGGAAAAAAAAGAAAAATTGAAATAAGAAATGAATATAAAAATTGTGTGGATAATTGCCTTTGAATATTTTCCACTAGCATAATAAATAAAAGATAGATATGTATTAAGATGACAAAAATAATAGAAATGAAGATATAAAACATAATATAATGAAAAAAAAAGAAAAATTGAAAAAAGAAATGAATATAAAAATTGTGTGGATAATTGCCTTTGAATATTTTCAACTAGCATAATAAATAAAAGATAGATATTTATTAAGATGACAAAAATAATAGAAATGAAGATATAAAACATAATATAACGAGAAAAAAAAGAGAAATTGAAAAAATAAATTAATATAAAAAATATGTGGATAATTGCCTTTGAATATTTTCAAATAGCATAATAAATAAAAGATATATATTTATTAAGATGACAAAAATAATAGAAATGAAGATATAAAACATAATATAACGAGAAAAAAAAAGAGAAATTAAAAAAAATAAATTAATATAAAAAATATGTGGATAATTGCCTTTGAATATTTTCAAATAGCATAATAAATAAAAGATAGATATTTATTAAGATGACAAAAATAATAGAAATGAAGATATAAAACATAATCTAATGAAAAAAAAAGAAAAATTGAAAAAAGAAATGAATATAAAAATTGTGTGGATAATTGCCTTTGAATATTTTCAACCAGCATAATAAATAAAAGATAGATATTTATTAAAATGACAAAAATAATAGAAATGAAGATATAAAACAATATAACGAGAAAAAAAAAGACAAATTGAAAAAATAAATTAATATAAAAAATATGTGGATAATTGCCTTTGAATATTTTCAACTAGCATAATAAATAAAAGATAGATATTTATTATGATGACAAAAATAATAGAAATGAAGATATAAAACATAATCTAACGGAAAAAAAAGAAAAATTGAAAAAAGAAATGAATATAAAAATTGTGTGGATAATTGCCTTTGAATATTTTCAACTAGCATAATAAATAAAAGATAGATATTTATTAAGATGAAAAAAATAATAGAAATGAAGATATAAAACATAATATAATGGAAAAAAAAGAGA
Source organism: Entelurus aequoreus (assembly GCF_033978785.1). Lineage (NCBI taxonomy): Eukaryota > Metazoa > Chordata > Actinopteri > Syngnathiformes > Syngnathidae > Entelurus > Entelurus aequoreus. Next base: position 34,655,586 of record NC_084753.1, read on the forward strand.
AAGTGAAAAAATAAATGAATATAAAAATGTGTGGAAAACAGTATACTGAGTTTTTCACATTTTGTTTTTGTTTTTGTTGTAACAATGCACAACAGAGCTTGATAATCGTGTCAGAGCCTGATTTAAAGCGTCAGGATTAGGGATGTCCGATAATGGCTTTTTGCCGATATCCGATATGCCGATATTGTCCAACTCTTTAATTACCGATACCGATATCAACCGATATATACAGTCGTGGAATTAACACCTTATTATGCCTAATTTGGACAACCAGGTATGGTGAAGATAAGGTACTTTAAAAAAAAATGAATCAAATAAAATAAGATAAATAAATTAAAAACATTTTCTTGAATAAAAAAGAAAGTAAAACAATATAAAAACAGTTACATAGAAACTAGTAATTAATGAAAATTTGTAAAATTAACTGTTAAAGGTTAGTATTATTAGTGGACCAGCAGCACGCACAATCATGTGTGCTTACGGACTGTATCCCTTGCAGACTGTATTGATATATATTGATATATAATGTAGGAACCAGAATATTAATAACAGAAAGAAACAACCCTTTTGTGTGAATGAGTGTAAATGGGGGAGGGATGTTTTTTGGGTTGGTGCACTAATTGTAAGTGTATATTCTGTTTTTTATGTTGATTTAATAAAAATAAAAAAAATAAAAAAACGATACTGATAATAAAAAAACCAATACCGATAATTTCCGATATTACATTGTAACGCATTTATCGGCCGATAATATCGGTAGACCGATATTATCGGACATCTCTAGTCAGGATCTTATCAAAGCGTAATAATGTTCAATAAAGCGTAATAAAACATATCAAATCGTGATTTAAAGCTTATCAAAGCGGGATGTGATTATCTTGTGTGATGACTGTATTATGATGATAGTATATATCTGATAGTATATATCTGTATCATGAATCAATTTAAGTGGGACCCGACTTAAACAAGTTGAAAAACTTATTCGGGTGTTACCATTTAGTGGTCAATTGTACGGAATATGTACTTCACTGTGCAACCTACTAATAAAAGTCTCAATCAATCAATCAAATCAAAGCATGAGGAACGGTAACAAAGCGGCAACTAATTCGTATCAGAGGGTATCAGAGCATATCAAAACATAACATTACTTCGGAGATCGGGATGTATAATGCTGTATATGTATCATGTTGTATGCACGCATGTGTGATGTATCATGTTGTATGCACGCATGTGTGATGTATCATGTTGTATGCATGCATGTGTGATGTATCATGTATGCATGCATGTGTGATGTATCATGTTGTATGCATGCATGTGTGATGTATCATGTTGTATGCACGCATGTGTGATGTATCATGTTGTATGCATGCATGTGTGATGTATCATGTTGTATGCACGCATGTGTGATGTATCATGTTGTATGCATGCATGTGTGATGTATCATGTTGTATGCACGCATGTGTGATGTATCATGTTGTATGCACGCATGTGTGATGTATCATGTTGTATGCACGCATGTGTGATGTATCATGTTGTATGCACGCATGTGTGATGTATCATGTTGTATGCATGCATGTGTGATGTATCATGTTGTATGCACGCATGTGTGATGTATCATGTTGTATGCATGCATGTGTGATGTATCATGTTGTATGCACGCATGTGTGATGTATCATGTTGTATGTGTGCATGTGTGATGTATCATGTTGTATGCATGCATGTGTGATGTATCATGTTGTATGCATGCATGTGTGATGTATCATGTTGTATGCATGCATGTGTGATGTATCATGTTGTATGCACGCATGTGTGATGTATCATGTTGTATGCACGCATGTGTGATGTATTATGTTGTATGTGTGCATGTGTGATGTATCATGTTGTATGCGTGCATGTGTGATTTTTCATGTTGTATGCATGCATGTGTGATTTTTCATGTTGTATGCATGCATTTGTGATGTATCATGTTGTATGCATACATGTGTGATTTTTCATGTTGTATGCATGCATGTGTGATGTATCATGTTGTATTCATGCATGCATGTGTGATGTATCATGTTGTATGCATGCATGTGTGATGTATCATGTTGTATGCATACATGTGTGATTTTTCATGTTGTATGCATGCATGTGTGATGTATCATGTTGTATTCATGCATGCATGTGTGATGTATCATGTTGTATGCGTGCATGTGTGATGTATCATGTTGTATGCATGCATGTGTGATGTATCATGTTGTATGCATGCATGTGTGATGTATCATGTTGTATGCATGCATGTGTGATATATCATGTTGTATGCATGCATGTGTGATGTATCATGTTGTATGCATGCATGTGTGATGTATCATGTTGTATGCACGCATGTGTGATGTATCATGTTGTATGCACGCATGTGTGATGTATTATGTTGTATGTGTGCATGTGTGATGTATCATGTTGTATGCGTGCATGTGTGATGTATCATGTTGTATGCACGCATGTGTGATGTATCATGTTGTATGCATGCATGTGTGATGTATTATGTTGTATGCACGCATGTGTAATGTATCATGTTGTATGCACGCATGTGTGATGTATCATGTTGTATGCATGCATGTGTGATGTATCATGTTGTATGCATGCATGTGTGATGTATTATATTGTATGTGTGCATGTGTGATGTATCATGTTGTATGCATGCATGTGTGATGTATCATGTTGTATGCATGCATGTGTGATGTATCATGTTGTATGCATGCATGTGTGATGTATCATGTTGTATGCATGCATGTGTGATGTATCATGTTGTATGCACGCATGTGTGATGTATCATGTTGCATGCACGCATGTGTGATGTATCATGTTGTATGCACGCATGTGTGATGTATCATGTTGTATGCACGCATGTGGGATGTATCATGTTGTATGCACGCATGTGTGATGTATCATGTTGTATGCATGCATGTGTGATGTGTCATGTTGTATGCACACATGTGTGATGTATTATGTTGTATGTGTGCATGTGTGATGTATCATGTTGTATGCGTGCATGTGTGATGTATCATGTTGTATGCATGCATGTGTGATGTATCATGTTGTATGCATGCATGTGTGATGTATCATGTTGTATGCATGCATGTGTGATGTATCATGTTGTATGCATGCATTTGTGATTTTTCATGTTGTATGCATACATGTGTGATGTATCATGTTGTATGCATGCATTTGTGATGTATCATGTTGTATGCATACATGTGTGATTTTTCATGTTGTATGCATGCATGTGTGATGTATCATGTTGTATTCATGCATGCATGTGTGATGTATCATGTTGTATTCATGCATGCATGTGTGATGTATCATGTTGTATGCACGCATGTGTGATGTATCATGTTGTATGCATGCATGTGTGATGTATCATGTTGTATGCATGCATGTGTGATGTATCATGTTGTATGCATGCATGTGTGATGTATCATGTTGTATGCATGCATGTGTGATGTATCATGTTGTATGCATGCATGTGTGATGTATCATGTTGTATGCGCGCATGTGTGATGTATCATGTTGTATGCACGCATGTGTGATGTATCATGTTGTATGCACGCATGTGTGATGTATTAATGTTGTATGTGTGCATGTGTGATGTATCATGTTGTATGCGTGCATGTGTGATGTATCATGTTGTATGCATGCATGTGTGATGTATCATGTTGTATGCATGCATGTGTGATGTATCATGTTGTATGCATGCATTTGTGATTTTTCATGTTGTATGCATACATGTGTGATGTATCATGTTGTATGCATGCATTTGTGATGTATCATGTTGTATGCATACATGTGTGATTTTTCATGTTGTATGCATGCATGTGTGATGTATCATGTTGTATTCATGCATGCATGTGTGATGTATCATGTTGTATTCATGCATGCATGTGTGATGTATCATGTTGTATGCACGCATGTGTGATGTATCATGTTGTATGCACGCATGTGTGATGTATCATGTTGTATGCATGCATGTGTGATGTATCATGTTGTATGCATGCATGTGTGATGTATCATGTTGTATGCATGCATGTGTGATGTATCATGTTGTATGCATGCATGTGTGATGTATCATGTTGTATGCATGCATGTGTGATGTATCATGTTGTATGCGCGCATGTGTGATGTATCATGTTGTATGCACGCATGTGTGATGTATCATGTTGTATGCACGCATGTGTGATGTATTAATGTTGTATGTGTGCATGTGTGATGTATCATGTTGTATGCGTGCATGTGTGATGTATCATGTTGTATGCATGCATGTGTGATGTATCATGTTGTATGCATACATGTGTGATTTTTCATGTTGTATGCATGCATGTGTGATGCATCATGTTGTATTCATGCATGCATGTGTGATGTATCATGTTGTATGCATGCATGTGTGATTATCATGTTGTATTCATGCATGCATGTGTGATGAATAATGTTGTATGCATGCATGTGTGATGTATCATGTTGTATTCATGCATGCATGTGTGATGTATCATGTTGTATGCATGCATGTGTGATGTATCATGTTGTATTCATGCATGCATGTGTGATGTATCATAATGTATGCATGCATGTGTGATGTATCATGTTGTATGCATGCATGTGTGATGTATCATGTTGTAT